>NW_022280040.1:4483094-4505274 GCF_004355925.1 Anarrhichthys ocellatus | reverse complement strand
TTTTTTTCCTATTTTTGGTCCTTTTTCACATCACATATCTGCTGCATACTGTCCTGGCTAACTGCAGCGACATGCAGGAGCTGCACAAACACAAGCCGTCATCAGTCGTGACACAGACCCAACCCCACAGAGAGCCGACTGCAGATGCTCTGATCTGCAATACACTGAGTGCATAATAAAACACAGCAGATCCAGTCTCATACTTTCCTACATGTTGTATTTTTCCTTCTCTATCCGACAGTCATATCACACATACAGTGCTCTACATCCATAACCTTTTCTTGTCCTTCCCACTGATGCACAGACCTTCCTGTTGATGCCCGGCTGCTCAACCCATCTGTGCAGGAATTTAGCAGCTCCACCAACGGGTCGATTGTAGGAATTACAAGAATGAGACCGAAAGAAGGCTTCACTTCGTTCTTTTAGCACACCATTTTTAAAAGGAAAGAAAATGGACAAACAAAACATACAAAATGATCTATCTTACAATTGTTAATTCTGTGAGGTTATTGTGAGAGCCTCCAATGAGTAGAATACAGTGGGAAGGTAATGTCTATTGTCCTTATGATTCAATCACAGACAACTATCTACCTGCTTGATTAGTTTCAATTCTACAAATCAAACTAGATTTACAAGTTGTATAATAAAGTTGTATAATAATAACATTATTTGTTACAAGCAGTTAAAGTCACATCATCTTGTAATAATCCTTACAACAACAACAACAACAACAACAACAACAACAGACATCACACTTGATCATATGATCCGGCACATGACTAGCTGGTCTGGTCTGTATGAGTCTCTTTAAGGAAGTGGAAAACTCCCATGGTGCAAAACTGGGAAGTACAAATTATATACTGGAGACATTTCCCCCTCTGACTACAATCCTCCACGGAAACATTGGCATATTAAAGACAATTCACACTTAATTATTTTTACTGCTGATCTTAGATGTTATGTTGGCTAACTTATGCTGGATAGTAAAGAGAGGTAGGAATGGTCAACAAACTCTTTCTAATCTAGACAGAGACAAGTTTACTGTACATTTTTTGCCTGTAATTTATGACTTTTATTTCTTCATTATTTGATATTTGAGCTACAAAAAAAAGCAGGTTGACAACACTGAGAAAAGGCATGTCTATGTAGGTATTGCTGTCTGTGCAAAATAGGGTCAGAAATGTAACATCTATGTGAGATGACCACGCACAACATCCTGACACACTGGTGTTTATTAAAAAAACATTGAATGCAGGTAGCTTATCACATGGAACTCAGCTAAAATTGATTGTTTAATCTACTAATAATGATACAGATTTGATTGCATATCAATGACCTGGAGGCCTGTATATGGTATACCGTTACAGTATGCTTTGTAGATTCAGCTTGACAGCTTTCCTCGAAACAGTAGCCTGACACAGCAAGGACAGTCTAAAATCAGGCGGTTACATTAAGAATAAATACATATCTGACATTTAAAATCAATCCCACCTTGTCTTCACACTGCAAGCAACGTCAGACAGCTTCAGATGTTATGAAAACGACAGCAATACTGGTCTCTCGACCTGGATGAAAAATGCTGGCTCTTCCGTTTTGTCGCAACAGTGTAGCTAAATCATGTCATTATGCACACACAACAAAGCCCAATGTAAGTTTATAATTTAGAGAACGTGGCTGAAGAATAAAATGTAATAGTTACCGTCTGGTTGTGAAGTGGTGGTTCACTGTCTTGCCTCGAGAGAGAAACGACGGGTGCTGCGGTGCGTGACAGCGGACTGAGATCAGCTGACTTCATTCACTCGCTGCTCGGTTTTACTGCTGAGCGGACTGCAACTGCCGCCATTTTGGATCCGCCCCGTGAGCTGCCGTAAAGCGTTTACAATTGGTGGACATTGGTGATCGATCAAAGCATGAGCTACAATACTGTTGACCTTTTTTTCGCCCGTATAAATTATGTCAAAATACTCTGTTTATGAGACCATCCGTAGTTTAGTGTACAACCTGGCTCTAATCCGGGAAAATGACAACCTTTCCAAAATATATAAAGCATATATTATTATTTGAGCCAAAATGGAGGCTCCGTCACAAATTACTGTGATTTATTATTTACGATATTTACTCCAAATTTAAGTCACTCTCATTGACTGTATATAATAATATGTCTCTCTCTTACAACACAAACTAAATTGTGGCGATGTTAAAGGAAATAAATGTTCTATATTTAAGAATTATATTTATTGATATCTCTCTAAAGTGGTGTGGTATGTGTGGCAAAGTAGGAGGCAAGGTTTATGTCTTTAATTTTGTTTTTGTGACAGTGTATTCATAAGCATTTACTTTTTTAAATAAATGAAGTACAAATAGCTCCAAAATGAAAGTTGTATTCATACAATGTACATATATTGCTCTGATGTTAGCCTTAGAGGCTGTGCTTCCGCTCAGGTTTACGACAAATCCACCAATCCCACTTTGTTTGAGATTATATTCTTAAAACATAATCCCAACCATGACCCCTCGCTGACCTTCTCTTCTCAAATTTAACGACAAGAATATTATTATTGTACAAGACAAATGAAGCATTATCCAAAGTATTCTACATGGCTGTTTTAATATACTGTCAACCTCTTGCCTGACGGGCAAAAGACATCCTGAGAGACCAAACTCAGGAATATAAAACACCCACTTCAATATGCAGCCGTGCTTGTGCGCATGCGGGGGTCAGGGTTGACAGTCTCCACACAGTCGTGGAAGGAGTGCGGCGGCTAAGCTAACAGCAACCACCGCAACTAGCTACATGTGGAGGGTAAAACGGGAGCCATCCCCGACCCTAACTCAGTCAAAATTCCTCCTTTTTTACCCAAAACTACTCTAAAGTTCAGCCTCATCGAAAATAAGGGATATAATCTGTTTACAATGAAAGGGTGAGTGTAAGCTTTTGAGTCACGGATAAGTAGCTTAGCACGAGTAAAGTTTTTCATGTCTTTTTTTCTTCAAGGGGAGGCGGGGAGGAGAGGCTAGCTAGCTTGCTAAGCTACTTTTATTTAAACTACGAACGACAGCACTGTTACCGAAACCGTTCAGTCACTGATGTGCTCGTTAACGTCAGCCGTTTGTCGGTTATTTTAGCTAGTGGTCACTCACAACTAACTTGGTATCTAACGTTAGCTGCTACTGGGAAGCTGAGTCAGGAAACCTCACTTTGCTAAGTTGAAGCTAAACAGACCCTGGATCTGAGATAATTCACTTCTCAGTCGGCTCAACTGAACTTCAGTTGTGGTATCGAAGCCAAGTCAGTTGACAAAGTTTCTGGCACAGTAACCTAATGCCGGTCAACCCTGTGTCAGTTACCGCGATAACGTTACATTCAACTTCAGAGTGTGTTTCCACATCTTGATGAACAGGACACGTGACCAACAGCTGTTTTTTGGATGTGTTGTCTCCTATAAATACTACAGTGAACCCATCAATCGTACAAACTGGAGAGAGTTGTTTGTGTCACTCATTATGACACTAAAACACATCCTCAGGTTATCTGGTCTCTTGATTTTAGCAGGTGCCTTATTCATTTCTCAGTAAATATGAAGCATGGATATCACAATCATTCGCTTCAGGTATTTGTGTTTATGTGAAAGAGTGATTTAGGTGGATTGTGTCTGTCACCTGGAGTAATCTGTGACAAGTATATCAGTGGAACAACTTCCACTACATATGGTTTGGTCATTTGATTTTACTTTTAGGGATTAATTTCTTCCAGGGGCTTCAGCTTTATGATTAGCCCGATAATGTTCAGCAGTTTGTTTGAATAATGATCTAAATGACCTAATTTTCTGTTGATTGAGTAAAGTAATCGATTAATCGTTTCTGATTTAGCATTAATTTTGTTTTGTCAATAAAGCAACTGCATTTAAGTAATTGGTTTCGACAAATTTCAAGCACTAAACAGTATTAAGCTAGATCTTAAAGCTACTAGTTGTATTTGAGTCACTAAAGTGTACTTGTTGCCAGCCAGTTGACCGTTTTGCTCTTGTTCCAGTAGCCGGATCGAGCTGGGGGATGTTACGCCCCACAACATAAAGCAACTGAAACGTCTGAACCAGGTCATCTTCCCTGTCAGCTACAACGATAAGTTTTACAAAGATGTTCTGGAAGTTGGAGAGCTTGCGAAGCTAGGTAAGAAACATTGCTCATGTAGCTTACCCTCAAATACCATCAAAACATTTTCTTTTAAAGCATGAAGCTAATACATTTTTGGTAACAGTGAGATACTAGAAGGGGAAGTAACTGCTTGGGTCCGTAGACAAAAGTTCTTCAGTTAGAAGGAACTACGGATCCCCTGTCTGTCGGTGACGTTTTAGTCCTCTTTCTCTTGCAGCATACTTCAATGACATTGCAGTGGGAGCTGTGTGCTGCAGAGTGGACCACTCTCAGAACCAGAAGAGACTGTACATCATGACGCTGGGCTGTCTAGCACCCTACCGTAGACTTGGAATAGGTAAGGAGCTCTGCATTTCTAAAAGACGCTGCAGTGCACCGTGTGATCTTGTGTTTTGTTTCTCCAACTGTGCCTTTGTCGCTTTTGTCTCTGCAGGTACAAAGATGCTGAATCATGTGCTAAACATCTGTGAGAAGGATGGCACTTTTGACAACATTTACCTGTGAGTGTCTTAATTGCAGAAGGTGTATGAGGAGATGCCATTGTAGCTTTAGTGGATTTAATTAGCACATAATTTCAGTGTACATTTGATCTTTTTTTTATGGAAACTGATTGAATTGACTGATTCTTTCAGCTGTAGCAAAAACGAATAGTTTCATTCCATTGTTACTTGTTGAGCAATTCATCAAACTGTTCTACCACTAACTACATTTCTCCTTTCCCTCTCCACAGTCATGTGCAGATCAGCAATGAGTCAGCCATTCACTTTTACCAGAAGTTTGGCTTTGAGATCATCGAAACAAAAAAGAATTACTACAAGAGGATAGAGCCCGCAGACGCCCATGTGTTGCAGAAGAGTCTGCGCAGCCCATGTGCACTGCCCACCGGAGAGCTTCAGAAGGCAGAGTAGGGGCACAGCGTTTGGAAAGAGCACAGTTGTGCTCCACAGAAACAGAACTGTGACAAATGCCCCAGGGTCGACACAATTCAACACTTTCTTCAAAGGACGCTAAAAGAGAAAACAAATTTAAATTACAAAAAAATGCTGCATTTATTTTGCAAAGGGGTCCCCTCTGATTTTTGCATATTTTATTGCTCCGTCTCCTCATACAGATAATTGACAACGACAAAAAGCTCAGTATTCAAAATTGCTTCGATTGACAAAGATGCCAACAATTTTAGACTTGGTTATGGTGGAGGGTGTGGTGTTTGCAAATCATACTGTTTGTGTTCGAGTTGTTTTTATGCGGTTATAAAGCTAATGGGGACAAATCTTTACTGTTGAGCAAAAGAAAACAGTTGGTTAGAAGCTGTAAAAGTGTTTGAAAGACCATCACTGACACACAAGTACCAGCTGGTCAGCTTGGAGTGACGCTTTGAGCTGTTACGTGGAACCGTCACAACTCTATTCCCTCACCACCTGAACCTTGGGAATTATGGGAAATGAGTCTGACCAGCTTGTTGATATGTCATGACCAGAGGGGGAGAGCTGAAATGTGTCCCCTCGGTTCGGGTGTAAAGAAGGCTGACCGGTTTTGAGGTGGTGGGAAGACGTTGTCACTGCTCATAACTTTATTTTCCAGCCTGTTAATTTAATTCCCCTTCAAACTGTAATTTTTATTTTTTACATTTAAAATTGCAAATGGTTCAGAGGTTCTCCTGGGTTTACTACTAAGAGTGAAAATATTAAAGTAAGAGAAACAAACTAAGTATTGTATTGAATGTGTTTCTGAGAAGTGCACTCCACATAGTCTTGATGTTTGAATTAGAATGTTTGAGATTGGATTTGGGCATTATTTTCAGTAGTATAATGACGTTGTGTGAGGATATGTCTCTAAACACATGGATGTGTTTTGAGACATCTTACCTGAAACACCTTTGGCACCTTTTTGTAGCCACCTTTCAGAATTGGTCTATAACTACCTGCCTCAGTCAGCTTCTGTTAGACACACCATTGTGTTTTGAAGCTCGTCTGATAGTTTGCCAGTTTTTGGTATGGTCTCTTGAACAGTGTTTTACCCAGAGGAAGCTCTGTTCCCTCTGCATGCAAGGAGAGTTGTCTTCTCCACTGTAGTATAAGCATGTTTTCCCTTTCTTTGAAGAATTTTATCTTTTCTGGAGCTCTATATTGTAAGACTTTTTAATGTCGAAATAAAGGAATTACTATTTGCAGTAAATGTTTTACTAATTGTCTTATTCTATATTCTGTTGAATTATTAGCTAAATGCACAAAATTACGGTTGAAACTTAATTTAAAAACATACTGCCTAGTACAACAAATATATCCCTGGGTGCCCGTCATGATTGGCTGAAAACTCCCACATCTGGAATACCATTGGCTGTCAGCTCCTCGAGGACCCGCCCTTCTGCACTAGGCTAGGTGTAGCTAGATTGTTTTGAGAAATGAGTTGAGTTTAATGCTTAGCTAGCCAACAGTTAGCCTTCAATCTCAAAGTACTCTCAGCGACAGACAGTCTCAAAAATGCTGAGACTTGAGGTTAGTGGAAACTACCAGCCATTAGCAGCCTTTTATCAACAGGGAAATACGCCAGTAGTTTGCTTAATGATTACGTCGGTAACGGTATAGTAAGCTAGCTATTAGCCAGTTAGCTAACAGAAAGATAGCTTAATAGGTAATTGCTCATGTTGCTAGTCTCTTGCTGGTTAAGTGACGGGATAGTAATCAGTGTTTCGCTTGCTGTCAACAACATAAACCAGGACTCACAACTGTTTGCAATTAAACATGCTGTAATAATGCTGTAATAGCAGGTAAATTAGTTTAGGTTAGCTGTAGAGCTAGGTTAATCAACACCAGCTTGTTAGCATCTAGTAGTAGTAACGTGAGAAGCTCAATGTGGTTTAACAGTGTCTTATATCCACGACGACATTACTGCTGGATACATGCATCTGGATGATTTTCTTTGGTGTTAGACAGTCTGGTGTCATCACACTTATTCAAAATGCATCCTCTGTTCATTGCAGGACGGTCACGGGAGGGATTTAAGGTCCAACTGTTAAATGCGTTGACTGGTACCTCATCAGACTGTTAGGACAGAATGCCAGAGATGACTGAAACTCAGACACCTGGTCGTAAACCCAAGTAAGGATGTTTGAGTTAACTGCTGTCTGTTGTTATTGTAACCAAACTATCAGTTGAGGCACTTGGATACATATTTACATAATTGGAATAATGTTTTGTTTTGCAGAAAGAAGAAAAACAAAGAATCTCACAATGCAGGTGAAATCATTTCTCCTGTTATGCTTCTGTTCCTTGCTGCTTAGTGAATGGTTTCTTTAACTGGTGGTGGTCACTATAAGTATAACTGGACATTAAAGTGTTGTCTCTTCTCTATATAGTTGAGAGACACAGAAAAGAGAAGATTAATGCCGGGATCAACCGCATTGGTAATCTTCTCCCCTGTTCCAACGCCCTAAAACAGGTAAGAGACAGTCTGGCATCACTGTTTTGCAGTACAATGTTATGGTGTCTGCACAGGCCAGCTAACTGTGTTATATTTTAATATCCCCTCATCTATAGAGTAAGAACATGATCTTGGATCAGGCCTTTCGTTACATTACTGAACTGAAGAAACAAAATGACACATTGCTTCTGGAAGGAGGAGATCAAGTCCAAGGTGAAGTTTAATAATTGTACACCTTGTTTTTACAATAGTCATGAAAGTGGGACCATACAGTATGTGCATTTAGAATTATTAACATATGAGTATGTGTGCTTGGTCTGTGTGCAGCTGAGGAGATCCGTCGGCTGCGGCGTCAGACGGAGGAGCTGAGGAGGGAGAGTGCTCAGTACATCGAGCTCCTTAAAGCTCATGATATTAACATCCTAGAAGACCCCACAATTCACTGGAAGGGCCCCCAGCGTTGCACCAAGGTGGCAAAGGTGACCCCCACTCACCAACTCCCAAAAGAGATTGTCGTCAACTCCAATGGCATTGTAAAGTGCCCAGCAGGGAAGGAGACTAGCCCAGCAAAACCGCCTTCTGAAACATTAATTCTTCAGCCAACTTCTGAGGTCAATGCCAGGTTGAGAGTTAATGGAGCCCTGTTGCAAGTTAACACCTCTTCTTCCACCCCTACACTTCTCCCTGGGTCGACTGCCACACCTAACCAATCTACGACGGGCCTGAGAATGATAGAGCAGTGTGTGGTCGAGACACCGGCTGCAGCCCCCACTCTGCCACCCTCTGTGTCGTACATCACCCTCCAGATCCCAGCAGCCACCACAGTCCTTCCCCAACAACCACAGTCTACCGCCCCAGTCCCGACCTTCAGCATAGCAGCCACTTCAGCGCCACAGCTCCATACTGAAAGCCCTGCGCAGCCGGTGTCCAATCTGACCACACTCGCCCAGGCTATAGCCACATCCAGAGCAGCAACCTCAGAGGTTTGCTCTTGGGCCACACAGGACACTGCCATGAGGACTGTAAGTTACACTGCTATCCCCAACAGCCATGCCCTTCTTAGGGCTGGGGCGACGGGCAGCACACAGACGACCTGGACAACGCTGCAGATGGCGGGAAACACAGTGCAGCCAGTCTGCCACAGTCTCCCCGCCCAAGAGGTCATCAACACCACCCAGACTGTCCAGCAGGTGACCGTGTGTCCAATGGGCAACAAAGCCTCTGTTCACCCCATTCAAATACAGATGCAACCACATGTGCCTGTACAGCAAGCCCCCATTACAGCCCACATTCAAGCACAGCCCTTTCAGAGATCACCCCAGCTGCGGCCAGCAATCCTGAACCAGGCAAAGCCCCAGCCTGTTCTAGCCCCCCAACCACAGTGTGCTGTTCTCTCCCAGTCAGCCATAGTACCCCAGCCAGGTGTGGTGGCCCACTCTGCCGCCCTGCCGTCGCAGCCCCAGTCTGCTGTACTTAAAGCAGCGTCATTGGTTCCCCATCATCCGACCGCCCTCATCCCTCAGCCACAGGCCACTGTGCTGCCCCTCCTTCAGACCATGCAGGTGCTGCAGGTCAACTCAACTGGAGGGACAGCCTCGGGTGTAACAGCCCAACAGAACACTAACAACCCAAGTGTGGTCATCCTGCAGCAGGCCAGTTCTTGCCCAAACCAGTCAATTGTAAGGGAGGAAATAACAAATCAGCCACCATGTCAGCATATCGTAATCATCCAGGCACCCAATCAGGTTGCACCTGCCCCTCAGAATCCTCAGGTTGGCATGGTGCCTGCTGCTGTGCCCACTGCAGTACCGGTTGTGTCCACTCAGATATCCACAAGCAGTAGTTCAACATCTGCCACTTCCTTACAGAGTGTTGGGGGAAAGCAGCTGGTGCACATTCTCCCACGCCCTGTTCAGCCCCATGTGAACCATCCCCTTCAGGTCACACAGGCCTCCTCTTCCCCACCGGTTCCTCCAACCCCACAGACTATCACTGTGAATGGCCAGGTGTTTGCTTTGCAGCCCATAAAGACCTCTGACAAATCCAGCTCCCATGCGGGCCAGAGTACACTCCAGCTGGTCCAGCCCACCACCACTGAGGAACCAACTACCAATGTGGCCCTTAACAGTTTAGGTGCACTCAGCAGCCTCAATCAGAGCATCTCTCAGGGCCTTCCACTTACCATTTCTAGCCAGAACAACGGTCAGCTTCCAGCTGCTCCATTATCAGTAGTCCAGCAGAAGCAGCCTCCTGCTCCCGCACCCATCCCTGGAACCGCACTTGCTCCACCTGCCCGGCAGCTACAGGTGTCTTCTTTCGGCCCAGTCAAATCCGGGCAGGTGGGTAATGCCTCTAAGAGTCGAGGAAAGAGGCTTCGCACAACTTTGAATACAAAGAGGGCAACAGCTAAAAGGACTAAACCAGCCAAAAGAAAAGAGCTCCGTGAGGCACCACCTGTCGCTGCTGTTCCAGCCAAGCCAGTGGGTGCTGCAGGAGAAAGTAAAGTTTCAGTATCTGAAGTTTTACAGCCCTCGACTGTAAAAGGCATAGACATTCCCTCCACTTGCACCACAGCTGTCACAACGACAAATGGTACTGAAGCAGTGGGGAATATCACCTCTACACAAAACACTCAGATAATGATTGTGTGTAGTTCATCTAGCGAGTCATCTGTATTTAGGCAATCCCATCCACAGAGCTCTGTCAGTGCAACTCAGACTCATGCTGTACTCGGCAACACTAGTGGTGTGGCGACTGCAGTTACAACTGTCAATGCCACATCGGTCAAGCCAACAGTTAGTGCAGCTGTGGCCATTGAGAGTAAACCATCCATAGTTTCTGGCAACAACTCGGCTTTAACCAAACTCTTAGTTCCAGAGGTTAAACAGCAAACCACCAGTTCAGCAACTAGCGCAACACAAAGTAAGTCAGCTGCCACCGCTTCTATTTCTAAACAGAGCAAATCTGTGGTGACTTCTGAAGGTGCCACTGAGACGCTGTACACTCCCACCACTGTTTCTACCGCATGTCTGACTCCAGTCTGCACTAGAGCTATCCCAGCAACTGCACCAGTATCTTTAAATCAGGCTACCCAACCAACTTCAATATGTCGTCCCCACCAGGCATCTAATACCCAAGATCCTCTGCCACAGTCACAGCCCACCACTTTACCCTTGGTGTCCACAACTGTGGCGCTCCCATCGCCTGCAGCAACTTTTTCTGCGGCCCACAGCTCTGTAACGGCCCCTACAACAAGCTCAGAGTTTAGGAAAAGGGTCACTACCAGTAGAGCTCCAACACAACAGATGGACGTGAATATTCCCCACCCATTACCCTGTCATCCTGCTGAAATCAAGCCACCCCAGCCTCCTCGAAGAGATAGGGAGGCTCAGGTAGAGAGACACTCCACAGCAGCAGCAGCAGCAGCAGAGAAAGACAGTTTGGTGGCAGCAACCTCTGGCACTCCCTCTAGAAAGGATTTTGCCCTATCTCAACAGGTGTACACTAACCTTGACGATCAAACTATCGAGCACCCTATGACATCTAGCAGACAGACAGACTCTCCCATGTCTTCAGGGGCTGGGGGAGGCAGAGGGTTTTCTGTGGCCTCCATGCTTCCCCAGGGCCACACTATAAGTGCGTCATCTGGCTCCTTTGGAACATTTACGTTCACATCTGAGCAGGCAGAAATGCTGGCCTTGGCCATGCTGGAACAAGACAGTCCAGGAAGGCGGAGTGGAAGCTGCTCTGGGAACACTGCTTCAACAAACCCCGCCGCAGCCACATGGGAGCCCTCAAAAACCCCAATAGTGTCCAACAGTAAAGAAAGGGTCTCAACTGGACAGCAGGCAAAAGTGACTAAACCCATGGACACAGTAACGGTTAAACCTACTCTGCAGGTATCTGTCAGAGGACAGGCTGGGGAGGGGCCCACTGGAAGCAGACATCCACAAAACATCTCATACTCCCAGTCTCTCCCCCAGGTCCAGTCTCAGGGCTCATCCCAGAGCGGCACCGTGGCCAGCCTCAGCGTCAACAACCTGATCAGGCCCAGCTCCAGTCAGCAACCCTACCCGGGCTCTCCCAGTCTCTCTGTCCAACAGGGCTCAGTTCCCTCACCTGTGGGGAGCTCAGCCCACATATCCCAACCCCCAAACAACACCCTCTCGCCCTGCTCAGGTGCAGCCCAACTGAATGAGTACACCCCCTTGAAGACTGCGTTAATGAGGGCTCAGGCTGGAGTCGGTGTGGGTGAGCGACAAGTGAAGATCATCTCCAAACGGCAGGCCCAGGAAGAGGTGATGCTGAACACAGGAAAACGGCCCAAGCCCTGTCCTCCATCAGCTACCACTGTCAGCCACATGGACCTGAAAGCACCAGACCACAGCCAGATGATGGTGGGACAGCTGCCCCCCACGTCCGCCGCTGTCATGACGAGGATTAATTCAGAAAGCGGAGGCCCCCTCTTCCCCACAAACTCTTTCATGAGCCCGGTAGTTCGGCCAACAGATGGCCACTGCCCTCCTCAAGGACCCCTCGAGCAGAACCAGCCAGGTGTGCTTCATCTGCCCCAGGGTCATCCACAGCACGCTGCAACCCAGCCTGGCCAGCACCTGGGAGGAAACCTGTACATGAAACAGCAGCAGCAAGACCAACAGAGACACCACCTGTATCATTTGCAACACCACCTGACGCAGCCCGACCCCGCACAGCGCCACTCACTACACCAGAGGGCGCTTCAGCAGCAGCAGCAGCAGGAACAGCAGCAGCATGTGCAGAAGAAGCGAGGGCTTGTCAGAGGCAGTCAGACTGGTTCACCTGCTGGCCTGCAACAGAAGCAGCACCACCTGGAGAAGTCTGGAGTTCAGCAGCAGCAGCAGCAGCACTCACATCAACAACAACAACAGACGCAGCATCAACCCCACACACAGCAGCATCAACAACAACAGTCTCACCAACAATCACAACAGCATCAACAGCCAACACAACACCAACAGGCTCATCCCCAACAGCACCAACAGCAAACACATCAACAGCAGCCACAGACGCAGCATCAACAACACCAACAACAGCAGCAGCAGCAGCAGCAGCAGCAGCAGCAGTTGCAGCAGCAGCAGCAGAGCTCCCACTCCAGACACCAGCAGCATCTACAGCAGCAGATCCAGCAGCAGCAACAGCAGCAGCAGCAACACTTTAGACACCAGGAGAAGAGTTGTGAAGCCCAGGCAGCGGGATCCAGGGCCCACCACAGCAGCCACCTGGCCCAGCAGGACCACCTCAAGGTTGGTGTCACATAGAATGGATAGATGACAATGTATGAAACTGGAAAGTTAAGTACAGTGGCACCTTCTGGTTCTTGTCTCTGTATCTTTTTATTTAACTGGCATCGTCGGTGCTAAATTATTTGTTGATAAACAAGTAATTTTGGTACCAACCAATCAACACAGATTTTTAAATAGATTTTATTTACCCTTTAAAAGCACATCAGACATCCGCTGTTCACAACTTAATTGTGAGGGCCATTTGTAATTACTTTAGGTATTTAGTTATAATTACATGATTTATAATCACTACCTCCGGTGGGACATTTCTGTCAGTGCAGTCAGATGGGTTAGAAAACTGGTATGGTGGTATTTGTTGCGACTGGTTGGCGAAAAAGAATCCTAAAAACAAAATGCTTTCCAAGGAGCTTTTTTCTCTCCTGGGCCTTGCAGTGAAAAAGCATCAGAGATATTTCTAGTGAAACACAATTATTTATATCTTGCCAGTCAGAATAAGATATTAGATGTTTTATATATAAATGTCTTTGAGCTGACAAGAACACACGTTGATTGAATGATTAATAAGACTTTCTTCGTCTCCCTCAGCCTGGTCAAGACCATAACGCTATGCAGAGGATGATGAGCACCAGGACTCTGGAGCAGCAGCTCATCCCTCCTCCCAGCAATCCTGTGTCCCGGTCGTCTGACCTGGCCTGCGCCCCGTCGCGGCAGGAACGTCATCGCGTTTCCAGCTACTCTGCGGAGGCGCTCATCGGTAAAAGTTCCACCAGCGGTGAACAGCAGCAGCGCATGGGTCTCCACCTTCAGCCGGGCCGCGGTGCCACACAGGACCAGCCGGACCTCCGCGGTTACCTGGACACGTCACGAGTGAAGGCCAGCATTGCACACAACCCACAGAACCGCTTGCCCTCCGACCATCCAGGATCTGCAGATGTTCAGCGGGTCTCGGAGTGTCCGCCGTTCAAGACCATGGGAGGAGGAGTGCATCAACTCGGGGGCTTTGAGGCTCAGGTGTCTCGTGGGAGTGACATGGCCCCCAAGTCGGTGCCGTCCTCCCAGAGGGGCCCTCAGGGGCAGCAGCAAGGCGGGTTCAGGATGGGTGTCGGCCCTCCACCCGATGGCCGTAACCGCTACAGTGCAGCTCATCCCGGCTCACAGGGAGTACAAGTCGGCCTCCCCCGGGAGCAGGAAAGTTGCCACCAGAGTTTCATGCAAAGCCTTCTTTCACCCCACCTGCCCGAGCAGAGCAACCACCAGCGAGCAGTGCAGTGCTGTCCTCCGGTCAGCATGGAGTACAGCTGTGTGCCTGGAAGCTCTCCAGGAGACCTACAGGCCAAGGCCTCCAGCCCCAGTGTGGGCCAGACACAGAAGGCCCCGGCTATGCGGCTTGGAGAGGGCAACAAGGGCCATATTTCTCAGGTCAGCAGTAATATGCATGGAGGTGTACGCACAGGTCTACCCCACCCTCTAACCCCACACAGCAGCTCTGAGCCGGGCCGCTCCTCGGCCCCCTCCAGACCACCCACAGCTGTTAGCCAGCACTCGCGCCACATCGCCCGAGATACTCAGCCCACCAAACTGAGGCCCGGTGACCGGCCTCGATCGGGTACTCTGAGACAGAGCAACCCCTTTGAGCCCGAGGGCCACCTGCCTCTGCCGCCAGGAGGAGGGGTGCTGCTGGGCAGATCACAGTCTGGAGGAGAGGCGCGACGCAGCACCATCGTCCGCTTCATGGCAGATACTGCTCAGGTTCCTGGCGACAACAACCTGCTTGCTGACCAGCACCTAACACAAAACTTTGGTTTCCCCTTCATTCCAGAGGGAGGGATGAACCCTCCACCTCCCATCAATGCTAACTCCACATTCATCCCTCCTGTCAGCCAGCCCAACGCCTCCCGTACGCCGTCCCTTCTGCCCGTGGAGCCCCAAAACACTTTACCCTCCTTCTACCCTTCTTATTCTCCGGCTGCTCACCCCAGCCTGCCCAGCGATGTCACCCTCCAGTACTTTCCCAACCAAATGTTTACCAGCCCGAGTGCCGACAAGGGCAGCGCTCCTCCACTCAATAACCGCTTCGGCTCCATCCTTTCCCCGCCTCGCCCTGTGGGCTTTGGCCAGGCCAGCTTCCCCTTGCTCCCAGATATGCCCCCTATGCCCATCGCCAACTCATCCGGAATCACCCCCCACATATCCAACTTCAGCCTCACCTCCCTGTTCCCCGAGATCGCCACAGGCATGCCCACCGACGGTTCGGCCATGCCAATGTCTCCCCTGCTATCTCTCTCCAACACCTCGGCCGCCGACTCCGGCAAGCAGCCCAACCGTCCTGCCCACAACATCAGCCACATTCTGGGCCATGACGGCAGCTCGGCCGTGTGAGGAGAGGTCCCGCTGCATTGTGATGAAATGGTGTTCTGAATTGAAGAGTCTCATTTTGAGATATATTGTTCTTTTAAATGTTCAAGTGCAGAAAGTGGTGGTGACGCACCAGATAACGGTTTCTGGGTTAAAATGACGCCATGTCTGTCCGATTGTTTACATGTTCACACAGTTTCAATTTGTTCCTTCTGGCATTCGTGTGATGTCAACGTTATAATTAAATATTTCCAAAATCTTTTGAATTTAAGGCGACATGAAATGATAATCCTTTAAAGCTCTTTGTTGGTTAAACCGACTGTTTGGTAGTAAAACTAAATTTATGTTTAGAGCTTGAATTTAATGTTTTGTGGGTCATTAAGAAACCTACCAATGTAATTTAACTAACTTATATCAGGTTGTACTGTACAGAATCTGTTTTTTTTCCCCAAGAGCTATTTTGTAAATACCAATGTTTCATATCAGAATTGTTAGATTATTTGTAAATACAAAATTGATTAATAAAGTTTATAAGGAGACATTTGCATTTGCTGCCAAGAATTGTTTCTTGCTCCACTAGATGGCACATTAACTCAGTCAAACTTGTTTTTTGTAGCTCCGGGTTGTTTTATTTTGTAAAATCCACTAGCGGGAGAAACGATTAAGATTAGTGGTGACTTTATTCCAACAAGAGTGGATTTAAAACTTAAGTTGCCACATCTGTAAAATTAAATTACACAGCAAATGATGCTTTTACTGTATTTTTTTTTAACTGCATTCTAATCATAGTACTCAGAATGTGGTTACCACATAAACGTCCAAAGATGAAAAAGATGCACCAAACACTTTTTTTCAATTTCATAAGCTTTTATTTACATGCAATAGTGCTCCAGCATGTGCAACCACAGAACAGCTACACTGATGAGGGAGGGGGGGGGGAGGGGGGGGGGGGGGGGGGGGGTGTAGATTCAGGATCTCCTTCATTTTCATTGCAGATGTCTCTGGCTAAGACTAATACTTAATGCACCAACCTGTGAGGGAGGAGTAATACTGACACAGCAGTCACAGCGCCCTCACCTGGCAGTCGTTTGGTAACCAGCACATGAGTAAACACAGAAGTGGTTGCAGTATAAAGTTCAGCTTATCAATGACTGAGTTTAAGATAGTTTTTTTCCAGAATCTCTCCCATTCAGTGACTTAAAAAAACATAAAATAATAAATAACTATACAATATATAATCTCTTGTACACTACAGAAAAAGAATGACTTATGCTGCATACACTTGTTAATATTTTGTTAATGAACAATGCATAATACATTTGTGTTATCGCTGTACAAAATGACAAAAATTGTATTTTTGAAAACGTGATAAAGCAACAGAACGAAACAGCGGCGAAGCACCTCAAACTACTGCATCAGACTGGTTTGAGTGGTCCCTTTTGTTTGTTGTACATAAAGCTAAGGTCCAAACATTTAGGATGGAGGATATCTGTGAGGAATGACGCAAGGTCTAGACATGAAGTGCTGAACTGAGAGGAATCCCCTGCAGGCTTTAAGGTCCCCGGACTCATCTTCTTCACACAAGGAATAACGTCTCCGATTTATTTTCCTCCCCGGGAAATGCAGACAGTCCAGCGAGAATCCTTTTCAATGTGAAAATAACCTAATATACAGTATAATCAGTATGTACAAAAGCATAAATATATAAATATCTGTGATACAAAAATAAATATTTTCTCTTGTTTCTCTTCCGTTTGTGGAAGAGTCTCATGCATCCGTTGTGTTGGCTGTGCCTCTGTCCTCGGGGGACGCCTCATTTGGGAGGATGTTGACTTCCTGTATCGTTATGTCTGGGGATTGTGGCGTTGTGGCCGCTGAAGATGATGTGGTGAAAATCCCTTCGTCTTCGAGAGAGAGAAGAGGAAAGGATGCTGGCTCTGCTGAGAGGAGGAGGGAAAGAGAGCCGGTAAGAAAAATGCAGAGCTGAACAACAGAGATTTAAAATGTCAAATGTTTCGCATTAATATCAACATATTTGGATGCACTGCAGGATTATCACATTTAAGAAAAGCTACGTTCCAAATGGACCATTAACCCACGAAAGAGTACTTCAGTCAAATGAAAGAAGCCACACATACTGTAAGTGAAGCCATCCTCTGCTTTACCGCCAACACTGAAGTTGCCATCACCTCCCAGTTCCTGTGAACCGAGGTGCTGATGGGAGGAGTCGAGGAGCTGAAGAGTGGAGTCATCAGGAGGACAGCAACTCTGTTCATGATGATCTGGACCACTAAGGACGACAAGTTTCTATTAGGGCTGTAACTTATGAACAACGGTGACATGTTTTACAGGGGAGGGTTTAGTGTATTTTTAGGCTTCAAGTCTATTTCTTCTGTTTTACATGCAAAACCACAGTGAGTGAGTTTTGGGCTACGAGCGCTGGCAAAACCCGGGTGACCTACACTCAATACTGTGCCTGAACGCATCACGTATTTTATTTACAATGATACATTTACAAACATAGGATATGAAAAATATATTTAAAAGCAGGAACCAGCACGTTTTGCCTTTTTGCCTAATTAATTACGACAACAAAATAAATACATTTTCTGCTGATTTTTGACAGATGATTCAGTAAGGATACATTTTAATGAAATTAATCATTTGAATGCAGACCAACAAAGTCTTTAAATACGAATATTTAGTCACTATTTTTATGATTCACTGTTACCTAGAGCATTTTTACAAATGATGTACTCATGTCCCTCCAGTCCATTACAGTACATATGGTATATGCGAGTGGTATAATATGTAAACATACCTGGTGGAGTAGTGGAAAACAGGTAGATGTCCATTTAACATCGTCTGGGGCAACAACGTGTCACACTCCATATCACAGTCCACCTCCTCCTGCAAAACACAATATCATATAGATCATATGTTCAAAGCATTACATGGACAGCTTATTACAGTTGACCCATACATCACACAGTTAGCCAAATGGATAACGTTGCTTTTACTATAAACCACTCGACTTTTTTTGTTGAGTGTCAAATGTGAGCATTTCTGGCAACATACCATCTAAAAGTCAACTTTACATTACAGAATGTACAATAGAAAAAAATAGTACGCGACAGAATTCCTGCAGTAAAAACTGCCAGTACCAACTGCTGCCAGTGATCAACAGAAACCCAACATACATGTACATGTATGGCCTTTGGTTATATATTGAACTGTTTTAGTTTTTACCTGTTGCCACCCTGGCAGGCAGTGTGTGGGGTGGTGAGGTTTGCTGTTCGGAGTGTATTCTCCATTAGCAGGGTAGACGCCATGTGGCGCCGCCACGTGGCCGTCCAGCGGGCAGTGGCCGACCAGAGCAAGTCCCTGGAGGGGAACCATGGTGTACTGGCATGAGGAACCGGGGGCGGCCACGACAGGAAAGCACAAGTCGGCCATTTGCTCTGAAAGCACAAAGAGAACATTACACAGATATAGAGGCAAAGACTTTAACGACTGCAAAGAGGAACTGTGAGGAGCACTCACTCTGTTTGGCCCAAGCCCTCCAAAGGCAGAAGGGTATGAAGGCGACGATGATGAAGACGAAGGCTCCCAGGACAATACCGACTATGAGGTAGGGGAGGTCGCCCGGCCGCGGCACGAGTCCGCTGGGGTGTTGCCTCTCGTGGTCTGGGGTCTCTGATGGAGCAGGCCGGTGGTGATTAGGACGAGCTGAGGAGACAAAAAGTTGAAAATCTGTTTAAAGAAAAAAAAAAAAAGAAGACAGCTCAGACATGACGCAACCAGTCAATTTGCAGTTTACATCCACGTCTGTCCAAAATGTCATCACTTCATCATTTTATCCTATTAGACGTTTGTTTGAAATTGTCATAATCAGCATAGAAATTCTTGAGTTATGGCCAAAAATTGGTTTTTTGAGGTCACAGTGACCTTTGTTTGTGGCAAATATTAAGAACTTCCATCCAAGAGTGCAGGAAAATAAAATAAAATATGACCTCACCTTTCGTTTCAAGGATCACCACGTTGCCAAATTCACTCTCGCCCTTCTCGTTGAAGCTCTGCATCTTGATGTCGTAGGCGGTCTCAGGCTGGAGATCAGTGATTGAATGCCAGTATCTGTCTCCCTCCACCACGTCCTTCTTATAGTCACTGTCATTATCGCTGTCTGTTGGCCGGTAGTAGATGTAGAAACCGTAGATGGGGGTGTTGTTTACGGCAGTGTACTGTTGAGAGGGAGAAGTCATGTTACCATCACAGTGAACTGGAAAAACATAGCACTGCAACCCCAATTAATAAAAACACATTTTTGTGTGTTTTTCTTCCAGTCACTCACCGTCCATTTGAGAATGACGGTCGTCTCATTGATGGCTTCATTGTAGGTGATGTAGGGTCCATCAACAGGGCGTTCATGGGTTCTCCCACCCACCACCGTGTAGGCCTTCGAAGGGGCACTGGGAGGACTGGAACCGATTACGTTCACCGCCACAACACGGAACTTGTAGGACGTACCTACAGGGAGAGGGACCACCGTTACTAATCTGTCCCTGGGGACAGCTCAATGAAGCTCAATATTGTGTTGACTAATGATGTTTGTCTTCACATCGCTCCATGTTTTCGGTTATGGTTTTGATTGATGGCAGCAATTACCGAAATGACTGGAACAACACTCATTATGCTGATGAATTTACAGGCCGTGGGAATGTAATTATGCAGGACATCATCATTGTAATTATACGGTCTGACATGCCAAGTCAGAATTAACTGCTGTGAATAATAACGCTGTATATGAAGAAGGTGGCCGACCTTTCTCCAAGCCCGTGATCTCCACGGAGAGCCGCGATGGGGGGATGTTTTCCACCGCCGTCACCCAGTCCTCTCCGGCCTTCTTCACCTTCTTGTACTCCACCCGAAATGACTGGATGGGGAAGCCGCGGTTACCGCGAGGAATCCAAGTCACGTATGCCGAAGTTTCTGTTGCAGTGGAGACTGTGGGTTTGTCGGGGGCTTCGGGAGCTGAGGAGGAGGAGGAGGAGGAGGAGGAGCGGTGTCAGACAGAGGACATAAACGTCGAGACAACGTTCTGTAATTATGACAGTGAAGGAAAAACACATTACATTCAGCACTTACTGAGAAGCTCATCCTCCAGAGACAGAAAGGAGAAAAAAAGAGATTGAGAAGTTTCCATGTTAGTCAGAAGAAGAATCGTTAGTTCAGGGTCATCGTGTTACAGTTAATTTAGTAGAAGGGATTTCTATAGTTAGTATAGTTAATAGGAAGTAGTGTTTGCAAAGGACATAGAGCGGAACAGGATTGGCGGGTTACTCACGAGAGAGGCTTGGCGAAGGAACAGCAGGAGTTTTCGGTGGGTCAACTTGCCCTAAACCTCTGCGACCTGAAGACAGGAAAACACCCGTTAGAGTTTTAATGAAGGAGCTACTGTTTGAGCTATGTAACACATTTTAATTAAATTTGTCCTCTAAGGCAGAAATAATCATTTAAGTCCAGAGCCCTGCTAGCAGCTCTGTGAGGCTGTACTGCATTACCTTTGCCAGTTCTGAAGGTCATCATAGCAGGTTGTCCCAAACCGGCACAGTTTTTGGCAGCCATCTCCACCTCATACAGGCTGTCTGGCTGCAGCTTAGCCAGAGTCAGCTTGTGGAGGGCGCCTGAGATACTGCTGGAGGTCCAGTCTGCTAGAGCATCTCCCACCTAAGAGAGAGAGAGAGAGAGAGAGAGAGAGAGAGAGAGAGAGAGAGAGACGCGAGTTACTGACAAAGAACGTAAACGAAGATACAATATTTATTCATGTATAAACAGAGAATGCAGTGAACTGATTGCAACACCTTTCTGTATTTGACCATATACTCCAGCACGGGGACTCCTCGTTCATGCCGCGGCCTCCAGGTGAGCTCATAGTAGTCAGCCTTGCCTGTGCGCGGCAGGCTTAGGATGATGGGGGCCTCTGCAGGTAGGATCTGTCCTAGCAGCTCGGAGCAGTCAAGAGGCAACATGGCCCCCGAGGCCCCGGGCCTCACAGGCGGCTGCTCTCTCAGCACCTTGTCTGGGCTGAGCGGCCGATAGATTGAGGGCAGCTTTCCTCTGGATGAAATCCCTAGAAAGAGAAGACATACGTCATGAAATTTTAAAGGCTGTGACATAAAATAACTACACTTCGAGCAAATGATCTATACATTTTCTGACTTACCGGTTGATACTGTGATTAGGAGAGCAGAGGCCTGTGAGCTGCCCACCCCGTTCTCAGCCATGCACTGGTACAGTCCGTCATCCTGAGGGCCCACGTTTAAGACACGCAGCCCCCGGGTGGACAGGCGGTGGCGAGGGGACAGTGCGAGGGGACGGGCGTTGTGAAGCCACGTCACTGAGGGAGTAGGTTTACCGCGGGCCTGGCATGTGAAGCGCACCGTCTCCCCGTAAACGACCTCCTGCTGCTGCAGCTCCACAGTCACCTGAGGAGGCTCTGCAGGAGAGAAAAACAAAGTTAAGAGGCTGGTTCAAAACCTAGAAGGTAGCCCGCATGTTAATGTGTTTGAGAGTGACTGTGTGAGAGTGTCCAGGTCTGCTACTGGAGATTATTTTCCTGAGAGTTGAGACGATGAATCGTTCAACGGAAAATGACTACTATTCTATAAATTACAAAAAAATATTTACTTTTTAAAGTTTCAGCTCCAACAAAGTCACGTGTATGAACACATGTTTGTGAGTAAAATCACAACCATGCACGTGTGTGTGTAAAGGTTGTACGACAGGGGGTGTATAGAGCCAGGCAGGCGGGGCCAGGCCACCGAGTTGATGGTTGGCTGCTTGTGAATCAGGAAAAGACGGAGCTCATTACAGCAGCTCTCTGGCTTTAATTAGAGCCAGCTGCAGAGAGACAAGCCCACAACACACACACACACACACACACACACACACACACACACACACACACA
>NW_022280040.1:4480068-4483084 GCF_004355925.1 Anarrhichthys ocellatus | reverse complement strand
ACACACACACACACACACACACACACACACACACACACACACACACACAGAGAAAATCACTGTAAAAACAGTCATCCATAACCTAGACACACTCAATCAAGTCCTGCTAGAGAACAGAGAGCTCTGTCTCCACAATCGTATTCTTACACAACACCGCCCAGGCGTACATGCCTCTCACACACATGACTGCGTGCACACATACAGACCGCTGTCCTCTCTGTCCGCCAAACAGGAGTCAGCCTAATTATTAAATCCATGACACAGACAAAACTCTACTCATAAAAAAAAAATCATTGCAGAGTCAAATGAACAAACCCCATTCACTATTAAAAGTCTTTTACGGGAATCTGCATTTAACCAAGATATTTATAAGAGACTATCAAAACGAATCCTGTAAACGCCCAAAGCAGCAAACGCACAACTTGCTCAAACAACTTTCCTTTACTTCAAGATTACTCACCAAACACTTGTACGTCGTAGAGCACCATTGCAGAGCTGGCCGAGCCGATGCCGTTGTCCGCTCGACAAATATAAGTGCCCGAGTCGGCCTCGCCCACCGTGTCGATCAGCAGGTTGCTGAGCAGGAAGCGCGTGTTGTTGTGGGAACGCAGGTCCTGCCCATCTTTTGCCCATATGACCTGAGGAGTGGGGATGCCACTGGCCACACATTCCAAGACCAGCCGCTGGCCTTTGGTCACCATGATGGAACGAGACGCCGGCGGGTAAATGATGCGTGCTGCTTCTGAGGTGGAGCCTGGAAAAGATGAGGACAGTCAGGGTATGAACACTTTATCAATACGATGAGAAAAAGGCCTGTGCATATCTCTCCACCCTTCTCCACTTCTTTAAATTGCATGTTGCAGCTGAAAGTGCATCCAGAATATGAAGGATTTCAATCGCAATGTGAAGTCTAACAACTTTCATCTCTGCCTTTGAAGATGCAAAAGCACGAGTTGTGCACATTGTCACCAATGACTAAAAGTGTCCTGGCAAGATCGGATGATAAAAGTCCCACATGTGCACCACATGTGTCTCCAGTAACAAGCTCTCAAATATCTAATTTTATTACTTATTGACTGACCCGTTAATATTTCAGAATGATCTTGCACATCTTTGAATTGTGTTTTCATTAAAAACAGCAACGCTAATAAAACCCGTTGCGTTGGCGGTGATGACTCACGGCGTATGCGCAGGCGGTCAGTGGAGGTGGACGTTTTGATCTCCTGAGTGATGGGGTTGTAAGCTGCACACTTGTACGGCCCCTCATCGTCCTGCGTGGCGTTGGCTATCTGCAGGTTCCCTGACGGCATGATGAGGTAGTTCCCTGCAGAAAAAAAAACAAAAAAAACCCAAAACAGATGTCAGAGCAAACCCATGAATTACTCAGAGTGTACATTTATGGTCAGCTGCTGTAAAGGAAGTTACTGCTTTTGATTCAAAGGTTTTATTTGTCTCTTGCTCATTCAATATGTGCAGAGAAATGCAGGATGGCCTCTTGAAGCTGTGCTAAAAAAAGCATAATGTGTGCAATAAACAATACTAATTAAAATAAGAGTAAAAATAAGGATTAAAGCAGGAAATTCAAAGTTTAAAAAGTATGATTATATATGTATTAAAATGATAAAGTGTATCTTGGCCTTAAAGAAAACTATGCAATAAAATTCTCTACACTTGAGTGCAAATCTGCAGGGCGATAAAAAGGTTTCACAGAGGACATTGTGCTGGACAAGCGATACTGTAACAGCAATAACATGAGATCAGATTTAACATAAATGTTTTCAAACTTAAAAGCATACGTGGAAATATACAAGAAAATACACGAATATGGCTGAGACAGCGCTGGAACCGCAGGAAAATCAGAGTCCATATTGTGAAACACTGTAATACAAGTACTATGTGCCATTCCAGCGCACGTTTGCAAGTCAGCAGAGACCACAAGGTGGCGCCCCAGAGTCTGACCGAGGGAGTGAATGCTCGTCAATGTGGTCTTCATTTCCTCACAGATAAGCTGCAGATATCAGTACCTACAGCTCCCAGGCATCATCAGCATACCAGCCACAAACCACTAGAGCTTTTCTTCTCCTCCAAGCAACTTAGGAGTAAATAGTTTGAAAAATAAACAACTGCATTCCCATGTTTCAACATTCTTCAGATAACACCCTTATCACCGGTTTTATAATGGGCCAGATAGCTGGATTATAGCATTCCGGTAAATTATGAAGACAGTATGAGAATTAGGCGGGAAGTAGGGAGAGATTTTGGGAAGATCTTAATGAAGTGAAGCAGCTCCGTACCTTTGGATGTTTCCAGCCACTCCTGTTTGACACTGTAGCGGACCTGAGCCTTGGGCTGGCTTTCGGGGAGGTGACATTCAATAACGGCCGTGTTGCCTTCATCGACCTCGATCTCCTGCTGATCATCGGGCTCGAAATCCCGCAGCTCTGAAAAACACACAGGCGAGGGGAAAAGTCAGCACTGTCACATCACTGAAACACAAGTCATCCCTCTTTCATCGTCTTAACGCACGGTGTAAATCACATCTAACGGCACATGTATACAAGGCAGTCCTCGGCTTTAGACCACAATGATCTGAGCAATAATAAACTATGATAACTGCGCTGTTTCCATATTTCCATTGTATCGTAACCACATTCCCACAACTTCTCCAATGTGCCTCCTCTTTGAAAGAAAACCTCCATTTAGTCATTTCTTTCTCTCCGCTTGTTTTACATATATCTGCTTTAAGTCACAGGGATTTTAGAGTTCTAGTTCATTCTTCTGTTTTACTCAATAATGTCCCCTTGGATAAGTCCAAAGCCTAAGAGCGGTGTCTGTAACATTCGAGTAGGTGTCATTAATCCTGTCAAACATCATACTGGGACTGGAGCCGGTTCAGATTCTGTGGGAAATGGGTGGAGTGGGATTACTGGGGCCATGTGCTGCGACTGTGTCCCACAGACACACAGTCTACACAGCACAGACACTCATGGGACCTCTGACCTCCTAAACCCCCCCC
>NW_022280040.1:4472093-4479968 GCF_004355925.1 Anarrhichthys ocellatus | reverse complement strand
CCCCCCCCCCCCCCCCCCCCCCCCCCCCCCCCTCTCCTGAGTGGCCCAGAGGCCTGGCCATGGGGTCAAAGGTGAGAGGTGTCCATCCTATAGAGTTTCAAAGATATCCAGTTTGGGAGGAAGCAGCAAAACTCTGCTCTTAAGAAGCCGGAAAGAAAAAGAAAAACCCACAACCCCGCTGCCATTTTATAGATTTGAAGTAGAGAGAAACTAAAGTGAGACTCCAAAAAGAAAAACAGCACAGGAGGGGAAAAACAAAGCAACAACTGGAGAAAGGAGTCGAGCAGTGAAATGAAAGATAAATAAAACTTCTCCAGGAACGTAATTAAACGTCTACCAGCCCGTGCTGATTTATTCTTAACAAACATGGCCTCCCTCTATTCTTTCCAGAGGTGCTATAACTGGCGTGTTTTTCTTGGACCAGCCGCTCTCTCTGGCAAGACAACCAAGCTGCTGGTATATACAGTCAGCTGATGAGACTTTGTATACAGCTCTAATTCAATAAGTTAAGTTTAGTTAAGGCCAGAGTGTCTACTGATAGGGACAACAAAGTGATGTACTCAAAGCACTGAGCAAACACCGTCCCTGCAGGCAGCTGATTTATTCACAGTGCATGTTGGACCTGCCCTCTCGCTCTGTGGGGGAGCTTTAATGGGACAAACACACACACACACACACAAAAACACTCCGTCTCAGCTCTTATTCTGAAAGATGAGAATCCCAGCCAGGACATGTCAAGCTAAGAGTGTGTGTGTGTGTGTGTGTGTGTGGGGGGGGGAGAGAAGCCTTAAAGAGGGACCGTGTGGTGCTCCATTTGCTAAATCAATCAGGTGTTGTTTTTACAGCCCCCCCCCCTCCCCTCGCCCTCATATCTACCCAGCCCACCTTCCTCCTCCTGCCTGCTTCTTCCAAATTCCTCCAGTTACACCTTTTAACCCCCCCACAACTCTTAACGCCCGACATTCTTCACAACAAGAACCCCGCATGGGTGCCTCTCAGGTGTGAGTGTGTGCATGCATATGTATATTCCTGTGTGTGTGTGTGAGTGTGAGTGTGTGTGTGTGTGTGTATCCTGCAGGGATGGAGGATTGATGGTATTCATAAAGTGAAGCAGACCTCCCGCACCAGGGCTACTTGGCAAGGCAGACTTAAATATTTCCACAGAGACAGTGCATTCATCATCTTTATGTGTAGCAGTAGGAGGCCTGTGTGTGTGTGAGACTGTATTATAACATGTTTGTGCAACGTGTTGTACGTTCACGTTGTGCAGATACACGTCTGTTCTCTGCAGCAAGAAGGGGAGGGTGATTGTCTGCACAAGAATTCAAAGCGAGGAGCTTTTAACCTATGCCAAAAAAGCCCAGATTCATCAGAGGCGGATAGCGAGGAGGGTCTGGAACCAACCTATCCCGGTCACAAAAAACATGTGCGTACAACTAAGACAGCTCGCATGGAAAGACAGGCACGTACACACTCCCCATGGAGCAATTCCTTAGGCGGTTTGGGGGTGGCCGAGTTATTAAATTAGAGAGGTACTTGGGGGGAGGAGGGGCGAACAGTCTGGCTCCACATGTGGTAATCTCAACATGATTTATCTACTATTGAAACTATCAATAACTTTTACTGCCTTTGTGCAAGAAAAGAAAACGGAAAAAACACAAAAAAAAACATGAGCTGAAGATGACAAAAGAGGGGAAAGTGAAAGATAATGAAAGGAGGCAAGAGGAGAGAGAGTGACAGGGTGAAGAGTGAAAAATGTGCAAAGGAAGAGAAATGTGTGTGTGTCTGTGTGTAAGGTTATGGAGGCCTTAAAGGAGACAGAGAATGTGACATCACGTCTCATCTTGTGTGAGGATCTTGTCTCGACTGGCCTAAAACACCTCCAGTTTCTCCATCTATAAGCCTCGTACATCACATCACTACGTGTAAAACAATACAGTTAACAGTGGTTTTTTTTTACCTAATGGTGTGTTTTAGTGAGGCATCTCTGTCCACCCCCTCACACACACACATACACAACACCCTTATCTCCTCCCCCCCCAGCCCTCCACCCAATTACGGGGCCATAATTTTTGGCGAGCCCTGCTGTCGGGCCCTGTGGAGAGGAATGTGGTGTTGTGTGGAGCAGAGGGGCCGATAGAAGCAGGGGGCCCCCAGGCTGGAGTCCTGGTCCCTTCTTCCCCGCTATGACCGGCCCCCGGGTCCCCTCCATTCCTCCGGCTCAAGTTACACAGCTTCAGGCCCCCCATCTCAGTCCCATGATGCATATCAAATATAACACCACATACTCAGACCAGCGCACTAAAAAACACCAGCGGTGAGAATAATTGACTTTAGCTCCATTAGATCAATACGACACTCTATAGAAGCAGCTGTTGTATTTAACGACACACACTAAATACTGCCCGACTATGTGGAGGTATTAACAGTGATCAATGATGTGCAACAGCTTCTCACCATGACCAGAGTTGTAGTTGAGGATTAATCTCACAGCAGTGGAAAAAGAACACGGTTTACTGCGTCGTTTGTGTTTTATTACCCAAACAATTAAGTCAAATGCGTTCTTTAGATACTCTGACAAACCAAAAAAGGGTTCTGTGCGTTTGTGTATATTTGTCTGAACTGTGTGTGTGTGTGGCTACTCACTAGCAGCGGTGACGTTAGCGGGCACACTAGCCAAGGCTCCTGTGCTGGTGCTGGCCACACACTGGTATCGGCCCACGGTCAGGTTGGACAGCGTGGGGATTAAGAGGCTGTTGGGCCCTAGCACCACACCCAAATGCCCGTCCATCAGCTCCTGGCCGTTCAGGCGCCAGCTGATGTTGGCGGAGGCGGGTTGGGCGCTGCAGTGCAGATTCACGCTGCCTCCCAGCTTTTGCACCACGGACATGGGCTCTTCACTGAACAGTGGCACCTCGTCTGAGGACAAAGATTATACACAGAACTCAGATATGATGAAAAGAAGAAAATTCTCACAATTTAGAACTTGGAACCATCAAATGTTTGGATTTGCTTGAAAAAAAAACCAACCTTTTAACTAATCGATTATCAAAACAGCTGTCAATTCATTTTCTTCGGATCTACTAATGGATTAATGGGTTCATCAATGCAGCTCTGAATACAGTACTTCTTTTCTTTTTCAATTTGTCCATGGTGGCTAGTAGGGCTCATGCAAATTACCCACTTCACCGCATCTCAAATAAACTGCTGTTGCTGCTGCCAGGATACGTTAAAAAAAAAAAAAAAACCTCGCTCCCTGTGACTGAGCCAGAATATTTAGTCTCTGGCAAGACTTTCCCTGCACCAGGTGTTTGGACAAACTAAGGTAAAGGCATTCATAAAGTGGGCAAAGATTAAGTAAGTAATGTGCATTTTTAAACGGCGGCAGAACACACAAAAATGGAACTTTTATTTCTGCAGACTGATCCAGTTTTCCACCATCTCAGTTGGTCTACTCACCGGGGAGAGAGGCGCCGCTCTGCAGGCAGCACAGTAGTACTGCACCCAGAGCGCACAACACTGGAGCCCTTCTCTTTTTCATCCACGGAGTCCAGTCTCGCTTTCCAGACATCTTCCATACACTGCCCCCTGAAACACACGCACACACAGGAAAGTCAGAGGGTCATTTACAGACTTGGTACACTCAAAACAAACAGCACAAACCACTTTATTCTGATGGAAGCTAGCACACACAGACGGAACTGCACAGCAAACAAAGCTACAAAAACTTGGAAACATACATCAGCCATCTAAACAGTCGATCTTGCTTCATACATAAGCTGCTCTCTATCTTACTTGTAAACACACACACACACACACACACACACACACGTACACAAACAGGCGGCCATTAACGAAACACAACCCAGGCGAGGCAGTGCACTCGGCGGTACCCTCAGCAGCCAAACTCCAGACACAAATGAAGCCTTTCTTTTCTGTCAGCCCCCATCTCACCGCTGACCCCATCTCCTCCGCCTGCACCCGCACCCATCCAGCCTGCACTCATCAAAGGGGCGCCCTAATTCTGCGGGGCCGTAACCTGACCCCTCCACCTTCCCGCTCAGGTGTAACTGATACAGGTAGAGGGTCCAGGAGGAGGAAGGGGGAGGGAGAGGAGAGGTGAGGGGGGGGGGGGGAAAAACACAGGCTGCATTCAGGAGTGGGGACAAAGAACAACTAATGAGAGGCAGGCCGGGGGGGGGATATATATCACAGAAGCGTGTGCGAGATGAAGTAGGGGAGGCTCGTATTATGGTTGCCGTATGTATCGGGAGGAAAATGGAGAAGGCGATGTTAATAGTCAGTCTATTAACAGTTAATGTAGAGAGGGGAGCTTTCCTCTCTCCTTTGTCGCTTACTGCCAAGTTTCCCAAATTCTTTCCTGTCAGGTTAAACTAACAACTTCCCGTCAGGATGAAGAGGGTGGTCCTGCAAGACTGAATCTCTCTCTCTCTCTCTCTCATATACAGTACATGCACACACTCGGGGCATGAAGTGTCCTGCGACAATGTAGTAAAAATGGAAACAACTTTCTCACACATATTTATCCTGATCTTATTATGGCAAGGAGATGATTAATGAAGCTCAGCGAGACTAGGGACTACACCCACACACACATACACACACATAAGGGGCCATAGCAGGACAGTAAGAGAATGGAAACTCTTACAGAGCACCTTCATCATCTAATGGCAGCAGTGAAAGTGTTTAGCTGCCTGGCACATTTATTGAAAATAAGCAAAGCAGCAGGCTGATGGAAAAACTGCTGTCAACTACGCCAACTGCCACACTGAGCCACACATTACTCCGCTACATCTTAATTGCATCGTATGAATGTGTGTAAACATTTTCAAGATTGCTAATTCTCACGACATGAACAGCTTAGGAGAACTCCAGTCCAACTTGCACAATGTAGAACTGTACTGATCAACCAGGTTTATTCATTTATTAATCCTGCAATAACACATTTTTGTGTTTTTGGCCACTTTGGGCAGAAAACAACCTGTACACACAACATACTGACTTCACCTATTGAGGTTATATGTCAAACTTATTCACTAACAGTTGCTTATTTACACATACAGTATATATATATATATATATATATATACACACACACACACACACAACATTAGCATTCATTTCAACTTGTGTTTCTGACAACCTGATGAGTTCAATTTCCCCTCTTTTAGCTCAGTTTTTGGTCTCCACCAACTCTTGAGGTAAATATCCGGCTCTTCAGCGGCTAAATTCTTCAACAGCAAGTCACTAACTGTGTGTGTCTGCTGAGCAGATAGCTGCAGTTGGTTTTAAAAGCTATTTTGCTGCAAAAAGCTGTAGCCGAACAAAGCTGATGAGAGTCAATCAAAATAGTTCGCGGCCTAACGGCCAAAAGAGTGAGCTTAAAGACAATCAAGAGTTCTGTATGTATAAAATAATTGATTATAACGTGTTTATGCAAAGATGACAAACATTGGCTCTAGCTTCTTAAATGTGCTGCTTTTCACTCATTCACGTTAATGCAAGTCAAATATGTTTGTTTTAGGACCGTCAGTCAGACAAAACAAGCAATTTGAGGTTCGAGGACCGGGAAACCTTGAAAGGCATAGTCAGTATTCTCAATATTGAAAATAACCCGCAGTTTCAGACCCACATATACATGTACACTTTAATTCACTCAGTCGTCCACTCAGACTGGCCCATCAGTAGTGGGCTCACTCGGTAAATAAAGAGCGAGCTGCTGTGGAACCAGGAAGCAAAGCTGGAAGGTCTGCGGCTTCAGCGGCCGGTCGCTCTATGGACACAACCCGGGACAGCTGCCCATAAAAAACACACATCTGTATGGACCACCTGTCCCAACCGTGAGAGTCGCTAACCGTAAACCACACCAGTCAACCTGCCATCCGGACACGCTACTTTCGCCAATGAGACCTCGTACCTGACTAATAAAAGTAGCGTCAGTGAGACAGCAGGAGGAGATAGAAACGGGGAGAGAGCTTTGTTCTAACGGCGGCATGAGGAGGCCCCTCGTACATCATCACTCCCTAAAAACAGCCATACTCCTCTGAGCCCATCTGTCCGACTGATTCATTCATCATCTGGGTCTTGTGTTTGCTTAGCGGATACCCTGCTTTAAGATGAAAAGTTGGCCTGACATCTTATGTCCAACTTTTTCCAACCATCCTTCCAAGAGAAGTCACAGACAGAGAGACGGAGAGGGAGAGGGAGGGAGAAAGAGAGAGAGAGGGAGAAGAAGCCTCCTACGCATCAGCGAGACTGATAGAAACCAGAGCAGACGCACAGACAGCTCTCCTAAATTAAGAACCGCGGGAATGTGCGAGTGTTAATGTTTCCCTATGACTGTTTTATAACAGCCTTACGAAAAACGCTGCGTTGTAGAATTAAAACATACTTCAGTGACAGCGCAGTGAGGAGAACTGTGTGAACCGCCCAAATCTGCCAGTTCTGGTGCAGAAGTATGATTACAGGGGAGTCAAGCTATTTGTGTCATCGTGTTGAGGAACTGACACTTGACTACTGCGAGACCCGACTTGAGACTTTGCAGCAGAAAAGGTCTGGTTCAATTATTGTGTTTACATGAATTTCATATCAGTTTCTTATACAGCTGCTTTTGGAATTTAACATTTGAAAAGTTTTTCTTTTGTTGTAGAAAAACCTGCTTGTAAACGGTTTAAACAACTGCTGTTAAAGAAGCCCAGGCCGTTGGCTGTAAGCTCCTGAGGTGGTGTTCCCTCTGGAGTAACCTGGTTGACGCGCTCGTTGTAGGCTATGCTAAACTATCTGTGAGGTGTGGTGCATTCGATACATCACAGAGATGTTTGTTTAAATATATATATATATCCCATTTATTCTCCTGGTTGTGGAACAACGTATAAAAAAACCCATTATTTCCACCAACAGTAAATGCACCACATTAGCGTATCGCGGTCAAAACCGTTTGCCCTTCCGGGGTCAAACACCTGACAAACACAGCGATTTCAGGACCTATATACCTGAGCCCAGGACAGGAATACAGCGCCACCCAATGTACACACAAAGAAATACAGTTGTATTTATAATACCATTTTTGGCTCTAACAACTGCATTGCACTAGTGTTTAAAAAATCCAAACACCACCACCCAGCCCCTGCAGCAGGTGGGCCTTGCATGGTCCCACATGTTATGTATTGATTTTATTTTAAACATGCATTTTAAGAAAAAAGTGAAAAGAAAACTTTTACTTAGGGGCATCAGGGAAAAAGTTGGATTGGTGCATCTCTGAAATTAACACAAAATATTTAAAAGGCTGTCGTTTGAATGGTAAACATTCAGAAACCTGAAAGGAACTTGACTTTTTGTACTTTGAAGACTTATGACTTTGACCCAAATCAAAAGACTATCAAAAGTGTAAATATCAGAGAGGAGGAGAGGACTAGTTCCAGGTCATGGCGATGGTGTGCAGGCATGCATCGTGAGCGTAGGTATGCGAGTGCCTTATATGTCATTGTGGGAGAGAGTCACTTGACACAAGTTCATTGTGAGCGTGCTAAGTAAAGACACCGGGGCCCCTGTTCTCCCGGGCCACTGCCAGTCCCATTGTCACCCTGCCTCCGTGGATAAATTCATTTTGACAACCCTGCTAATTGGATAAAACCAGACTGGAGCCACCTCCCCGAGCTCTCACATTCCATCTGCTTTCTGGCATGGAGAGGACACACAGGAGAGGCGGTGGTGGTGGTGGTGGAGGGCTAGCAGGCTAGTAACTCCTTCTGAGGAGCTGAGCTGTTGAATATTTATCACCTCTTGCCCCCCCTCCTCCCCCAGTTTTACGTCTTTTTACACCCTGTTCTCTACGTCGAGGTTCTCCAAACACCA
>NW_022280040.1:4452759-4467093 GCF_004355925.1 Anarrhichthys ocellatus | reverse complement strand
GAGAAAGCGGAACGGCGACTCAAATTAATAGAGAGGATGTCAACTGGCGGGCGAGCAGGAGGAGAGAGCAAGGCCTCGTCAATGAGAGGGTGTGTTTGTGGGAGCGTCGCTGAATGTCCCAACATATTTTCCCCTCACTCTGTCAATGTGTTTGCTGGTCCCTCGGTTTGGCCCGCGTTTGTGCCGAGTGGAGGAGGATGAGGAGGGTCCGGGGATTGCTTAACAAACCAACAACCCCTCACAGGCAAAAGAGCAACAAGACAGCAACAAGGAGAAAGAAGACTTTTAGGAAGTCATAGATGGGGATGATACTCTGGATTTGTTTTCATGATTGATGAATCCGTCTTTTATTTTGCTGATTGAGTGTTTAGCCTAGAGAAAATTGGGAATAATGTCCATGCTTTTAATCAGTTTTAATACCAATGTATGCAATTTATAGTCAATTGCTAGAGTTATTTATACGTCATTGCTTGTTATTGACTTTTACAGGATGAATAGAGGATAACAAGTTCAATACATTGGAAGGAACTGCTCTGTCAGGTATCATTGTGTCAAAAATACACAGAACTCAAAGAGATCATATTGCTGGATGCGGCAGCCTACATGAAAGTATCGCAGATAACGATAACTGAAGTAGAGAATCTCCGTGCTTCTCTGTTGTACAAAAACTTGGCAGAGAACAAACCTTAAATATATTCCCATCTATCTCTGACACAAGGGAACCTTCTGGAGTCTTATCTTGGCATGGAAACTCTGCCCAACAGGTGGGGGGGGGGGGGTCCAAATCCTGCACTCGAGACATCACTCGTTCTCATGCTACAAAATTACACATCAAAAGCATCTCAGCATCCCTAACGAGGTTGAGAATTCACCCCCTCCTCCATCATAATACTCACACACACACACGCTTCACAAAGTATTAACGAGCTATATGCCCGTCCAACCCCTCCTTCTTCCCCCCCCCGAACCGACACTAACGAGCTACAGAGCGTCTCGAGGATTAACGAGGGAGATCTGGACAGGCCCGCGATGTAGAAGAGGGGGGCGTTCTAATCAATTAGGCAATGCTGCATTTGCATAATTTAGATAACGAAGCTGAATTAACCACGGAGAGCTAATTACTGTGCCACAGCGAACAAACCCACCCACATTCCTCTGCCCGGTGTGGGATGCCAGCGTGCCCACCGGGGCCATGGGAACAGGATGGGATCATCACCACTTGCCGGGGGAGTGTGAGCCAGCTAGATTGACCAAACAGTGATGTAGGTAGCATCAGCCAATCAAATCAGAGGGAGGGAGGGAGGAAAGGATGGATGGATGATCGCAGGAAAGACACCAGGATGGACAGATGAGTGGAAAGATGGAAGGAAAGGAGAAATGGATTAAAGAATAATGAGTGATAGGAGGAAGGAAGGAAAGCAAAGAATGAACGATGGATAGAAGAAGAGAAAGGATGGACAGATAATAGAAAGAAAGAAAATGAGGAAAAAAACAGGACATGATAGATAGTCTGAAGGAATAATGGAAATGAAGGATGGAAAAGAAAAAAAAAATACAAAAAAATCCAGGACTAAACTAAAAACTTTGACCACACTAACTCTAAAACTGTAGAAAAGACACTGTATACATTGTTTTATCATCAAACATGTTGACGAACCTGAAAAAAGTACGAAACATTCTCTGATTACAGCTCAAATAAGACTGAATACTTTAGACGGCTACAGAAACAAAAACGTCACTGTGCATAAAAATATACAGTACATTTGTGTGTGTGTGTGTGTGTGTGCATATCTTCTTTAGTGACACACTTCTTTCTGAGAAGCTTTAAGCGATCACCAAGAGTCTCAGTACACACACACACACACACACACACACACACACACACACAGTACTGGGAAAACTAACTAATACTCAGGATTTCACAGTACTCATGCTGTTGCATATTTCATGTACCCACAACAATTCTTTCCCTGCACACACACACACACAATGACACATAAGCAAGCAATCACACAAACTCCTATTACATGGTAAAAGTATACTCACAGAGGCACATAAATATGCAGACCTCAGGAAGTTTTTCCAACACCAAATGTCAACACGCAAAAAAACAGACTACCACTTCTCCCCGGCCCGAGAGATAAACTACATACACCACGGCATTCATGCATGCCAATATAGACGTTCATAGCTGTACATATCTGCAGCCTGCTCCTTGTGTGTTCCTGCATCGTAGGGAGGGAGGGAGGGAGGAGGGATGTGGGGGGGGGGGGGGGAGGGGGCCCCAAACTCCTTTGGCAGCTCATGCATCAGAGTGAATGGAACCAATTATAAATCAAGAGCAATTTCTCCCCATTATTCAGCAGGAACCGGGGGGGGGGGGGGGCTGGCCCTACAACTCTCAGTGGGAGACGGAGGAAGGAAGAGAAAGGCAGAGAGAGTGAAATATTATATGAAAAACAGATACGGGGAGGTATTAGGAAATTGAGATAAGGCAGGAGAGACGGAAAGAGGGATGAGGGAATGGAGAAAAGCCGTAAAGTTATATGAAATGACTGAGGGAGAACGTTATAGGAAAAACAGACTTGAGGAGGAATTAGAAAACGGAGAGGAGGCAGGAAATTAAACAGACAGCGAGGGGTTTGTGGGGCGTCAACTGGGTTCGAGATGGTGCAAGCGGCTTTGACTGCTCGCTCCACGGTTATAAAGTGAAAGCTGCTGGTCTGAAAGAGTTTCTCAAGGAGGAGAAACAGCTGGAGGAGGCGCTTTTTCAAAAGAGAGCCCTCAGTGTCAGAAGCTGGATTTGTGTGGTATAGCAGAGCTACCATTTGTCCCGTCACTCAGAGTCACGGATGTGCATTATCCTGAAGGGGGAACGCTGTACGCGCACGCACGCACGCACACACACACGATTTAAACAGCAGAGAAGGAAGCGCTGTCGATGGAAAATTCCAGTTGTGATAACCTCAGGGGCCCGATAACTAACTAATCTGGTGCCCAGTGATTTATTCTGTTGAATCATGTCTTCTCCTGCCAGTTTGACATTCTTCAATGATGAGTTTTTTCTCTCTGGGGCAACACTTTAAATCTGATTATTGGTTAAAGCCCTGGAACACAACCCAGATTCCTCGACGTTTTTTAGGTGCCTTTATTGTTTCGTTCACACAAGCTCGAGACAGGAATACACCGCGCAATTAATATTACAGCATATAAAAGGAGTTACAGTGCACGAGAGCCGACAAGCAGACCTTCAGCAAGGCCTAATAAAGCTAACCAAAGTGACGCAAATTTTCAAAAATGTGTGCAGTTGAGACAAAAAGAGAAAAGGAGCGAGGCTTTAAACTAAACAGCTCCAGTCAGAGTGCAATCTTGTGCCCGTGTGTGGATGATCTATTAGAGCGTCTGGGTTGCTTTTGGCTCGTAATAACACCCACTAATCTTTGTCCAAATATCTGCTTCGCACACACAGGGCTATTTGTCTACACACACACACACACACACTGCTTTCTTACCCGAGTCTGGAGTTGATCAATGATCTAACAGCACTCACTCCAGGCTCCCGATGCGTGTGTGTTTGTGTGTGTTTGTGTGTGTAGGAGAGAGAGAGAGTGAGAGTATGGCTTAGGTAACTTCATTATCCAATCAAGAGCTTCTTAACTTTTACTTAAAGTAGTGGAACAAATCAACTGGGCTTGTTTAAAGGCTTTGGATAATCCCTACTAGGCTGTTAAGACAACGAATGAGAGCGCGATTGTGTTCATTATACAGATAGAAACTGGACGGGCATCAACATATTGTTTCCAAATATTATTTGAAACCTTTAACTTCACTCTTGCCTCAATAATCTCACTCCGTTTGATCGTGGACTGTTTAATTTGCCTCTCCAACTCTCTGTCACGACTTTCTCCTTCTCTATTCGCCTCACATTCCTCCCTCTCTCTGTCCGTCCGTGACTGGCTGACAGGGAGGATCAGGAGGAGAGAGGTATGCAACCCCCCCCCCGGGGAGGGGCCTGGACCTCGGCCACCTGCCGGTCCAGGTGTCCCTCTCTGGTTATCCGATGTCTGACTGGACACAGAAACCCTCCCGGGGGCACGAGGCCTGAGCCCGAGCCTCCAATCTGTCAGCGCTGGAGGACTAATGCACCGTATGTCGACGGGCCAACAATGTCCGGCTCTGGGAAATGCGGCGGCCTTATTTGGCGATGAGTGTGTTCCTTGCTAGTTTATGAAAATGACATTAACCCAGAAAAAAAAAAACTCTATCCCCTTCTCTCTCTCTCTCACACACACACACTCTTTTCCTCTTCTTCTAAAGCAGTAATCTCAAAACGACCATGCAGGTGAGGACCACAATGAGAAGCAATACATTCCAGTGCAAAGAGATAACCCTGATTGGACAGGAACTACCACTCTCTCTCTCTCTCTCTCTCTCACACACACACACACACACACACACACACACACACACACACACACACACACACACACACACACACACACACACACACACACACACACACACACACGTGCAGCAAAGGCCCAGAGTCTCTGCCTGCAGGCTGTTATGACTGCATGAGTGTACCTGCTGTCATAGAGATGAAAGCATGCCCTCGGGAAGGACTTTTCTTCTTCTTCTCCTTTGTCAATTAACCCCAATGTTACACCCTCTTCAATAACAATGCTGCTTTCCAGCTTTGCAGTCAAACCTCAGGAGCTTTGGCTCACAGACACCGAGATCGGAGCAGCAACAGCAGTCATGATGGAACCGCTGGCTTGTTTCTAATCTCAAAAATGGATCTTGAAATCCATCTAAATACTTTGATTTACATCCAGACGTTAAAACACACCAGGCGAGAGTCAAACAAGTCAAATCCTGTTCTTTCCACTCATATCTCACATCACGGTTCAATATGGCAGAGTCAATTTTCAAACCAAACTAAGATACGAGTGAGAGACTGTATGGCTATTGGCTTCATACCTAAATCCACACGGTGACTTTTCTTTACAAGCTCCAACACATGAAAACTCAGCTCCAACACACTCTATGAAAATGATCCACCAGCTTCTGGACAAATAGTAGAAAACCGGCAGCGTTTGCCTCAGCTTCATGTCTGTTTGGCAGGTGACCAAGATCAATCACACATAACTTACATAAGTTTCATTGTAACGGTCCAGCTGGTAACAGTAAGACAAAGAAAAAGCTCCAACATTCTGACGCATATCAGGCTCTGTAACCAAAAGATAATAAAGTTTGTTTCCTGTCCTGACGTAGAGGTCTCTTTCGCCTAAAGGTATGCACATTTTCAGTCCCAAAAAAAAAAATCAACAATGTGCAGGATTTTAGCAGACTGTTGTACAACTTTAAGGGCAGCTTTTCTTCTACTTCCAGGCAATAGCTGTTGTTTTGGCCTGGAACTTCAGCCCGAGAGCGTTTCTTAGAAAACACATGGTATTATAATACTCCTATAGGGACTTGAAGTGAGCCTGTGGTCTTCAATAATGGATAGAGTCCACTTCACTGTAGTCTAGGGCTGCAACGAGCAGTTTCATTGTCAATAAGTCTGGTGATATCTCAGCTCCTGAGAGACAAAGGAGACAACTTCAAATCCAAGTTGCAAAAATCCAGATGTTCATGTTACAATCAAAAAAGACAAAGACAGAAAATCCTCACATTTGACAAAATATGAAATAAGTAGCATAGATGCTAAACTTACATAAACTATTAATCAATTATCAAAATAGCTGCCGATTCATTTTCTGTTGCATTTGTGTATTAAGGAAAACTACTGTACTTCCGGGCAGTCATTGGTTTGGCCACGGACTGCACCCTGAAAGCCTTTCATCAAGTATGATATCCTATAGGGATTTAAAGTTTGCCTGAGGTATTCAGGAACAACTTGGGTCTATTTTATAGTCGTGGTTGTTCCATCCCCTCGTATGACTCTACGGTTTAATACATCATAGTTACAACTTACAGTAGCTGCATGGCGCTGAAATATTCTGCAATATTTACGTAATAGCTGACAAGATTGATGATGAACTCCTCTAATTGTGTTTTTCCAGGTTCCACACAAGTGATCAAAAGGGGGCCAAACTGTGTGAGAAACGGGCAGATAATCAGACTGGAATCAATTAGTCCAACTTTGATCCACCAGACTGCCAACGATGATCAACAACAACAACGAACCCTGCATCCAAACAACAAGAGGCTCCTTTTTGCTGGGACCAATTAATTCCCTTATAAACTGTGCGCCTAATTGGAGGCGGCCATGGCCATTCGCTTCGACTTTTAATCCAAGTGACATTGATTCAGCGGGAACAATCGGGCCCTCTTGTCTGATGCCATGTCTGTCACTGGAGGTTCCTCCATGCGAGGCAGCAGAGGCTAAATGTAATCCAAATAACAAAACGACACCTGGGGCTGGAAACTTGAGCCCCTGCGGCTGTTCCCGCAGGCCTCCTCCATGTCCGTGTACCACCCCCCCCCCCCCCCACTCCTCTGCCTCTCTACCCGGCCCCCTCGGTGAGTGACACCCCGGGCCAAACACTCATTAGCAGCTCCGGGGATTAAGACAAACATTTTCTCATTAAACCAAACCTGAATGAGAGGATGATATCGGGGGAGAGTCTCGATGCTGCATTCCTGGCCGCGCTGAGCAGCTGTCAGTTCCTGGGAGGCTTTAATTAGGTTATTGTGACACCAGACTTTGGTTTGGAGGGGAGAGCCACTGTAGACATGAACTCAGGTAGCCTTGTTGTGGTTTTCTCCATGCCAACTATAAAAATCTGCGCGAGCCATTTGGTGCATGAACGGAACGGAATCTTCAGAAATAAAGATCTATTTTTAGGGTGATTCATATTTACGGTTTAAATTCATTAGGAGCATCATTAAGAAACATGCTGGTTTAACTTCATTCATTTTTTTTGCAGCTCTGCTCCCGATGGCCTCGGGTCTATTCCTACATTGCTGCACTCCCCGATGATGATGATGATGATGATGATATGGGGGTAAAATCTGGCAGAGCTCCCCGTGTCTGTTTTCTGTTACCCTATAGGAGCGACTATAGGCTGCGGCCTGCACAACGCAGACGCACTTTCCCTAAAGAACAACACGCGTGCGTCTTAAAACAGTTATGAATGTCTGCAACGTGTCACACAAAGCTGATTCCTCTCTTCAGACACGTATCGGGCCGTGAAAGCCGGCGAATACATCCAGAAAATTAAGGAAAACTTTGGAAAATATGGACGCAGCGCTCAACCAATCAACACCGGGATAAGTCCGAAAGCAAAGGAAACGGTTTTATTAAAATTAAGTCCAACACTGAGAGCCAAAACGCACACTTCCACTCAACCAAAGTAGATATGTGATGGAGAAAGCTGGAGGCAAAGTTTATGTGCATCGATAAGCTGCAAAAACAAAACAAATGTGGCTTTCAAAGTAGTCAACAGCGTGAAGAAGTAGCCTCATCTAACACTCCTAAATCACAATTTTCTCTATAGATAAAGTAACACGTGAGTTGGTAAAAACTTGCCCCAGGCTGCAAATAAGCACCAAGAACTGCTACTGTTCTCTATAACATTGTAAAATATGTTGATACAAAGCGCAACACCGCAAAAACATGGACCGCATGAAGGGACAAAACTCACCAAAACTCTTCTATCTGGTGCTCACACCTCGTTTTAACCGACCGATCTTCTCTTCGTCTCTCTTCTGCGGTGAGCTTTAGTCCCAAAAGAAAAACCCAACAGTGTTCACTTCTCTTTTCCCTCTAAAGCCTCGCTGCTTTGGTAATTTACTGCGATGCAACCGACATTTTCTTCGGCTCCCCAAGTTCTCACATTGAAAGGCCGTTTTTGGATGACTGAGCTCTCAAACAATTCTCCCTTTTGCGACGCCTTTTCGGGTCCTCCCACTTCCCAAGCAGGAGGAGGGATCTGAACAATAGGGACTGGCTCCCAAAATCCCAGAGCTGGGTACTGCACCGCCGTTTCTCCAGACTGCAGATTCCTACTCACTACACATCAAGACTTCCCAGAGGGTTTTGGTGCAAAACTAAAGCTTGGATTCCTAGTCTTCAAGTAAAAAACTTTTGTTTTTAAGAATAAAAACTCCGAGAAACTGAATTTCTTAAGAACTACGGTGTCCTGGAGGAGGAAAGTGCGCCCCCTCCCCCTCCTCCTGCTCTGTTCCCCCTGATTTGGTATGCGTTTGTCCCCACAGAGTTTGTATTGACCCCCGTCCATTGAAGCCTGCAGGCCCTCCAGTGCAGCTGTGCAGTGCTGTGTTGTGTTGTTGTGAACTGGACGGGTCCAGTCAGGACCATGCTGCACACATACACACACACACACACACACACACACACACTCTCATACCACAGTGATCACAGCTCGAACCCCCCCCCCCCCCCCCCCCCCCCCGCAACCCCCCTCCCCCCACCCCCCCGATCCCCTCCCCCCCCCCCCCCCCCCGTGCACGCTCTGGAATTCTCTTCACTTCAATCAGCACACTTTGAAATGAGGGGAGCCGTTCCTGTCCAGTTCATTAATAACTGACTATTCCCAGATCACAGGGTTTGATAGGGGGGTCTGATGGTGGGAAGTGGGCTTCGCCTCTGTGAATGCAGGAACTCCCACCATGATGTACCTGAGGGGTTATTGCAACCCAGCGGGGCTCCATTCACGCCAAGCTGTGGCATTTTATGACACCTGTTGCTCTTGTTCAGGGAGAAAGTGTGTGTTTGTGTGTGTGTGGACATTTGGCAAATATTTCTGCTTTTTCAATTAATCGAAACCTGACTCTGCATTAGAATATCCACTTCCCTTTGACTCTGCACGTCACACCCAGCAGGAAGTTGCAGCCTCAAGATGTTTTCAAGGAGTCATTAATCGTGGGTGTTTTCCAGTGTTGTGCTGCACTTTGCCAGCACTTTGCAAGCTCTGCCAATGTTTTGGTGTTGTTGCTACCGAGCAGGGCTCTGTTTGTATCTGGCTCCCTCACACTAGCGCCACCCTGCACTGCAGAGTAGAGAGAAGGAGAGAGGAGAAAAAAAATGGGGACTCCCGACCCCAATAAAACCCTCCATGATGCCCCTCCCCCCTCCATCTCTCCATGCAGGGCTGGATGAATTAGCTCGGGACAAAAGGCTTTGTGGGGCGGCCATGAAAGGCCTATTAACCATACTGCATCCCCCAGAGGCCCTGCCCGCAGGACACCGCCTCCCAGAATGCCCCTCTCTCAGCAGGCCGCAATCCCAGCATGCACCGCTTCCCTTCAGCGCTAACCCTCGTCACCCCCCGAGCCTCACTATGGAGCCCCATACAGATTGTCATGTAGATGATTATAAATGTTGTTATGAAATCAATGGAGAGTGAGAAGGAGAGACGCTGGTGTCGGCGCTGTGTGTTGGTGTGGTGTGATTTGTGCGTTTTACCAACAAAGAAGAGTTAGATGGAGTGAGAGCGCTGAGAGTTTTGGGTGTTGGCTGTCAGGTGTGAACTCGTCCAGTGTGTCTCATCATTGAACGGTGTATTGTTCATCACTGAGTGTGTGTGTGTGTGTGTGTAGAGTATGAGGTGATTTTTCCTCAAGGGTCTCCACCGTGTGATGCTGCCTCCTCTACGACCTCCTCACTCCATTGTTTAGCTGGGCACCATGACAACGACCCGCTCTCTCCGTCCCTCTCTGTATCCCGCTGACCTTAGCAGCTGTGTCACTTCCTCAGTGTGACAAAACCAGATTGAATCACGCGCACACTTCTGCTTTGTGACCCATAGAAGTTCTAAATCAGCACAGTTTCTTACTCTCACCTTCATAAAAGCAAGACTGAAGAGGACTCTTGTGTCTCTCTCTCTCTCTCTCTCTTCCACTGGTATACGGTTTAATCATCTAAAGTTACCAAGAGGAAATGTTAAAGGTTAGGTTCAGTTTTTATATGTACAATGAAAGGGTTATTGATCACTGTCATCATTCCTTCACGGCAATGCAAGTGGGTATCCACTTTAATACGAATGTCCATCGCGAAAGGTGTTTTCCCGCCACTTAATTTGAATATTTCAGACTGCTGACGTCTCATATCAGCTTCAACATATTGACACCTTAAGTCGGCCGGACCAACACATGCGATGTGCTGCTGCCGACGTGATGCTGTAAGCACCACTGTGAACGCCATTTTAAATTAAGTTAAAAACAACAGAACCAGTGCTATTCTCTCTTGGAACTCTCTTTGGGTCTTGGCCAAAGCTTGTTTTTTGTTTTGCTGCATTTCAGAACATGACAGCGGAGCAGACGGATGATGCGGGTTGATGACACGTCTCTACTTGCACTTTTTTTTTTTGCATCATAGTTCTATGTTTCACCGGGCCTTCAGTTCATTCTCCTTCCTCAAAAAACAGATACCGTACAGTCTGACACAGATTGCGAATCACATTTTATTGGACCCATCTCACACAGTGAGACATAAACCTGCAAGATTGCTGCTATTTTGCAGTTTATAGGGGCCTTATAGGGGCCTTTAGGGTGAAGCTTTGCACAAAACAAAGACTGTGAATGTTGTCCCGTTCTGTACAGTGAACACTGTGGGGTCCTCACTTCACAGCCAGCAAAGACTATAATGTATAGAGATAACCCTGAAAACAATCCAAAGCTATTCTTTAAGGTAACACACAGAGTTTTCCATTAAAAACAACAACAACAACCCAAAGCTCTGTGTGAGTTTCAGGGTTCATCTGCACTGACTTGAGCAACATGCTGCTGGTTGCTACATAAACACCCTCAGTCATGGTTCAAATCAGTACAATAACCCCACATTCAAACAACAGGTGCTTCTATACCGATCCAGTGAAGGCCTTCCTATTCATGACACATAATACCATTACAGTATCTGAATAAAGGATTAAATGAAGCATGATGGGAACCGCACAGTGCCTGGACATCTACTTCCTGACGTTTTCTTAGCATATACTGTATACTTAAAAATAAACTCATGCCAGCTGACGAACTGCAGAGCACACGGCAGAGCTGTCCAATGAGGGATACAGCTTCTTCTTTCTCTAACTTTCTCTCTGGTACTCCTAAATTTAAAAAAGGGACCTCACAGATGGAGCTCATGGGAAAATGTCTTCATGGAGAACTGAATGATGGAGTTTTATGACCTCTGATCTGCAGCTTCATGCACATGATTTATCTAAAGTCCAGAGAAGGAGAAAATACACACATCCTGTATTTGAGTAAGAGTAACAACATCAGTCCTACAATTTCAAATGCTGCTAACTCTTTCTCTTGAATTGAAAAACTACCCTTAGTCATGAAATTAAGGAATTTACAGTATTTTTATAGATGCATTGAACATCTTAGGCTACCCTGTTTGATTTGGCCAAAGATGCTCAATACATAAAAAGTGATATTTGTCTCAAAGTAAAGTAAAGTAAATTGTCTAATAATACATCACGTTTTATGAGTTTTCTGTTTGTTTTGCATAAATCTTGATTGTGGAGAGTATACATTTTAGTAAAAACAGCCATCAAATAAATGTAATGAAGTACAATAAAGTATATAATGAAGTAACTGTACACTACTGTAATAAATGTTTTATAGATACACACTGATAACTGTGCCTCGGGCTTCCCATCAAGACACACAACCAAAACTCTCAGTAAGAGTCAAGGAGAAGAGATTTATGGCGTCTTTTTTATTTCAGATGTGCAAAAACACACACTCACACACACACTCACACACACACACTCACACACACACACACACACACACACACACACACACACACACACACTTAAAGAGAGAATATCTTATACTTTAACTGTGCATCGTTGCCTCAGGAGTTTTTCATATCCGGAGATTTTATTGTTCTTTTGCATTCTTACTGATGCCAAGCTTACTTTCCGTGTGTGTGTGTGTGTGTGTGTGTGTGTTGGAGGGATATGGAGGGTAATTGTCTGTTATTGGTTCTCATTCCAGTGTGATTGTGCTGTTGAGACAGAGATCCAGGCTCAGGTGGGGTCGGACCTCAGGCTGAGTTACTGTGTGTGTGTCATGAAGTGGAATGTGCCGTTAGATGTTGTTTTTCCGCAGAGAGGCTGCCTCATATCTCCACTGAGACTCCGGGATGCAATTGTCTGCAACTGTTTTTAATTGTACCAGAGTTCTTGCAGCAGTGATGGCATCTGTTTGTTGAGATTCATTTGATTTATTTGATTTACTGTGCTTACTCACTTGTTCCAGAGATTTTGCAACGTGATGTCTATCCAGTACGTCAACGTGGGCCATCATCACAGCTCGAAGCTGAAATCTGTAACTTTCCATATCTGTCGTTGTTTCCACAGTGCAAAGGCTTCAACATTCATTCCCGTTTTTGGGCAAATTTCTATTTGTCTTCTTCGCTACCTCACTTTTGAAATCTGGTGCAAAAGGCCGTGACGGATCCTGACATTGATTTAAACCATCATGATTATTTTATAAGCAAAAGTTTGAAAACGTGAATTAAAGGTTAACATTTCGCTCATGCACACTTTACAAATTGGTCAGCAGTCAATCAGGATGAAGGTGGTATGAAGCAGAAGGTGCTTGTTATGAACTTATCGGCTAGTTGGGTCCGGACAAAAAGCTGCTGCTGCTACAGCCTCAATAAGGGCCGGTATGACCTGTAGCTTGTGGTGGCTAATGTTAATGCTAACTAAAGGAAGGTATTGCTAGTTAATGTATAATTGTAACTTGTGGCCTCTTTTAATATATAAGTTTGGCTCACTTTAAAGGAATAGTTTCGCCATTTTGTAAAGTACACTTACTGGCATTCTTGAATTAGAGTTGAATTTGAAGATTGATGCCAACGCCATGTGTGTATGTTAAATATGAAGCTACCGACAGAAGCAGGTTAACTTCGCATAAAGAAAGGAAACTGCTAGCCTCCAAGGGTAATATAACATATTTGTTTGTTTCAATTCAGAGCTTTTATTGGCTGCCTAGGAACCACTGAATTGCTATTTTTCCATTTCAACGACAAAACAATATGCTAGAAATTCTAATTCCTGGCTTCGCATAAAAAACTAAATATATACGTAAAAATGTTTGTTCTTGTTTGAATCCAACCTTCAATGTGTTTTCATCCACGGATACGAGAACATACATATCTCTGTTTCTTGGCCCAAGTCTGTACACTTAATAGATACTTGAAGACAAAACATAGAGCATTGTTAGTGTAGAGATTTTGATCTTGCAGTCTTTCCAGTTATTGTTTGCCCTCAGCAAAAGCCTCAAACATAATTATTATGTTGCAACATTGGGGAAAAAAATCCTCTTATTGACACAGTCTGACAGCAGCACGCCAGCCTCACTCCATCTCACACTGCCTTCTTCCTCTTTCAGGTTTTATCTGTGTAGCCGTGTTTTGACTGCTGCCGAGCTGTAAATATTCTCTGCTCTTTGTAAAGTAAAAGTTGTGACTTTATGCCCCTATTGGAGCGAAGTGTGAGTGTTGACTTCAACTCTAACTGTGTCCAGATGTGGCAGACTGTCCTAATTGGACCTGGAGCCAGTTAAATCCAGGACCCGCTCCGCTCAGCTCAGCCCACATAGCTGCTTGGCCTGAACTGTCCTTACAGCACTTCACTTTTTAAACAACAAACATTAATATCTGTGCATACAGTCTGCTGTGTTGCTACATCTACCTCTTCTTGTTTTTGCTCTCTGGAGTCAGATGAGGAATGACCACTCAGAGGAGTCGAACAGTACCAAAAGCTTGATAGTAAAGTTAAGTTATAGGCACACGATGGTGTTGCTGAAAGGGTCAAAAGGTTGAACTGAAGCCGAGGTCGGGGAGTGAAAGTTGTATATCAGAAGTCAGGGAGTGAACACCAGAAGACGGAGCGACGGAGGGAAGAGAAAACATCCAAAAACTTTTTTGAAAAAGTTGACATTCCACCTTTTATCAAGCACCTGGTTTTATCATCCAAACCCTCCCTGCATGTTTTTTTTGGGATCTGCTCTCTGTCACTCCCCCCAGCCTTTCTTGGACTCCCCTCTCATGGTTTTCCCTCTTTCCTCCCATCATCCATCTCAGCCTTTCGCTTCTCCTCCCTTATTTTTACTTGCTTTCTAACCCCCCACCCTCTCCCTCCTATCATCTAGCTACCATCCCTCCCTCTTTCCATCTCTCCCTCTCCGACTTCCTGCTTTCCAGCCTGCCAGACGGTCATAATTAACGGGGAAAACGATAGTCCCCCCCTGGCCCTCGGGAGCCCTCTACACTCACTGCCCTGAGAGTGTGAGAGAGAGAGTGTGTGTGTGTGTGTGTGTGTGTGTGTGTGTGTGTGTGTGTGTGTG
>NW_022280040.1:4448816-4452749 GCF_004355925.1 Anarrhichthys ocellatus | reverse complement strand
GTGTGTGTGTGTGTGTGTGTGTGTGTGTGTGTGTGTGTGTGTGTGTGCATACACAGTCCCTGTTTCCCCCATACCTCCAGACTTGGCCTATGGTCCGCACTCCACTCAATGACTCTTTATGTTCAGCGTCAGCAGCGAAGCATGATCTCACCCCCTCCAAAAAACACACCAAATGACTTACAGAGACTCCCAAACACAAGCCGCAAACACAGAACAGCCTACTATCCAAGAGCAACACACACACACACACGCCGTACACTGGCAGTAACTCTCATTATGACTAATCCTGAGGGTAAAGTAGGAGAAAGTAAAGGAGAAAGACTCCATATATTACAGCCGCCTGGTTTCAGTTAAACGGACACTAGACTGTTTTCTCAGTATATATTAATTTATTGCGTCATGTAAGAAGTAAGTCATAATACCAAACAGAGCATGGTTTCCTTAACACAACTCTACCATGTATGTGCATAACTGTTTGTGTGTCTTGTGTGCTCTCTTGCCTTGGCATGTCCCCCTTGATCACCCGCCTCATCCCACCCTTCCTCCTCCTCCTCCTCCTCCTCCTCCTCGGCTGCAGAGCTGGGAGGCAGATCTCAGATCAGAGGGCAGGGAGCTGATAAGGAGCTGAACTGATGCTATCTGTCAGTCACAGCCAGAGGGCGGGGCTCAGAGCCAGGAGGTCAAGACTCTCACGGTCCCTCAGCTCTCGCCTCCTTCCTTATCCAAACAAACAAGATGCTCTCACATACAGGCAGAAAACGAGCACAGCGGGGTGGACACAATAACATGACACAACACCTTACAAAGGTAAAGAGTACAACGATACCTCCAATTATGGACTCAAAAATGCCAGAGAATCAACACCTGTGCCCAACGTTCAGCTATTAATAGTTTTCCATTAATTGCGTAATAGTGGAATAGTGGAAATTTCCTATCACAAGTTCACAGAGCACAAGCAGAGGTCTTCAAATTGCTTGTTTTGTCAGGCAGAGTCTTCTGAAGTTCACATTTGCTCTAATCTTTGCTCTTTTGTAATGCAGAAGAGAATTAAGCACAAATGGTTTGGCTGAACTTTTGTCAAACCAACAGTCCAAAACCCCAAATTTTCAGTTTATGGTAGAAAACAAAACAAAAGCCACAATGACAAGCAAATGTTTGGCCATCTTTGCTGACTGAAAACAGAAAAAAGCTGTGCTTAACTGCCATCTCTTGCTGAAGGGTTTAAACATGTTTGTTTGTTGTTAACAGTGATGTCACAGTGCACTGACACACCTTAGGGTACCAATCTACATCACTACAGCCAGGTGAGACGTTAAATCACCAAAAAGCAAAACTAGGTTTCTAGCTGCTGTTGTTTTTTAAGGGTGACAAAATGTGAGAAGATTCTTTTAGCTTTAGTTCCGTATATTCTTATTCCCTGAAAACCAGTTTGGAAACCGTGATCTAAACTGTCCATTAGGACTTTAATAACTGCACAGTTGTGTTTATGATAAGTAGCCTATAAGTGACTTACTTTATTTTTTCACTTGTACTTTTCAATAACTGAATGAACATGAATAATATAATAGTACCTGCACTTGAATATGACACTTTAGTATCTTTACTGCACTATAGGCCCACACATGCATACTCAATTGCATGTATGCATCCTCATAATCTCTGTTGTTTGTTCAGTTAAATCAGGCCTTTCAAATACTGTTTTCACCCCAGCAGCTGTTTCCCCTCTGTGTTTGTGTGCATGTACACATGTCTCAGTGTCTGTTCGCCCCTACATATGTTCAGGTATATGTGTTGGCGGGCGCGAGTGTGTCTGAGTGGTTGTGCGTCGGTCCAGTCCAGCAGTGTAAATATTGTGTTGTGCTCTAGTAACAGCTCTTCCTCTGGCTCTGCAGTAGCAGCACGCTCGGCTGTTTATTTTCCTTCCTGACGGACGACTTCTTATCAAATAAGCAGACACTGCCTCCGAGCCCGCCGTCCAACCACGCGCTCCCAGAGGATATCCCGCCCACTTTCCTCAGGGGTTGTGGAGCCTCTGCTTGTTCATGATGATTGACAGCTAAATGAACCACTCACACTACCGACTGTGACTGCAATAATCTCCAATATCGTCATCTCCTTTAATGTGTCAGTGTGGATGGGCCTGATTTACAGTCTTCAGAGATGAGCTCACATAGAAAGCAGATGTGACACAGTGTTTCCTCTCTGCTGCCATGGCAGCCCCCTCAGTTATGACAGAGAGATAAGGACTGGTGGTGGATCCCACAATGGAGGCTTTATGAGTCAACGTTCACTCCATGGGTGCATTTCTTGTAGTTTAACTCCCTCTTGATTTGTTCTCTTGAACACTACTTTTCTCAATATTCTTGTTAAGCAGCTTTAGAATCAGTAAATTATTTTTCCCTCGGAATGAAATGAGTGAAGTTCAAGGGTCCTTCTTGACCTTGGAAACAGCAGTTGACAAAATCATCTCACCACAAGGCACAAAAACACATTTTGTGGCAGAAAACATGCAGAAAACTTCTCATTGATGGACCAGCAGATAAAAAAGTGGTGACAAATAATTTCCCCACCGTAGCTGCTCAGGAGCTTTCAATCCCACAACACGATCTTATCGGGATTTTGGCCTGCTGTCATGGAAAGACGAAAAGTCTCAAAAAGTGCTCAGGAAAAATGAAAACAAATAACCCTAATGATGTCATAGTGATGTCACCAGGGTTATCTCAGTTTAAGCTTGAGGACCATACAGATTTTTAACAGAAAGCCTGCGTCACAAATGAGGGCTGTGGAGTTTGAAATACATCGAGGATCTGATAAACGACACCAGGTTGCATCATGGGAATTGTAGGATTCAGTGTTTTTGGAGCTTGTCCCACACTAGAGACCAAAGCTGGTTTTCACTGCATGGTACGGCTCTGCTCAACACGACACACTTTTTGGTATCAGGTCCTTTACTTCGTCCTCTATTTGGTTTTCCACTGCGGACAGTAGCCCCTCAGTCGTAGCGACGCTGCATGAAACTGCCGTGACATCATCTTTATGGGACACTTGCTGAATCCTTTCATCTGCAAACAAACAGATGAACATCTGCACGTTGTCATTTGTTTGGTATTGTGTACAGCATAGTTTTGCCGAGGTTGGCTATTCAAAAATGACCAGTTGTTGCACAAGCGATAAGTCTCTTTGACCAATCAGGGGCCTGCAGTGTTTTAAAAGCTTAAAAGAAACTTCTCTCAAATGCACTTCTGTACCACAAAGACATTTTGTCTGAATTTCTACTCCAAACGTTGCTGTGTAACCCTTTTTCAGTTTTATGTCACTTTACTGTAACATATGAGAACCACCCAAGTTGAATTTTTTGGAAAAGGACTTGGCCAAAAAATCTAATTCATTCCGTCTTTTTTCTTTTATTTCAAATGGTCTCAGGTGGAATACATCCTAACAAGAACCACCTGGCCATTATGAGCCCCCTCTTCTCCAACACTCCTCTCTTCTGTGCATGTGTGTGTGTGTGTGTGTGTGTGTGTGTTTGCGTGTTTGTGCATGTGTGTGTCTGGGAGGACAGGAGAGAGAAACTGGACCATGCATGGTTGTGATTACATGTTTATGTCCATATTAGTAAGTCTGCTGGAAGGCGTCTGTGTGTATGTGTTTGTCTGCAGTGCCGACGACAGAGTGAGTGTATGTGTGCATGTGTGTGTGTGTGAGAGAGTGAAAGTGTGTACACTGTGAGTTGTGAGAGTAAATAAACGCTGTGCAGCGGGGACTCACGTGGCGTTATTATCGGAGCTCAGAGAAAAGACAAACTGTTTTTTCACTCCGGTTTGATACATCACACCCTCTGCTGCCTCCTGCCTTTCTGTACGACCCACCGCAGCACACACGCGCGCACACACACACACACACACACACACACACACACACACACACACACAC
>NW_022280040.1:4447577-4448806 GCF_004355925.1 Anarrhichthys ocellatus | reverse complement strand
CACACACACACACACACACACACACACACACACACACACACACACACCACCTCAGCCCCATCTCCCCAAATTCAACACATGGCTCCAATCAGGGGATTATTTTTAGCACTTTGTGCTTTCATGAAGGAATTCTAATCAGTTGTATTGTGATTGTTTCACACACTCTCAGTGTGTGAATGAAGTTTTCATGCTCAGCTCCACAAACTGAACCCCTCACGGTGCAACAAAGGACAATTTTGAGAGCATTTTTTGGCTTTTTGTTTTTTGCAGATGCCTGCCGCTTGATTGCAAACGTATCCCGGCATCCTCGTGATTGGGGAATTCTTTTTAAAAAACGACCCAGATGCAACGTGAAAGCCAGCCTTCTGTGGAATCACTTACTTTGATGATCTCTGAAAAAAAGGAATACACAGAATAAAGTTTGGTTTGGAAACCGCAGATCAAACACACACACAGAAAACACACAAAGGCTCGTACAGTACGCAAACTCACACACTCACAATTTGTGGTACACTGAGGCATTCTTTCTCCCTCCTTCTCTCACACACACATACACACACATTAAGTTACACTCATTAATCTGGGCAGACTCAGGAAACCGCTCCAGTGAGCTGGCTAGAGGCCCTGGGAGGGGTGGAGGGGGCAAGAAGAGGGGGGGATCAAAGCGAGGACGAGAGCAGCAGACTCGCTGAAAAGAAACAGCAGAAGAGGAAAGAAAGGAGAAAAGAAAGTTTTGAGAGGGAAGAAAAGAGAAAGGAAAATTTCCTTTGCTCTTGAGTTCTGAGAATACAGGAAGAAGAGACGATCTGAAACCCCTTGATTTAATGAACTGGGAGTGTGTGTGCGTGACAGTCTGTGTGTGTGTGTCCATCCATACCTTTCAGGACGGGACACGGGTCACGAATAAGTAGACTTGAGAGGAGAGAAAATCAAAGTCAGTTTCTGCAAAGTTTCTGCACAAAAAGGAAAAACCGCAGAATGAAAACACAAACACACACACACACACACTCATACATACTGTCCACACATGCACAGACAGAAACACACACAGACGCGCATACACTCTCTTTCTCTCACACACACACACACACACACACACACGCATTTCTCCCCCAAAAAGCTCTGCAGGGAGGGTCGACAGTCCTTAAGAAAATATTCCCCAAAGCACTAATTAGAAAAAAACGATGGTGCTCGTTAATAGCCTGCCCCCCCCCCCCCCCCCCCCCCCC
>NW_022280040.1:4434771-4447477 GCF_004355925.1 Anarrhichthys ocellatus | reverse complement strand
CCCCCACACACACACACACACACACACACACACACACATTCCCCCTCCACCTAAACTTCACTTCACCCCACCTCACCCCCCAAAGTCTTGCAGAAAAAGAAGAAGAAGAAAAAAAAAAACACAAAAACAAAACAAAAAAGATTCTGGCAGAGGGAGAAGAGAGCGTTCCACGAGCAGGCCTGGGTCAGCGCCCTATTTACCTACCGCAGCACTGCTCTCTTTCCCTTACAGCACCGAGCACCTCCCCTCAGCGCCGAAACCTGACCCTCTGTCTCTCCGTAACACACACACCATGAACATGCATACATACACACAAACCAGCCAAGAAGTGGCACATGGTCTTGGTTAAAAGGTTCTTAGCTCCAAATAAAACCCAATCTCTCGTGGAGTTATTCCTCTCAATTTTAAAACTTTCATTTCAGAAAATGCAAGAGATTTTCCCCTTCGTCCCCCCCCCCCCCCCTTTATTATCCATCGCTGGAGCCAGTTCAGGAAAAATGAGACAGAGGGTGAGGAACAATAGCTCAGACTTTCTCACACAGATAGTGAAGTGGTTCAAAAGCCTGGAAACACACACACACACACACACACACACACACACACACACACACACACACTGACTGTGCATGAAAACACTGCAGCAAAGTTTCTTCACACAAGTCTCAATCAGAGTAGATGAGGTGACAATTTTCAGGGAATCAATTTGTTTTCTCTCCGCTCTCTTAGCTCTCTATCTGTTGCTGACATTTCCTCCCTGTACCATAGCCGAGCCCAACCGCCCATTACTACACCACACAGGCCCTTATTAAATGTATATATAGTCACGCTTCAGACCAGGAGACACTTTCTCACACAAAAGCCGAAAAGAGCGAACACGGGGTCGTACAACAAACTCCTCTTATGAAAGAACACAGGGAGGGAAGCTGAAGATGGACCAAGATCCAAAATGGCCTCAGCCTGTGTGGGTGGATGAAGACAGTCTGCATGCCTGCGTCTTGTTTCACAGTGTCCTTCCTCCTCCCCTCCTCACCCAAAATGTGTGCCTGTCTGTCACGCTCCTCTCCAGCCCTCATTAGAAACATCTCACTTAGGGTAACAGTGTTATTTCAGTGTTTGTAGCTCGTTATGGGAGTGTTTTTCCTGCGGCGTGGCCCTTGCAGTGAGTGTTTGTGTGTGTGTGTGTGTGTGTGTGAGGGAAATGGATGGGGGAGGAGGATAAAGGGGGAGGTAAGAGAGGGTGGGCTTCTTAAACATGGGGTGAGAGCGTAGAACGTAAAGTGTGATTCCAGATGTTTTTTACTGCTCTGGCAAGGATGACAGGGATGTAAAGAACCTCCCTTGAGTAGCCTGGAGGGGGGGAGAGAAAAGGGGGAGAGGGAGGGAGGAGTTAAATGCTCGGCGGCTTAAGGCCCTCGGGATGAAGCAAGAGAGGAGTTGAGGAACAGAAGGGTTGGGGGGCAATGGTGGATATGCTTGTGTTCAGGGGTTTGGGAGAAGTTAAGTACGGGGCCGTTTTTAGGGCCTCAGGGACTGAAATGGAGGCAGTTTAGGGGGGAGAGGGGGGGAGACAGAATGAAATAGCTTTTCCTGGCAAAAACGTTCCCCTTTATTGGCTCAGGTGTGTCGGGTGGAGAGTCTGAGACTGTGAAATGGTGAATAGTGTGTGTCATAGCAAAGAGTGTGTGTGTGTGTGTGTGTGTGCGTATGTATCCCCGAGGACGAGTGAAGAAAATGGAGACGGACCAAGAACAAGAGAGAAAAGGGAAACGGAGCGAATGAAGGAAACAAGTAGTGAGCTCTAAACCTGAGTCAGATTTAAAGAAATGGTTTGGCAGATATCTGAGAAGATTGATAACACACTCATAGTTAAATGTAAAGCTATATACAGTCGGTAGCCAGTTAGCTTAGCATAAGTACTTGCACCAGTGTAAATAAGCTAACCTGGCACTGTCCAAAGGTAACAACATCCACCACCCAGCATCTCACTCAATATATAAGATGTTAATCCGGTCGGTGCATCTTGTCACATTTGGACGCAGTCAGGCTAGCTGTTTCCCTCTGTTTCCATTCTTTATGCTAAGCTAAGCTAAATGGTTGTTGGCTGTAGCCTCATATTTACTGTACTGACATTAGAGCGGTATCAGTATTCATCAGTATATCATCTGTATTATTGGTATCACAACAGACTTCCTGGTTGAACTTTGACCTAATGTACTTGCTGTAGTTTTACTGTAAGATGAGGACCATCACGTTCCATTTTACCTCCAGACTAACTGTCTAAACGTTTGATTTGTTTACAACCTGTCTGATATTCTGACCTCTCGTGTATTTGCAGACTTTGTTGTTGACTCAGTGTTCTCAGCAATTACACTGGTGAGTGGCCTACAATCTTATCACAACCGATAACAACTGGCAAAAACTAGGCTACTAAAAAAAGACCCAAGTTGAAGTGAACTGGAATTATCCTTTGACACAACATTGAAAAAAAAAAAAACAGCTCTGGAGTGTATTATGCATGAAACGTGTGGATAATGGAGAAAAGCTGCGACTCAGAGACCAAAAAAAAGTCATCGAGGGAGAGAAAAGAAACTATATCATGCAGGAGACGTGTGTGTGTGTGTGTGTGTGTGTGTGTGTAATGCACAGTGTGATCCAGCTCCTGCAGCTTGTTAGTCATGCTCATTAATATGCGCCTGTTTTACGGGCTCTGTTCAAAGACTGAGGTGGTGTTTCATCTCAACCTTACCTTCTCCACACAGGCAGAGGAAGAAGAGGAGGAAGAAGAAGGGGGAGTGGGGTTTATGAACAGCGTTGTGAGATATTTTCAAATGGTCATAGCTTAAAAAGATATTTTGGAAAACACTGCGCCACATAGCATACTAGCAAACGGCCCTTTTCAAACATAAAGAACACAACAAGAAACTGAAGTCTTGAAAGGTATAGACAAAACAAAAGCACTGGAAAGAGAGCATGAGGATGATGGTGCTGTCATGAGAGGAGGAAGAAGAAGAAGAAGCGGCTCATCAAATTATATTAGTCTGAAGATCTTTTTAATAGAGATTACAACGGAAAGTCGGTTTCTTAATTTAAAAACAGAAATAAAAAGCTAATGTTGACCAGAAAATAGTTTTCATGACATAGGGTCAGTCACGAGAAACTCATCCTGCTGCCAAATACTCTTTGGGTGATGATGCAAAAGTCATGTAGAAGACTTCTATTAGATGGAACAGTGCAGCCAAGAAAAGAGTTTGGGGTTTGAATATTTCACTCAGTGTAATAATCAAGTAGCTTCAAATGCTGCTTATTTGCTTTCCTGCCGATAGTTAGATGAGAAGATTGGCATGTAGCTGGAGTCAGCAGCCGGTTAGCTTAGCTTAGCATAAAGACTGGAAGCAGGTGGAAACAGCTAGCCTGGTTCTGTCAAAAGGTGATAAAATCCACCTACCAGCACCTTCAAAGCTCACTTATTCACTCATAATAGTTGCTTTGTTGAAACTGCACAACAAAATGAAGTTTAAAAATCACTTTTAAAAAGTCGAATGATGCTAAAAAAGTTTTGTTGTCACCATGAGGTTGACAGATGACCAGCAGGGGCTTCAGGAAGGTACTCGTTATATAATAGTTGTGGACATAACCTCCAAATATTTTGTATTTACACTGGTTTTTGTATAAGGTTTAAACAATTTGTGAGTTTTAGAGGTGCTTGTAGGCAGAATTTGTTAACTTTGGACAGAGCCAGGCTAGCCGATTTCCTGCTTCCAGTCGTTATGCTAAGCTAAGTTAAGCTAACTGGCTTCTGGCTGTGGCCCATTCAAGACCATTTGTGTCCTATATTTGACGACGACTTGAACTTGCTTACATTCTAAAACTTTAAGTGTAAAAGAGGCAGAAGTGGAAGGAAGTGGAGGAGGAGGTGGCGGTAAAAACAGGCCACATCGCACCACATCATACCCGACACACACTGTGATGGTGTGACTGCTCGCTCGCCCTCTCCTCCCCTCCCTCTCCTTCGCAGTCGTCCACAGGCACGCCAGCACCTCCAGGTCCGGAGAGCAATGCTTTCTGGGGGATCAGAAACAGATGTGCCTCTTGCCCCTCTCCTCTTAACTCGTACAAAAACACACACGCCGTCTTGTACACACACACTCACACACACACGTACACACACGCTGGCGGCTATCAGAACCGACACCAGGACCCAGCCGGAGTGACGAGGCAGCGTGACCCTGAGCTTGACCCTGGCCAGCAGCACCTCAGACAGGAAAAGGCCGCAATTGGCTTCAGCTGTGACCCCTCCGCCCCCTCTCTCCTGCCTGCCCCCCCCCACCGACTCATTAAGACAAACTGTTTTTTAAGGCAAAGCAGCTTTCACTACCACTAAAGCCAACACCCTGGAGCACGGAGAGAGGCGGCGGTGTGAGGGGGGTGACGGGGGACGGAGGGAAGGTAAAAGAACGAGAAACAAATAGAGCCGGAGCAACGGGGGTACAAAGAAGGTAGTAAAAATAAAAAAAGAACAAAAGATCAAGGTGAAGGAAAAAGTTTGAGAGAAAAAGGGCAGAGAGTAAGTAAAGCTAGACTGAGGGGGAAAGTCAGGCATATCACTTGCAGCTGTTGCAGGCTCATGTTCCCAGAATCCATTGCAACTTGGCACGTTTTTTCTTCCTAATGAGAAAGGCCGGTGTCATGGTTACATTAATATCATAACATTGAAAACAACAGCTTTGAATTGGAGAAAGAGGCACACAGAGAGAGAGGAAGAAAGATGAAGTCACTTAACAGTAATGACAATGAAATCGGTTTAATTATGAACAGCAGTAAGACACATTCGTCTTGGAGACAGACTGCTGAGTGTACAAACAACATGTTTGTTTGTTTAGGGATGTACAGCAAAGACATGTGGAAAGAATTTAACTTCTTCCGCTGCCATTAAAAAAAAGACTTTTTATTTTTGCTTGCCTCTGCTTTTGTCGTAGCCTCAAATCCATCAACCCCTCCAACCCCCCGAAACACCCACATTTCTCTTCCAATTTCTTCATAACAGCGAGCGTTGTCCAGACTCAGTGGAAACTGTGTGTATGTGTCTGTCAAATTGCCTGTTCCAGGTCGTAGTGTCGGCAAAACTGCTGAAAACATTTGCATATTTCATGTTTGGCAACCTGCAACGGCCAAAAACCTAAAGTAAAGAAAACAAACTATACAGATCCGTGTGTGTGTGTGTGTGTGTGTGAGTGTGTGTGTGTGTGTGTAAGTGAGAGTGGCAGGGCATGCTGAGGTAGATTAATACCGCTGCTCAGAGGGGGGTTCCTCCATTCAGGGCTGACTGATGTGCGTCCCAAATTGATTTATGAAAATGGCCCTTAATCAATTATGTGTGGAGAAAGAGGGGGAGAGGGGAAAGGAGAGAAGAAGAAAGGGAGGATCTGAGGGGGGGAGAGGGAAAGAAAGAGGATCGGGAGGATGAAGCTGCGGAGGGAAACTGTGTGAATGATGCTGCTCTGCTGAGGAATGTGTCTAATGGATGTCAGTTTATGCCACAGGTGTCCAACATGGTGGATGTGATGGTTCGTCAAAGACACACAATGCACTGTGGCTGATCCTGATGTATGCAGCCAATTCTGCAGGCGACACACTGAGCCCGCTGCATCCATAACATTCATCAAAGGACTTGTGACATAGTGTTGCTGATAGATAGCTTGGTTTTTACTTGTGCGGACAGAGAAAGGGTTAGGAAAACGCACACATGCTCCCAGTAAGTGCTCCTAGGAAGTATTGAGGATGAATCGGTGCAGCAGTGTAATGTGGTTTTTGTAGTAATAATGGCCCAGTTTTATTTGGGGGGGGCAGCGGAGTAGAGTGAAGCTGCAGTTGTTTAAAAAGCCCTTCCCCTGCCTTGCCCATTGTGCCTGAGACAGGGGTGTGTGTGGGGGGGGGAAGTGGGGGGTCACGCTGAGAGCTCGTTTCTCCTGCCTGTCAGGACTCTATCTGGGATCCAGCCGGAACTAATCAACTCCAATAGGCCTCCCCATTACCCAGGGTGCAATGGGCCACGGGCCGTGGGCTGGCCGGTGGGAAACAGAGAGGAGGAGAAGGGAGAGACCCCCCCCCCACCCTTACCCCACCAGTACCACCACTACCCCTCCACAGACACTCTGTACTCCACCAGCCCGTGCAGCACACACAACACTCCCACTGTTTCACACTGAAGCAATAATAAACACTTGCAATAATATTTTCACAGCAAGCAATAGCCTGCTTCAGATCAGAACCTCGCACAGCTGTGGAGCACACTCCTACGCACATGGGCACCCACTCACATGGATACACACACACACACACACAGTTTACTCGTCACGCACGTGTCACATCATGCTGGTTCTAATACTTGAGACATTTTAAAGGCAGTTTTGGTGCGAAAGCAGCAGAATGAATTCACAAAATGGCTTCTACACATAAACTGTATCAAAACAAAATCACTTACAGTATAAAAACTAAGATCTACTGTATGTTTATAATGTCCCAGTGGCTCATGTGGTAATTAAACCACTAAGATATCACAATAGCTGCGATCATTCAATAAAACCTGGTTTATTTTAATGGATCTTTTTGTTTTCCATTTCTATTTAAAAAGTTGGGGGAATAGAGTCCATTGCACGATGCCACCATCGTTTTGTTTACATTTAGTTTATTTTGTTGTTAGTGTTATGAGCAGTGTGGTTTTCTCAAATTAATAAAATATTGTGAAAAAAAGTTGGCAAATAGTTCTACATAAACTCGTCAAGACCCAAAATTAAGCCGTGCAGTACATTAATATTGCCCTCTAGTGGCAAAATACCCACACTGCATCATTTAAGGAAAAGTGAAATAAAGAATAAAGATGACTTCTCTGAACTATAAATGTAAAAAAAAAAAAACGACAGAGGGTGTGCTATTTGGATATGTTGTTTGGATTAAATGTGTTTTGCATAGTAATTATTAAAAATAAGCACAAGATATATATATATACACATATGTGTATATATATATACACCCTAAATTAGGGAAAATGTTGGTTCAAATGCTAAAAAACAGAAAAGAAAGTATGAATTATGAATGCATTTCTCTTCTACAAATAAACGTGTTCCTCCTCAGGTCGCTCAGGAGTCTAGATTATCTGAAACGTCTCTGGACACCATCAAAGGCGATCGTATGAGCCAGTGTGCGAGTGTGTGCACAAGCTTTTTAGTGTGTGTGTTTTTCTGAGTGACTTCAGGCTCCTTCACTGAGGTGAAGTGGGGGCAGATTTAAATGAGTAAAGAAAACTACCCCCCCTCCATGCCCCCAATACACCCCCACGTCATTGTGTGTGTGTGTGACTTTACTCCAATGTCATTGGGTGCATAATTATTTTTTTTATTGAAATACAAATTAATATCAATTGTGGTCTTTCCCTTGTCTTTAAGTCACGTGATGAATGTGTGAATATGAGTGTATGAGGAGTAGTGGAGGTGTGTTGAGGCTGCAGAGAGGCCCAGATAGAGATGGTGGTGTTGGGGGGGGGGGGGGGGGAGTCACATGGGAACCTTCCCCATGCCCTGTGGTGGCGGTGGAGGGTCATTGAGAGGCACTGGGGTGGGGTTAATCCTCATTCACCCCGTCCTTCACTCAGCCGGGCCATGCACAATAAGCCCCGCCCACCTCCCCCTGAGTCTCCACGGTGACCTCTGACCCCACGTTTACCGCCGCTGTCCCTGGCCCCTTTATGCCTCCATCCTGTTATTATCTGCAATATTTACTCCTTTTGATTTCCCTGCTGGCCATTGTTGCTGCTCACACAGCACTCCTGACTCACTGGAAAACTCAAGTGCTCTCCTTCCTACTCCAGCGTCACCCCCGAAACCTTAAAACCCTCAGCAAACACTACCTGAAGTGGAAATGAGTCCGCTTACGACCACTTATTTATGGCTTTTTGATTCAGGCCACAAGGAGGAGCCCAGAAGTCAATGAATGGGCGAAGTCACAGAGGTCCTGTTCCAAGAGGCATCACATGTAACCACAACATCCCTGGTTCAATTCCAGCTGTTCCAGCACACATTCAAACAACCAGGGGCCCGGGGGCTAGGGTGGGTGTTAAACCTGGATCTCTATGTACCTGTTGGAAGTTAAGCCGGACATGTTGCTTGTTGCTCTCTGCTTCCTCCTTTTAAAATTCAGGATTTCTAAACTGTATCAGAAAAGAAAGAGAAAAAGTTGGACACCACTTGACATTCGTTTAAGTATTCAAAGTAGTTTCTTGATCGTGGCTGTTTGACCTGCTGCAGTCTGAAAGGCACCAGAGATGTCCAGCTCTCTCTCTACTGAATGACTCCAGATTGCCATCTGCTGACTTTGCACTATTTCCTTCTGCAAACACAACCCAGGGCGTATAACATGAATGAAAAGAGGAACGCATCCGTCAAGACATAAATGAGAGAGTCTCAACATCAACTGGTGGTTGAGAATCCTGCAGGTCTGTCATGATGCGGCCAGGCTACAGCAAACTAGATTAGAAAGCATAGAAATGTACTTGGAGACTAAGCATAAGTAAGTAAGTGGAAAAGCAAGACATGAGTCATAGTCTTGGATTGAGGATGGAGGGAGAAAGAGAAAAGGCACCGATTGCTCCAGTTGTTTCATATACTTACATGATCCAGTAAATCACAGTTAAACTAAACTGTCTGTATAAATTTATAAGAAAAAAAAAAAAGAGATGATCATAAGGACCACAGAAGTCGAGGTAAACAAAGACTTCAGAGAAAAGAAGAAAAGCAAATATTTGTGTGTATGTATGCATACCGTAAATAGCTACGAGAGGCTATACTTTAGCTGAAGCCACAGCAGAGAACACTGAGTGGGTTGGAGCAACTCTTTTCCCCTCCTCTCTCACTCTTGCTCCTATTTCTTTGTGACTTATTGCAATTCCCTTCTCCCTTTGAAAAGCACAGGTTCATCACAAACACACCAAGTGATATCTAAACATGCCTTAAAGACATGAAAGCAGACCGTAACTAAACCAAACCACAAAGACAGACAGACGGACGGCGCTTAGCTTGGACCTTCATGCAGGATTAGATGCAGCTAGGTTTTAGGGGGCCAGTGCAACACATGGCCTCATTAACTAACACTTGCATTGGTGAAGAATGACTAAGTAAACAAATAGGATAGTAATAATTGAGATTAGTGCACTTTAAAGAAGGTAAGAAAAGGAACATATGATTTAAACAAGCATCTATGACACAGATTTATATATTTCTGTACAACAACATGTGCTACAAAAGAGTGAGGACAAAAACACAAGTTCATTTTAAAACACGTTTATTGAGTCATTTAAAATGTATGTGTAGATAAAATACTAGCAGCTTGGGTTGAATAATTACTCCTCTTGTCATCTCACATGAGCAGACAAGGCAAACCATCCCTCTCTCTGTTTCTCCATCTGTTGTGGAAAAGAAAAGATGTTATAGACCCAAGCGGCAACAGTCCTTCCATGTAATCTGTAGTGTGTGTGTGTGTGTGTGTGTGTGTGTACCTGTGTTTTTCCATCCCTCAATTCTCCGCCAAGACTGTGAGAAGACACTTCAGAACCAGCAGATCTGCAGCACAGAAATATAATAAGAATGTGTCAAGAAAAAAAGTCTAGAAATCCAGTTAACTAGCAAGAACCACAAAGCATGTGGACGACTAACTCCCATCCGTCATGAGGAAACATCCCCATCCTCTAAAAAGAGCAACTCACCGTCTCTCAACACCACCAGTCTGTGACGGGAGCTCCTGTTCAGGCAGCAGCATCGACCACTCAGGACTTCCTCCTCCTGCTGACAATATGATATGATACAAGTATAATTTTCAGAGACAGGCCTTTACACACATGGACAGAGACGCGTCATGTTGAGCCATCGTACCTGCTGAATGTGGGCTGAAGGCCGAGGGAGGGATGGGGGAATTAGAGGGAGAAGCTTTGGCTGTAACACTTTGCTTCTGTTGCTCGATAAGCTCCAGCAGGCGACCCCTCGCCGCTGCACTTTGTCTGTTTAGCTCCAGGAGGCGCTGTTCCACACTGCTCACATGGAGGGTGTTCAGTGATGTTGCCTGAGCAAGAAGACAGGGGAAAGAAATGATCATCACCCCTGAAAAACAGGATGAATGTGTGTTTCTTGAGTTTCAAACTACCCAATATAGAAAGGCTAACAGACACAAAGGTTTGCTGATCTATCTAGGGGAGAACATGTCTGTGGATTTGGTAGAACACACGTTCACTTTACATTTCAAGGACATTTCGAGGAAGACACCTTGAGACTTAATCTCACCTGATTTGTCAGCTGCTCTCCTTCCGCAGCCTGGACATGCCGACTGCTTCTCCCCGTGCTGCTGGATGCTGACATCCTCCTCTCTCCAACACTTTGGGGCGTGACTCTCCCCGTGCTGCTCCTTCTCTGCTCGTTGCTGCCGTTCGATGATTCTCCAACCCCTGACCCGAGGCGCCTAGCCTGGCTAAACTGGGCCCTGATCAGCTCGTTCTGTCTGTTCAGCTGAGCGATCTCTGCCAGCATGACCTCCGGGGAGAGCTGTGAGCCGAGAGGGTCAGAGGTCAGCGATAACGAGGAAGAAGAGGGGAGGCTGGTGAGAGGGAGGCTGGAGGCTGAGCTGCGGGAGCGGACGTCCTCACAGGAACGCAGGACATCTTCAGGAGGAAGTTCCTGGTGCGGCGGTACAGGGTGAGTCACTGAAGAGGGGGGGGGGCAAAATGAGGCGTCTTACAGCTGATTGAGTAAGATGGCACACAGGTGAAGTCAGATTACTAAAAAGAAACAGGCTGTTACCAGGAGTTGGCTGCCAGTTGTCTCTCTGTCGAGGAGGGGAGAGCAAGACACCTGGAGAGACTTGTAGTTGTTCAGGATCTCGCTCAGCAACTGGAGCAGACTGATAAACTGTTTACAACATGAAAAAATAACAATTATGTACAATTTACTGCACAAATATCCACGCACAGACAAACACACGCAGTATGAACCTGCAGCTTTGGCATCAGACTCCTGAGGGGGGTCAATGTGGGCCTCCAGCAGTCCAAGTCCCCCCATCAACAACACCACTGAGTCCAACTTCTGCTCCAGCTCTGCAGTCCGCTGCTGCGACTCAGCCTGAAGGAAAACAGGCGAGCACAGTTGGAATCTGGACAACAAAGTGGCGTCGGGCTGCGCAGGTGAGCTCTGTCTCACCTGCAGGGCGGCGGCCTCTTCTCTCAGAGTCATCGTCTCAGCAGTGAGCGCATCGATCAGCCCGCGCTGCTCTCTCAACACCTCCTCCAGTCTGCTCCTCTCTCCAGCCTCTTCCTGAGCTTCCTCTTCCCTCTGGAGACAGTTATTCATTTACTTGAAACTAAAGCCAGTAACGACCATGTTAGTGTTTAATGAATACCTCATTGGATCAGTTACAGTACCTGTTTGAGGAGGTGCACTAAACGCCCCAGAGTGGAGACCAAGGCCACAGAGAAGCCAGTGAGGCCTTGGGTTTTCTTCTGACTCTGTGCTGAAGCTGGTACAGCGGCAGGAATCAGAGTATCCAAGTCAGCCTCCACCTGACCCAGCATGGTCTGCAACAGGCCCAGACTGGACTGGTCCCCGCTAAGAGAGGCCACCGAGGAGCCGTCCAGCGCTGAACTCTGAGGAACACACTTCCTGTTCCTGCCGGTTCGATGACTCGTTCTGCCTGATAAACGCATACAGAGGAACACTCATTTCCTCTGTTTACTGCAGCATCTAGCAGTTCATAGGATGGACCACTGTCGCAGAGTGACACATTATGAAGACACAGATACCTCTCTTACATTACCTGACTGGTTGAGAGGCGTCTCAGGATTCAGGACCTGAGAAACCAGGACTGACGGTTCCTCCAGACCTTCCTCTGACCGGCTTTGTCTGGACTGAACACGCTGGACAGCCATTGTGGCATTGAGAGCTGAAACCAGGTGAGACGAGTTTGTATGCAAAAAAATCGTGATGACTTCATGAAAGACAATTTAAATGTTGTCCTCCTTTTCATCCTACCTGTCTGGGCTGGTGCTCTGCCTGATGTGCAGGGCGTTACAGGAACATTATCCCCGTCTGCCTGCTCAGAGTGAGGACGACGGACTTTCCGTTGCTGTATCACCCTCCCCCGAGACTTCATTTTTCGTACATTGGCCCTGCAAAGAAAAGTATCACAAGCAACGTAATGGCGTCAGCGGGATCAGAAACACGAGTAGTAAAAAGCAACAGCTGCATGTATTATATTTCCACCATAACAAGGAACGCCAGTCAGTTTCTTATCTCAGATTGGGGTGAATGGTACTGGTTTGCAGGTACAATATTTCGCAGGCATTACCTATGGATTACATGATAGTCTGAACTGCCAGCAGGACCGCTATCTTCATCACTGTAGTCTTCCTCTGAAGCTTCAAGTTCATTAAGAGCCTGAAAGGAAACATTTTACACATTAATACGGAACAAAATCTGCAAGAAGGTAAATTGTGATTCGAGAAGAAAATAGACATATGGATGAAAGCTGATGGAAACATGAAGTAACAAACCACACATGTATGGCTTTATCTTGGCGCGCGCACACACACACACACACACACACACACACACACACTCGCGCTCGCGCACACACACACACACACACACACACACACACACACACACACACACAC
>NW_022280040.1:4425855-4434761 GCF_004355925.1 Anarrhichthys ocellatus | reverse complement strand
CACACACACACACACACACACACACACACACACACACACACACACACCTGTGGGTCCATCAGAGACTGGCTGAGCAGTGACAGCTGAGTGGGAGGATCTGGTCTTTGAAGCACAGGCAGTTCTGAGTCAGAGTCACAGTTTGGAGCCATCGTCACACTGGGGTGCCCTGCAGAAATACATAAACACTCTGTATACAACCCAAAAATCCTTAAAATCTCAGGAAGAAATAAAGAGAAATTCTAGTTTAGTAATAAACATCTCATCTTCTTGGAAAACTAAATATCGTAAATGTGAAGCTTCTGCTTGTACATCGCGTGTTGTATTCACTTAGCACTGCCTCTATGTATCTATAGATACAACAACAGAGCGAATGAGAAGATCTATACCAGTCTGCCTGCGTGGAGCGTCTCCAAACAAGTCTTTGACGACAGCCATGGCTCTGTCAGAGCGAGCCAGCACATCCTGAAGCAGCAGCTTGTCAGAGAACACCTGCAGCAGTAAAACACAAATCTACAGTTCCTCGAAAACAAACAAACACTGAGAAAAGCAAAGAAACCACGAGGAGTAACGGGAACTCATCGTCACACGTACCTCCCTGATGATGCTGAGGCTGGCGCGGTCTAGAGCTGCAGGGCTCCCAGTGGGTCTGAACCGGCGCTGTAGGGCTTTTTCTCTCTGCTCCCACTGAGCCGCTGCCTTGTTGTGGGACTTGTGAATCTCATGCCGATGGCTCTGAGGCAGAAGCGATTGATAAGACAACTAAATATGGGCTGGAAATACCTTGATCTGTTGTTTTCAGTACCATCAGCTCACTAAAATGATGTCCACGTGCTGTTATAAGACATAGTATGACAGTATGAGTTGCTTCTCAGTTGTACACGGTCACACAGTCAAACACCTTACCAGCTCTGCAGGCGACAGCTTGTGCACAGACAGGTCATTGACGGTGCTCTGAAACCACCAGGAGAGGGACGACATCACTTCATTTGCTTTCAAAACTTAGAAATTATATTTTATGCATTTAAAGATAAGGATTAAGCGAAGATTACTTCATGAGGGAAAATGTTCACAGCTAAAATAAGGGGAATATGTGGAATTGTGCAGCATAACTCCAGGCTACTTCATTAAAAAAACACTATTACTGCCTTTATAATGTATTTTAGCGCTTGACAGACAGTACTCACCACCCAATCTTTTTTGGGAGCTGCTGCTGCTTTCCTGGGTCGAACAGGCCTTTTACCTTTGTTGTGTTGTTGTGGACGTCCACCTCTCACGAACGACATCTGTTCAGACAACTTGCTTAACGTTAACCGAGCTAAAATGTGATTTAATGCTAAGCTAGCTAAATGTAGAAATAGCACTTACGTTACACGTTACGAAGCCACTGTTAGTTGTATAAGAAAAGCTCGTCGGGTTGTCTATAACTTTGCCACAACAGCTCAAAAATTGACAAAGGTGAACAGCATCAACATCTCCTCTTCAGTTTGTTGTGGGACAGTTTTTCAACAGTTGCGCGCCACTTCCTGTGCTGTTGCTAACGCGTCACAGTGGAGCATCATGGGAAATGAAGTATTGGCGAGCAAGGATCGTTCAGCGGTGGAAGAGGAATTCTTATCAAAAATAAAAGTATACAATATACAGCAAGATAGACCACGTGAATGTTAAGCCATCAAGATGATACTATTTAACCATTATTACTGATGTAACGCTACATCGTTTGAAGCTGTATTTAATGTTGTAGCTAGCTTGTTGAGTGGGAGCTAACTGCTTTAACGCTATAAGCTGCTGGGTAGTGTAGTTCATAGTGGTGGAAGATGTGGTCAGATAGTTAGCTGTAAGCAGCAGAAGGCCTACCACAGTGTAAATATAGCCTGTTACAAGCAAAATTCCTGCATTCAGACGTTTTATGAGCAAGATATAGACTACTATATGTTTATATTTTTTTAGAGATGAATTGCCATTTAACTGTATAGCATCTTATTACAGTTGCAGCTCTCTGGGGTGGAGGTCATTTTAAGAACCTGTGCTTATGCACGCACTGTTGTAGGCTTTCCTAACCCTCAAAATGTAAATAATAAATTGAAGTACAGGAACTTAAAAATCTGTGAGTAAATATAGGCTACATATTTCTTTTCCACCACCGGTCATAAAGCATCATGTTCAAATAAGTCGTATACATTTAATGTAGTAAAAACTGTATCTGCCTCCTAAATGTGGTGCAGCAGAATTACTAAGTGGAACTGATGGGAATACTCAAGTAAGTGGCCTTAACTAGCCTTAACGTGTATCTAGTGATGTTGCCAGTTGTTTGCAAAGAAGCAAAGATCTGGCAACGCCACTAGATGGCATTGGCACCATGTGCGTAAATGCTGGTGAACGCTGCCCCTGTTGGTGATGGCAGAGGAGGGATGCTTGCAGGCGCAGACTCAAACTGATAAACTCTCAGATGCTTTTCACCAGGCGACAACCAAGCTCAGCCCGGAAAAGTTTAACTGAACTTCGGTGCAATTGCTCCAAGTAAATAGCTGATGTGTAATGGTGTGAGAAGCTGCGTCAAGTCAGCAGCAATATCCAACCAGAAATAACGTAGCTTGCTTTCAAAATAAAAGTATGTTTTAGTAAAAAAAAAAAAGCAATGAGGAGGGCTTGCATTGACAGTGACAAATGAAAGTGGTTGACAGCATATATCCATAATTGATAGATAATGTAGCCAATCAAATGTCTCTGAAGTATATCTGCAAGAACAAAAGATAAAACTGAAAATTCATAAAGCTGGCAAAACAATTTAGATCTGGAAGATACTATAACAAGTTCAAAATTTCCATACAATAAATTATTTGAATTGTTTATTTTAGTCATCATTTATTGGGCCACTTTATTTAAAAGCACTCCATAAAGTTTCAACTTGCACATTTCATTCTAGTTAGACTTTTATTTTAACATTTCCAATCGGAAGTTGTGTTTTACTTTTTGCTTCTTGACCAACTTGGTTTTTATTGCTCGATTAAGAGGTTTTGTATTTGCATCTGACTTTTTACACGCCCCTCTTACTCTGACGCAAAGTTGGATAGACTCTGCGCGCTTTAGTTCAATCGGGTTACACGGACTCAGACTTGGCTGACTTGCCCAACAATGCAGACCAAGCTACAAAAGTTTGAAATCTTATCTTTGCGCACAGGGCTGGCTGTGAGGGGTCTTATGAGTGACAGCAGCATGGATCAGGCTACACGATTTGGTTTCTCTGCATCCCTGTGTAAAGTAATTTGAAGAGTCCGGAGACATGAACAACCTCGCTGTGGTGCCAGAGGAGACAATTTACTCTTTCCATACTGGGTTTTAGCAAGAGCTCTGAAGGTTTACAAATGGAGAATTATTGTTAGAAATTAAATTTCAATAGCAGACCTCTTTGTGTTGTCTTCTACAACTCTTGGATAATCACCCACACTGTGGAGTCACTTTTGGAGACGTTGGATCTGATTTACGCACGGGATTCCTCTAACAAATGACAGCTTCTAAGTGGTTTATTGCTCCCCCACTTCATCCCCTCAGCTCCCCGCATCGTACCGATCCACCGTATCACTCTCCTCACCAGGTTGGACGCGGGGAGTGAAAGCCTCTCTGTCTCCTTCAGTGCGCCAGCGTGCTGCTGCGGGCCACCTGGCCGAGGATGTGGGGAGGAGGTTTCCCGATGTCCGTCACCGCGATTGTGACTCTACTCCTGGTTATTATCGACGTGAAAGCCAGTGGGGAGTATTGCCACGGCTGGCACGACTCACAGGGCGCGTGGAAGGAAGGCTTCCAGTGTCCGGAGAAGATCGACGCAGACGACGCGATCATCTGCTGCGGGAAATGCGAATTGCGCTACTGCTGCTCCAGCACGGAGGCCCGGCTGGATCAAGGGAGTTGCGATAACGACCGGCAGGCCAAGGAGCCCGGGACAGAGAGCAAGGACAACAAGGACTCCGGTGCAGGTATTAAATTCTACTGTTTCAGCAACTTCCTCCACAAATGTGTTGATAATCAGTTATCACCAGTATACATACTAAAACTTGTGAATAACAGTTAAAACAACAATACAACACTGCTGAATGTTTGTTTTTGGTTTATTCCAATTAATGTAATTGAAAGTGACTCATAAATTAATACAAATATGTTGATCCCCGTGCCCCAAGGGGTGCATGCACAGCATGTCTTAAATTTGATATTGTAAATTGCAGACCTATTACTGCAGTTTGGTTTTCCCCTCATAAACCCAACAGTCCCACAGTATCTCCCTGTTAAAAGGCTCATCTGCTGCCTATCCCAGTTGGCAACGACAGCTGCACAAGAGACAGCAGCAGACTCCTCCAAACAAAACAGTTAACTGCACTCACAAATGGCAAACTGTGCCATGCTGCACTTATAAATAGCTGTGTTTGTTCTGGCCAGTGCGAGAGGGACCGCAGGCTCACATCACGCTGTCCCCACGGGGATCAAGTTTGGATTTGACCGGATCTTGGACAGTGGCTCACCAAAGGCGATGACAGCTCTGCTCATAAAAAATAAAAAACACACACACACACACACATCGTGTTATGCATCATTTCCTGCCAGGCTCGTGTCCCTCTCCTCCTGTAATCCCCCACTGTAGCCTCTCTGGTGTCTGTGCTCTTTCAGGGGATTCTCACTTAGAGCTGCTTAAAAGGAGACACTCACACACACACACACACACACACACACACACACACACACACACACATGTATAAACTGTATTTAAGAGAGGCATCATTACCAAACTAAGGGCAAACTATAACCCATAATGTCAAATGTACATAGTGGATTAGGTAACAATACATCTTCTTTCGCCATAATGGCTCCCCATTCATCATTGCTTACATTCCCATAGATTCATTTACCATAAAGCCTCTTGAAGCTGCTTCATATCTTTAATAAAAGATCAACAAGTAGATAACAGCACTCAGGAAAGCAGAGCAAATATTGGACATCAGAGAGAAAGGCAACACAGGCTTACTTCATGTTTCCTTGGAGGATATTATGCCCTCTTTTGGACCTCTAGCTATAATCTGTCATTTGCTAAAACAATCATGCCTTATCACTGCAGGAAGAAGTGTACATTTCATCCAGTGGCCTTCAGCCAAAATAACTTAAAGAATAAAAGCAGCTTTTTCCTCACAAGAGGAAGGCCTAGTTCACTTTGTGTATTTCATTCATTTTTCATATGTTTGCAGCCTATTAATCATCCAGGAAAGAAACACACTGTGCTGTCAATGGATAACAGACAGGAAATTATTAATGTGCTCAACATGAAGGAACATATGGTATTTAGGAACAGGAGAAATCCTGTGGGAGAGACGAGGGAGAGTCCAGCCAGCACAGCCACAAAGATTGTGCCCAAAACAAGAGCTTAAGAGAGAGGGGGGCTGAGCTAACTGCAGCAACAGGTGTGGAGGAGTGACAGGGAACAATAAGGGGTTCAACAACCATGTGCACAAAATGAGAACATCACACCTTAGCAAGTGGTAAAGAAATAAAGTCCTCTGAAAAAAAAATAGCAGACAGTTAAAACAGAAATTTCACAAAGTGAGAACAGTTCTCCAGATGCAGTGCAGGCTCAGCAGTGGAAACAACTAAGTACATTTACTCAAGGGCTCTATTTGAGTACAATTTTGAGGTACTTGTACTTTCTATTTGATGCTATACTTTTGACTTTTACTTGACTACAACTCAGAGGGAAATGTACTTTTTACTCCACTACATTTACTTGACAGCTGTAGTTATTAGTTATGCCTTAAGATTTTAACATAAACAACATGTATTAGCTTATAAAGTACAATACATTTAAATATTAAACCAGTGGCTACCCTGAGCACTTTTGTCACATTTCAGATGTCTATGAGCTGTTAGCAGTTCCTCAAAGAGAGCTAATTACATTTAAATAACCGCTTAAAGCTCAATAGAGGAAAGGTTTTCCAACATTTCATAAAAAAACAGATTAAAAGTAAAAATAAATTGTACAAATGTGTCCAGCCAGCAAAGTTGATTTTTTAACCAGATTCCATTGATAGCATTGTTGGACCAGATTGAAATGTGATTTCCATTATGTTCAACATTAACATTATACCTGCTAAACATCCGCCACTTAGCATTGCTATTATGAGCATGTTAGCATTTAGCTCAAAGCAACATTGTACCTATAAGTATACAGCCTCAGGGCTGCTAACATGCAATATCCCTATGACAACATCCAAGACAACATCCATAATGAGTTTGTTTGTTTTTGATACTTCTAGAAAATTTAACTTTTACTTGTAATGAAGTATTTTTTTAGATTTGCTGTATTTTTTACTTGCACACAGATCTGAGTACTTCTTCACTGCGGCCTGTTTGCTGAACTTTAAGTGGTGTTTCCCCCCAACATTACTGATTTACAGTTTTGGAAAGGAGCTCTGCAGTTGAAAGTAGAAGTGAAGTAAAACAAGATGAGCAATTCTGCAATTACTAATCCTCATCAGTACAGAAAAAGGGAGTGAAAGCAGAGATGTAGAGGTGGAGGCCTTATAAGTGCAGGACATTTCTGTGCTCGTAACGTATATATGTGTTGCCATAACAGAGTTCCTGTTAAAACCTGTTTACTGGAAGGTCTGTAGCTGTGAGGTACATTAGCCTCTGAAGTCGACACCACTTCTTGTCAAAGGGAGATGGGTCAAGGTCCTCGTTTGTTTCATAGCCTCTTTCGCTGCTGGCCTGTGTCTTTTGTCACCCGGTCTTACCGCCTCAGTTGATGAATGTCCCCTAGCTTAACATGTTTCATGCAGTAATCCTTTTTAATACCCTGCTACTTTTGATGAGCATTATGAAAAAAGTTTCTCAAGGCCGTATGGATGTATTTCAAAGAGACAAAAGGAAACTGAAGCTGGGTTTCCACCTCTCTCTCTTTGGCATACAGTTACACCTCATAACGCATGGGCACATTCAGAGGAGGAAATAACTACACCCTGTGGGAACAATAAAACACAACCGATCACTTATAATGTGACATGGTCTTTATTGTGTTTGTAAGGTGTTTGTGCGAGTGGGCATGGGAAATGAACAAGAAAGAAAAAAACACCTCAGAAGTGACCTCATCTCGCCGGTCACCCCGTTTCTGCCAAAAACATTCACTACGTGCCTTCGCTTTTCGGCCAAAAGGTGAAATTGGAGAACAAAGAACGCTGTTATTTCTCCTTAAGTTATTGTTGATCATGTTTCAAAGTTGCTGTTGGAGCTTCTCCTGCTTACTTAGCACATTTACAGAAACTGGAACTGAGATCTTAACAGATAAAAATGTCAAGATTGTTTTTAATAATGCCTTTACTATTTGACCCAACAAATCAGAATGACTGGTGGAATTGTGAGAGTTACACAAGAACTTTCTTGCGAGTCTGATTTGCTGTTTTCAACAAAAAGAGAAAGAACAGGTCAGTGAGAAGAAATTGGCTTACTCATTTGATTTAATGGGCTGAATGAGCTCCCATTCAGCCCATTAAATCAGTCGACTTTAATACCCTTCTGAAGCCAAGTACTGCAGTTCAACTCGAGTAACTTATTTTCAAAGGGTTGGTCATAAATAGCCGAAGAAAAAGAAGGGTCACAAATATCTGCTGGTGAGCCGGGCTTAAGAATGTCACCGCTACACACACACACACACACACACACACACACAGGGTCGAGGAGGCTGGGGACACAGCAGGGTGCTGAGGATTAAAACAGATCAAAACAAAGTTAATAACTGCTAATGAGAGCCCGGGGCTCCCTGAGGACTCTCAGTCCCAGTGCACCTCTCATTCTTCTACCCAAGTCCAAACACTCCTCTCCGCTCAACCTTTTGTTTCACTGCCTTACCCAATCTCCACTCACCTGTGGGAGTTTTTGCTGTGAAGGGAAGCAAGACACTTGTGTGTGAGGCAGTACTGCTTTGAAGTTTAATGCTCAACCTAGAAAGTCAATGTTTTGCCACAAAAGCAGATGTGATAGCTGTTTTTTTTCCTTCTCTCTCTCTGTAGTTCCCATCTATGTGCCGTTCCTGATCGTGGGCTCTGTGTTTGTAGCCTTCATCCTGGTGGGCTCTGTGGTCGCCGTGTGCTGCTGCCGCTGCCTCCGCCCCAAACAGGAACTGTCCTCAGGAGGTGCGACAGGAGGAGGGCCGGGCAGTGGCCGCCTCTTGGAGACCATCCCCATGATGGCCAGCGTGGGGACCTCCAGGGGTTCATCGTCACGCCAGTCCAGTACAGCCACCTCGTCCAGCTCCTCTGCCCCGCCCGCTGCACCCCGCCCCGCTCCCCCTGCCCTCATGCGGGCCCAGGCCTCCTGCTGCCTGCCCCCCGATGCCAGCGTCTTCGTCAACATGCCCACTAACTTCTCCGTGCTCAACTGCCAGCAGGCCACGCAAATCATGCCTCACCAGGGACAGTTTCTTCACCCGCAGTACATCGGCTACGCCCACCCTGCCGCAGCCTTCATGGACCCCACTCAGGGAGGATACAGACCCCTCCAGTCCCCCTGCCCTCCTCCCACCGGTGACCAGAAATACCCCGCCGTGACTGTATGATGAGGAGCCAACCTGCAGACCACTCTGCTACTTTTGTGAAGTTTAGACCGTGAGGGCTGCGCCAGAGACCTTTAGGGGACGCTGCCAGAGTGGAAAAATAAAAGGCAGGGAGTCAGACTCACATGAAGGACTCGTAATCCTGCTGCTGGCTGCAGGCCCTGCCTTGCTATTGTGTGTGCTGCGTGTCTGTTTAGTGTGTCATATGATCTCTTGGCGAGTTGGAATGAGCGAAGCTCAACCTCTGATGGACGCATAAACAATTTTCTGTCTTGATGCAAAGACAAAACTGCATATAGGAGGGTTATACAGCCCAGATGGG
>NW_022280040.1:4417112-4425455 GCF_004355925.1 Anarrhichthys ocellatus | reverse complement strand
CCCCCCCCCCTTCAGTCTTGCATTCCTGACCCTGTCTTTAACACAGTCACACACACACTGGACTCTACATTCAGACAAACCCCAGAGTCAGAGAAACACATGATTTAGGCGAGTGTCTCAATCAGATCCCTTCTGTTTGGATGCCTATTAGCACTAGTTCAAGTAAAATATTCCCTCCGAGACATGTCTCCACATACGGGTACAAAAACAGGCATTAATGAAAAGAGGAACAAAATATATAAACACATACACGTTAACTTTAATAATAATAAAAAAGAAAGAAACAGTCCAAGAAAACTGACGGAGGAAGCTCTAATGCCAGGCTCGCTGCTTCTGTGTCAGCTGATGATGCTCGACAGGCGGCATCAGGAATCACAGGAGCGGTCACAAACAACAGGAAACAGAGTGGATTATTAAAAACTGGCCAAGACAAGGAGTTGCGCTATAGAGGAGGAGAGACGTGGAGGCTGCAGAGCGGCTAGGAGAAGGAAGGAAGAAATGAAGGTACAAGTAGAGACAAGCAAGAGGACGTCCCCCAGTGTGGTAGGAGGGGACGCAGCAGGGCGGTGGTCCAGTTTGGCATGAGCGTTCTGCCTCAAGGGCATCTCTGTGGTGTTTGGCAGTGAGGCTCGGTGCTGCGATGGGACGGGGGGGCTGTAGCTGGGGTTCAGAGCTCCGGCGGTCCTCTCTCTCTCTCTCTCTCTCTCTCTCTCTCTCTCTCTCTCTCTCTCTCTCTCTCTCTCTCTCTCTCTCTCTCTCTCTCTCAGGAATTCATCAGTGCGTGTGTGTTTATTTTGACGTCCCCTCCCGTCCCGCGTCGGCATGTGATGACAGATGAGCTAAACCCACCTCACGAAGGGAGATGAGAGAGAACCGTGGAAGCAAACGCGCGCGGGCCGACACACACATGCAAACAAACACAGGAGCGCCAACGCGTGCAGACGTACATGCACAGGCAGATACAGACGCACGGGAATGCACACACACAGATAAATACACAGTGGCATGAAGCAAACCCAGTCTGTGGGGTATACAGTTAAGAGCAGCCAGTCTCTGAGTTTGACTTGTCATGTCTGTGCATGGATATGATTGCTCATGCCTGTGCAGCTTATGCGAGTTTGAAGAATGTTTTTTTATTTTCCCATAAAGTCGACCTGGTCCCTTCTCTTAAGTGAATCCTCAATGCGCCAGCGACGGCCTCCACGCCTGAACGTGACACCCTCCTCCGGCGAGGGGTCAGGTCACAGTTCCATTAAGGCCACAGCAGGGGGTCGGATCACCCGGTGTGAGGGTGTCACATAAGTCTGTCTCCGCTGTCACCTTGATGACCGCTGCTATGGTGAGCCAAAGCCTTGGTCAGGGGTCGCGCTAGATGCTGGGGCGTTGGCGGGTGGTGTCGTAAGAGCGCACTACCTGGGATTGAGACACGACACCGTGCTCCTCTTGAGAGAAGGCATAGCCATCTGCAGGGAGGAGGGAGGAACATGTATACATGAATGTTGGACTCCTGGATGATGTATTGCAGTGCAGTACCACACTTTACTTCAGTTTTTGATAAGTACTTTATGTGTTTGTGTGCAGACAAACCACTGCCTCAAAAATTACTAGACAGTTGAATAGGATTTCACAAATATGGTTTTCATTACAGGACTGTAATGAAATGCATATTGGAATGCTTAACTTTGTGTGTGTGTGTGTGTGTGTGTGTGTGTGAGAGTGTGTGTGAGAGTGTGTGTGTGTGTGTGTCCGGTCAAATATTGTTCGACCGGGGATCAATTTGTTGTTGTTTCTGGGCTAAAAAAAGAGAGAAATATGGAATAGTATGGCTTTCTTGCAATAGGCATTGGGAAGCTAAATTTGTGTTTTTAAGACTATTCCGTGTAATGACTGAATCCCAATGCTCTCTTTTAAGGCCTGTATTAAAGCAGGACTTTGATAATGTTCCAGGATGTGTAGAGTTGAGTAGAGGTGGAACGGACACTCACGTGACACAGTCTGCTGCACCGAGTTCGAGCGTCCCACGCCTGAAGGCGTTTTCTTAAAGACTCTTGTCAGCAGATGGGCCCGTTCGTTTAGACTGCAGAGAAAGGAAAGAAGGATGAGTTTCTCCACAGTGACGGCTCATAACCTCTTGATAATAACAGTATATAGAATTATTAAAGTGACTCTCCACTACGTACACTACCATTACTAGCTACTGGGATTGTTTTTTTTTTATTAGTGTCCATATTTCACCAATTTGCTTTCAGTTATGAGCAGTGGCAGGTTTAGCTGCTTTATGAGACTACCCACAGATTTAATGCAGCAGGATGATTAAAGTCATTTTTAAACCTTCAACTGTCGGAAGGATAGAAGACTAAAGTACATTTCTCCTTCATAGATGAACATAGAAACTCACAGATCGATGAACAAACTCAATTTAAGTGGATTAAAAACCAGAAAGTCGGTCTGAAGTGGATGGATACTGACGTGCAGTTTTAACCGACAGAAAGTCATACCCTGGCTGGGTAACAGGACATCCACAGTAAACTATTCCTCAGCCCCCCCCACTCCACTCCACTCCACTCCTTCTCCCCCTTTCCAAGAAGAAGACTGGCTCCTCTGTTCGGAGACCACACGCCGTCACGGCTCCTCTCCTCCTGTGACCAAAAATAACTAAACCCTTTCCAGATATTGCACACAAATGCAGGCATGCATACAAATGCATGCGCAAACACTTATTTAGTCGATACCTCTCTTGACGCCGATCAACGTCCTTACAGCCATTAAAAGGCGTTGGAAGTAAAAGCAACGGCACCAGCATCACTGATTGCCCCGTCAATAAGTCACTTTTTGCCAATTTTATTTGAAAGAATACGTTTTCTACATTTATCTGCCTATGGGGCGTTAAATTCACACATGCAGGGTTTCTCTGGCACTTGGGATGATCAACGGAGTAGCTATGGACAAGAGCCAGCCTTCCCAAGGTTAAGATCTGGATCAGGCAGTTAGGGAACTCTTAATACTGAATGGGACTGTTGGGAACCTTCACTACAGCGTTTGTCAAAAAGAAGAAGAACTAAAACTGAGGGGCTCTGAAGTTTGCTCAACAGGTTTTTGGCCCATAGAATGCTCTGTTAGACAGATGACTGATGCTGAGTGAATGATAAAAGACAATGGTGGCTGGAGAAATACATGAAAGGCTCATGCATAGAGTTTCTTTTTGGTTATCCTCCGATTCATAAAGATGTGCCTCGTTTGAACTCTTCCCTCCAGACGCTGCTGTACTCTACCCCAGGACCTACAAACACAGATGTGCTCTTTTCCACTTTGCTCCATTGCCTCCCTGTGCACCGCTACTTTGACTTTACTTTTCTTATTCTAGATGGAGAGGGGCCCAAGTGCCCAGGCCTGCTTTCCTGGGTTTAAAGCAGGGCCAGCACTTTTATTATTAGAACTGTGCAAAAATACTCTGTTACAAGTTAGTGTTGCATTCAAAAATGTACTTAACCTTTCAGAATGTAAAATGATTATATATATTGAATTATTTGATAGTAATTACTGATATATACATATGCACTGCATTTTAATGTTGTAACCCATTGAGGTGGGGTTAAATTAAACTACTTAATATATGCTGTTGGGTAGTTGTTTAGTATATTTATTGTATTTTAAACTATTATATCTGAAATCTGAACCTGCAAGTTCACTGCAGCTGTGAAATACCAATATTTCCCAATATTAGTAGAAGTAAAGCAGCATAAAATGTAAATATAGTACAAATACCTCAAGATTGTACTTGTAACAGTGTAGCTATAACTTAGACAAACCATTTCTACCACAGCTCTAGTGACACCACACCACTAAATCACAGAGAGAACTACAGATAGAATCAGAAAACACACCAGGTCTGTACAGCAATTCATATTGATCCACCTGTGAAGCAATCCACAGAGGGAGGAATGGAAACAAAAATGGACATAGAGAGACAAACCAAATGTAAAAATGATTCAGAGGACAAAGGGGAAGTAGTGATTTAAAGCAAAACGGAGAGAGAGGTGTGAAGTCAGTGAATGGAAAACAAGCGGAGGTCACTCCAAAGCAGCGTGCAGTGGGGCACACAGGTCAGTGAGGTCACAGTTCACACAGTTTGACAGTGCAAACCCAGAAACTACCTCTGTGAGTGTGTGACAGCTCTGGCTCTACGGGACCTCAGCCGGGGCTTCGGCCCTGTGGGCGGGGCCACCGGGGGGTAAGAAAGGCCGTTTATTTTCACACAGACAGAAACATTCACTCCATAGCCACTTTATTACAGACACCTACACAATCTAATGCAACCCAATATAACACACTCTCCCTTTACGAAGATCAGAATGACTTTCGGAGATTTAATTCAACTATATGTTTATTATTGAGGTCGTAAGTCGTGGTGATGTACTGGACTGTGTTATATAGTTTGTGGGTTGGGCAAAACATTAAAAAACACCTCTGAATAAAATGCCGTCCAGCTCAACACGTCTGCAAATAATAACCTCAATAACAAACATTTAAATGAAAACCTCTCTGACGGTGTCAATCAAAAAGATTAAATTGCATTAAATTTTACAGGTGTACCCAATAAGGTGGCCTCCGAGTATATTACAGCTGAATACTGAATCTGCACATGTACATAGAGTGCTAGAATATATAATAATCATATGGGTAAAATCATAAAAAAACAAAAGAAAAGTAACAAAAAAATCGACAAAAATCAATAGAAATAACTGATCAATGACACAAATAAAACTGGGTATGAATGTGGGTGAGAACCCATGATGCTTTGCAGCATACTGCATATATACCTGCGGCCGCTGGCATCCCGCAGTACAGCTGCCCCCGGGTCTACCGCCCGAGCCTCCAGCTCCTGCACCTCCTCCAGCAGAGACTTCCTCACAGTGCGCCGTGTGCTGCACAGCAGAAATAAGCTCATCAGACCCAGGAAGGAAAGTTTGAGTGTTTTACTTTGCAGACACATGTGATTCATAATATATAAGTGTGCGTAAGTGTTGACATAGACTCCATGTGGGTTATGTAAACGCCTCGGTTAAGTTAAATAGCCTCTGTATGGATTTCCCCATGTATTTATGTTAAATGTGTTCTACTTACGTGGCCCAGGCGAAGTCTTTGACTAAACACGCGGTTGGCACCAGGACCAGGCCCAGCCAGAAGTACCAGCACTGCATCACCTTGCCAGCCTGCAATGACACCACACAGGCTCCATTTATTTCCCTCATAAATTAATTCAAATTGAGTATTAAGTAATTTTTCTCGGCAACGAGCGCCGAGAAACCTGTGTGGGGGAAAAGGCAAAGAGAACTGTGAGACAAAAGCACATTGAGAGCCATTCAAAGCAGAGTTAGCGAGAGCTTTCCAAACAGTATCGACACCACAAACTGGATTCATCACAAGATTCCCACAGCCGAAACTCAATGCTTCCATGGTAACAGGTAGAAATGATAGTGAGTAACCACAGACTACCCCTACTTACCCTGCAGTCCAGCTGCAAACAGCCTTATTGACCTTTGACCCTCATCTTCAGCCTGTCTCCAGGGATCAATCATGCATCTAACCGCTGTCTCAGTTTGTCCGTCTGTCTGCAGGCCTGACTCCTACACATCTCTTCCTCATGTGGCTTCCTCTAATCTTGCTCTTTCACAACTTCATTCATTATTAGCGACTCTATCTTCTGTTGCTTGTCCTCGCCTGTTACTGCAAATCCCTCAATTTCACCCTTTATTTCCCAATATCTCCCCCTTCAGTTATCTGCTTGAGCTCTGTGCAGTTTCACAAGCCCAAATCTTTTGTCTCTAGGCGTAGACGTTTAAGTCAACAGTCGCAAGCATTTCATGCGCCATAACGTACTTAACTTCAACTACTTTATTGCCCGTATCGCGTGTTTCCTGTGTCCTGTGCTTTGATCCAGAAATATAGAGACAGTTTGGTTCCCGGAGGAAAAAAGGAACCGGGGAAAATTAATCGGACAACCGTGAGGAAATATCCTCTGCAGCAGCTGGAATCACATCTAAGTCACAGACGATCCAACTGAACTCAAACATACTCGATGTCTTTCTGTGTGAGACAAACAATTCATTTCAACAGCCCTGGACACGCATTATATCACATGGTCTTCATACACTCTGAGGATAAAATAATGCTTTATGATTTTCTCTGCTTTTTTCATATCCATAGAAACAGACTGCTGGTCTCAAACACCGCTTTACAATCAACACAAATCAACACACAGAGCTGGACCCACATAGGGCATTAATTCCCACATGAAGAAGCGTACGCACACAGTTACTCTGAGCAGAAATATACAGCTCTTTTCCATCCGCTGTCCCCCATGGACAGATGGAAATACAGATAGCAGGAACAGGGGAAATAAGAGAGGTAATAGGGTAGTTAGGGGGGGGACAATGGAGGGTTGGGGGTGAGTGTCTCTGACCATTCCCCAGTTAGACCGAGCAGCTGCAGAGATATTTGACCGCATTCCTGATTTCTGACACAAATTGAATTAATGAGCTGTGGGGAGTTTAGACGGCCCCATTCTCTTCCCCTCCCCAAGACTCTCTACCCACTCAGTGGGGCACCTCAACTCAACTCACCCCCCCCACCCGCCAGATCCCCAAACTCTATGAGTCTCTCAATCAAGGGGTCCCCATGTACACTCTCTCCCCCCCTGGATCTGCATCACCACCAGCAGCCCACCCTCTTGAGTCAACACCTCCACAGAGGGCAGTAAAAAACTGGGGCTCGAGTGACACGCAGCAGGTGCAGGAAGCCTGGTGAGTGGGGCTGGCGAGGCATAAATCTCCCCAAGGGCTCCAGCAGTGCCCATGTGGAACACCCAAGAGGTGAGTCTCACAGGCGCCATGTATCGGCAACCGAGAACAAGGGCGGGGCAGGTGATGGAGGTCGCAGACAAGAGATGTAGGAGGAGGGGCTATTTTGACCCCTCTGTTACTGAAATGAGTGACACGTGCTTCTGGAGAAGGGACTTGCCTGGCCCAGCATGTCGGGGGCGATGGGGATGGAGGGCCAGATTGCAGAGTAGACGGCGAAGAAGACCATCCAGAGCGCCATGCTTCCCCATACCGCCAGGTGGGAAAACTACAAGAGAGAGCGAGAGAAGAAGAAGGAAGGCAAATAAAAAAGGGGAGCCGATGGAGATTAAGAGACGGAGCAAAACGACAGCATAAGGTCAAATAGTTTACATACAGCTCTTCCGAATATACACAACCTGTCCCTCACTCCTTCCCATAGCTTCGTCCTGCTCCCTGTGATCCGCTGAAAGGGGACACTGTGTGAATTCCAGTGGGACCCTGCTTCATTACTGCCAGGCTGTTGTGTGGACAGCTGAACGGACAAAAGTGTCAGCGCCCTCCTGTTCATCCTGCCAATCTCTCTATCCAACAGCAGGAAGGAGCCAAATCTTGTTGCCGTCACGGCCCTGAGCTGTCGTTCTCCTCGTCTACATCCAGCTCTGCTAACTTTGTGTAGTCCAGAGTTTGGATATCCCTGCTAGAAACTGCCGGTTTTTATTGGGATTCCATGCTTGAAGTTAGCTAGCTAGAGCCGTTAGCGTGTGGCGTGCAGTAACTGCGTTTTGGAAACATGAGGACGAGGGCCACGTAGCTATTTACCTTTAAATTACTATTTTAAATTACTAGCTGCAATGTCAATACATAAGCTACCATGACATTGTGGTTGTCGCATTGCTGATGGGACGGCAGTATGCCCTGAAATTTAATTCAAAAGTCTATACAGCTCAACATTTGACAATATAGAGATGAGTATAAAATATATATTTCTCAAGACTTGAATAGGAAATTCTTTGGGAGGAATGGGGCCATCTGGGCTCTCAGTTAACTATGTTAAATTGAATCTGTTTCGCTCTTGTGTTTCTGTATTTACTCTTATAACAGATGGTAATCTCACTGTTTTCTGGTCTGTTTTTCTCCTTCGCTGCATTAACACTGTCCATTCCATCCTTGAATATCTCTTCAGGCATATTTAAAAGCTCTTGCAGCTGCTTCCCATTAAATGCCTTTGATTGACTTGAATGGTTTCTTGAGTCTTAATGCATTAACATTTGGACAATTTGTTTTGGACACTGAGTTTATTGTAAGTGGATAAGTTTAAAATATTGAACAGGAGCCACGAGTGAGAGGGTTGTTTGGTGTAAGCAACTGGTTTAAAAAAAAACAACTCAAACCTCCACCATGACATCAAGGTACATCACATCTTTTCCCACGTCTATGCAGAATATGAAGCCTTTAGACCGGGATGTATGAAAATCTCACACTGGAACCCTCACAGAGTGCC
>NW_022280040.1:4412097-4417012 GCF_004355925.1 Anarrhichthys ocellatus | reverse complement strand
CCCCTTTATTTATTTATCAACGATTGAGTAAAATACAGCACACGTGGTGTGGAGTATTAGAGAGTGTTAATGCTCTTACCTTGGTCCAAGCGGTGGTCTCCATTCCAGCTTTCAGACATACTGTAACTACCACATACTACACACACACACACACACACACACACACACACACACACACACGGCAGAGGGAGAGCAAATAAAACAACAGAGAAACAGGATTAATTCACTGGCGACTGTGGAGATAATAAACATTAATGTTATACAGTAAACTAAGAAATGTCCGTTTAAATACTCAGGACCCCCACAGGCCTGTGTAGTCTACACATACACACACACACACACACACACACATAACACACACACACACACATAACACAACAAATAGAAACCACGGACTTTCACACAAGACTGTGGGGAGTAAACTGATATCGAGAGTGTGAGATGGAGAAGTGAATAGGGAGAGGAGATGGATGAGTGTGGAGAGGAGACAGACTGGCTAGACGAGACTAGATTTAGTGGAGACTCGTAACGGCTCGGGGGAAGCAGCACAGCGCTGGTGTGTACACAAATACTGTGCATATGTAATGAATCTGCACGCCAAAAGACACAGATATTAAAAACTGAATACAAACAAAAAGACACATAAACACTGAAAATACATGTAAGATGCTTACTGTGTAGACCATGTTCCCAACAAACAAGTAGTCGTTTCCCTGACCGTCACTGAACGGAGAGTCTGTGGGGAACACACCCACACACACACACACACACACACACAGACCTCATGACAAAGTCTTAACAGCCAGATTTCTGAATATAAAGTTACTCGGGCATGTCACTTACCATGCTCTAACATTTTGAGTGGAAACCAAAAGAGAATAACTGAATGAATCAGTGCATTGATACAGGTACCCCAAAACACCTGGAAAACAGAGAGAGAGAGAGAGAGAGAGAGAGAGAGAGAGAGAGAGAGAGAGAACACCAGAGAAAGAGAGAGAGAGAGAGAAAGAGAGAGAGAGGAGAAAAGAGTGGAAAACGAGTGAGTGAAGACTAATGCCAAAGCACATACTGTATATGCCCCCACACACATACAAAAACAGCAATTCCTCACAGTAACACACAACTTCCACTGTGTTCCTGCCATCAGAAGTGCCCTCCTAGTGTACCCTCTAAAATGAAAGACTTCCTTATTCTGGCCCTATGAATCTCATTAGAGGTTGCCCTGGAAACATCCCGGCCTCCATGCCACTCTTATTTACTCGCTGGAGTCCCAAACAAGCAGCAGGCACCACTTGTCAACCTCACAGCGAGCCACCAGACATGACGAGTCAGATGCAGAGCAGGTACCTTAGCAGCCCATGGTGTGTGTGTGTGTGTGTGTGTGTGTGTACCTTGGTGTTGAAGCCCTCGGCATTCTGGGTGATTCGGTATAGCTGTGGGAAGCGGAGCATGTTCTGCTGGCTGCACGGACGGTCACATATCCCCAGAGTGAACGGGGGCAGCGCGGTAAATATCTGCACCACACACAGAAGACACGGCCATTTAAACACATAATGACAGAGCAGCGTGTGTGTACATGTAAACATACTGCGACTAGCTCAGCAATCAGTGTTCATATCAGCGGCGGCATTTATGGAATCCCACAATGTTTTAAAAGTACACAAAGCAGTCCTCAAAACACAGAAAAAAACCTCTCACACACACACACACACACACACACACACACACACACACACACACACACACACGCACGCACACACGCACGCACACACACACCCACGCATGCAAACGTTTGTGGAATTCGGAAAGAGCAGAGATGAGAAGACAAAGTGGAATGAGATTAATTGAGAGATAAGAAGACAACGAGAGACGGCACTTGACGTGAACTTAATAACAAGAAAAACAGGGGGGGGGGGGGGGGGAGACTGAGAGAGAGAGAGAGTGGAGAAATGGAAAATAGTGAGACAGTTTGAGAGGCAGTGAGGTACTCACCACATTGTAGAGGCCGATACACCAGCGCTCAAAGAGGATCTGTCCAGAGAACCCATTCACAAAGGCGAACCAGAGCTGGGACACAAAGAGAAGGATGAGAGGAACAATACCAGACATCTGACATCGGGAGGTACTGATAGTAAAATGACTTCAGGAGAACATTTTGTACTTTACACCGTCACTCTTACTCCCTTTTGTTTCAGTTGAAAGACCTTCATCAGGTAAGATTCAGGTATGAGAATGAAGGTCTATCATAGTTTATGATGGGCCAGAACAACAACAACAAAAACACCTTTATATTACAAAATCGTTTCATTTTTAAACTTCCTCATGTGTGATTTCTATTGCTGAATTCAAGTCAAGAATCTGGAAAATAGTACTCTCTGTAGATGTAGATTATAAATACTATTGTATTGATTTACCAATTTAGAAAGTTGTGGAAACTCTCACTTGGTTTGTCTACAATCGTTTGTAGTGTGTGACAAAATGTCTAAAGCTGTTAACGCTGTTTGTACTGTGTGAACAATGTTTGAGTGATTGTACCTGGAACACCTGAATGATGACAGACAGCAGTGGGATTGATGGGAATTATGGTCATTTTTAGAAATACAAGAGCTAACAATAATACTAGCCCAGGGGAAACCTTCCTTAACGCCTTCACTCACTCACACTCTCTCACACACACACACACACACACACACGTAGGCTGATCTGACGGCAGATAGAGAAAATGTTTGGGGCCGGTGGTGGGAGTTGTGGCATTCCTGGGACATATAGTGGAGCATAAAGCCTAGGGGTGAGGTCGGATATGTAAAAACACACACACACACACACACACACACACACACACACACACACACACACACACACACACACATCCGTCCCCCTTATTCTGTCTTCACTAAGTGGACAGAGACAGTCTCTGACCTTTGGCCTAGAGTGCCCTGCAGGGGAGCCAATCATGTGAGATAATTATGGAAACACACACATATACACACACGCACACAGGCACAGAGTGGTGGTGTGAGCGGGACAGTAGGCTCCCATGAGGACCTGCACCTGCTGGCATCCTTAATGTGAGACAGAGGGGTGGAGCACAGCTGACAAATACCCCTCATAACAGGCAGGCCAGGGCGGCGGTGTGCACCTTCATCTCACACACCACACACACACACAAAGCTGTCGACCTTTGGAGCCAAGGTCTCGTCACTGCTGATCTAAACACAAGTTTTTTTCTTAGCATATGTGTGTGTGTGCAAAAGAGACAGAAAGCAGACACCAGAAGGGCACCTCGTCCATCACTGTCAGCCATGTCGACAAACAGCTGCAGAACGTCTCTGTTAATGTAACTGTGTGTGTGTGTGAGAAACAGGGAGGGTGTGCTCTTACCTCTATAATGTAGAGGACCACATTCTTATAGAAACAGTAGAGGATGCACTTGGTGACACGGTTGTAGCTCCACGCCCCGTGGACCAATAGCAGCTTCTCTAGGTAGGAGAACTACCAATCATGGAAAAGAAAGAGAGGAGGAGGGAGAGACTTATTACTATAATTAGAAGACAGAATAAACATTTGAGATGGAAAGGGAACATAGAGATGATTAAGAATGGGGTTGGGAGACATGAAAGTTGAAGCAAGAGGAGAACCCACTAATACAGATAAGTTGTGCAAGATGAGAGGCTAAAAGATAAACAACCCAAACAGTGAAAGTGACAGAATGCGTTTGTGTGAGACAGAAACAGAAAAGACGAGACTGTTCACATGTCATTGAGTTGTTATTATGGGTCACACAGATAATCGGAAATAGGGTTGCAAATAATCGTTTTTCAATTTATCGATTATTTCTTTAGTCTATAAAACATCTGGAAATAGTGAAAATCACATTTCCTGCTACTTATAAGGACATAATCAATCTGCTTTTTTGTCTGACCAACAGCACAACATCTTAAGATATTAAATTCACAAGAGAAGGTTTGACTGAAATGATAAAAACAACAATCAATAATTTCCTGTCAATCAAGAAATCGAATAATCGAGCAATCTTCTCAGCACTAATGGAGCTGGATTTGAGAAATTATAGGAAACAAATGCCTCCAGCTGAATAAAATGAATTCAAGTATTACTCTTTCCAAGAAATTGTTTAAATTATAGCATTAAAAAATGAAAATAAACTATTTCTGACACCACTAAGAGGATACAAACGTTTTGATTTTCGTGTAAACTTTCTGGACTTTTTTATTTTATTGTAAGAACATAAACTATTATGAGCCGTTGGTTTGTATTGACAACATGATACTTGAGTGACCCTGTAAGTAAAGTCTTCCTCCAGGGAGGTCAGAGATCAGCATCAGCTGTAGAGTGAGCAGGTAAGGATTCAGTGTCTTGCCTTAAGACACTTGAGCAGGGTGGACAACCAGGCATGAATCCATTATCTACGTCCATAAAAAGGTTGTAACATATCTGCATGACGCTGACCAAGCATGTCTCCATGCTGTGTCTGCATCCCACCTGTGCTATGGAGTAGTCGGAAGAGTTGGTGGCCTGCATGCCCTCGTTGCCGCTAATCCCCACTCCGACGTGAGCCGTCTGAATCATGCCCACGTCGTTTGCACCGTCGCCGATCGCCAGCGTGATGGCCTTCACGTGTTTCTTCACCATGTCCACAATCTCAGACTTCTGCAGCGGAGACACTCTACAGAAACAATAAGGAGAGAAACATGGACGTGGTTGGTTGATATTATAAGTGTATACAGCTTTACTAGAGGTGGGAAGATTAAAAAGAAAAAAAGGAATTGATTTCGAGAAAGAAGCCCGAAAAACTAAGAGCGGGAAACAGTTGAAAGCGAAAAAGAAAGATGGATGAGAGGCTGGCAGAAACACACACACACACACACACACACACACACACACACACACACACACA
>NW_022280040.1:4377846-4412087 GCF_004355925.1 Anarrhichthys ocellatus | reverse complement strand
CACACACACACACACACACACACACACACACACACACACACACACAGTAACAGTGGGAGGCCAGATGTAAGAAAAAGCTATTACAAATTGAAAAATGAACAATAGAGCATGTAAGTTGAGACACAAAATGTGAGTGTGTGTCTGTGCATGAAGATGATTAATGAGCAGAAGAGAGATGTTGTATGTTTTGGACTTGTACTGCGGGCAGCGTGACGGGGGATTGTGGGAAAGTTAGACCTGATGTATATTCAGAACTATCAAGCTGATCAGGGGGATTTTGTGCCACTACATCTCAACTAAACTGAGAGGGAACGCGACAGATTTAAAGACCGATACGAGAGGGAATAAAGAAGACTTCACATTCTCATGTGTGTCCATCAGTATTGACTCAACAGAACGAGACAAGGCAAAGATTTGTGTCAGTCTGCGTGTGTGGCATGTGATCTGAAGGTGACAGATGGCGCTCGTCACAGCTTCAGTGGTCGCAAACCGTTTACCCAGGAGGCATCGCTCACAGGGTTTGTTTTGACGGGGAGGAGCACCAAAAGGAGATCGCATTACAGCTCACTCGGTACCATTCGTCTCCCCCCACGCTCCTTTCTCTATCCAGATTGTCCATCTCATACATGAAGTACAATATACACTCCCCTGCTTTATTGCACAAACACACTCCTGCGCTTCCACGAAGACAAACACGCATATTTTGCTGCTTGTTCATGCTCTTCCTCCGACTCTCCCTCTAAACACACACACTCATTTTTCCTATGTTGTCGCTTCCGATGCGTAGAGAGGGTGCTGACAGATGTGGAGGTAGTAGTGTGAAGGAAACATGGAGCGTGGGTAGGGGGGGGGGCATCTGCTGTTCAGACTGGCAAACGCAAGATCCACCACACAGATCAGCCTTCACGCTGATAAAAGGGTGCGATAGAGAGTGAAGAGATTTGGGACAGATTCTTTTAAACGGGGCGAGGAGGTCAACCTCGGGGGTGAGAATTTGATAAGCGGCTTCTGTTTTCGCTCACGTGCGGAATGTCACAATTACAAAAAGAGGCCGACAAGCACAAAGAAGCTTGAGCCGACGCGAGCTATTTTAAGTGTGAGATAAGTGATGCACTGAAGACAGCGGTGCTTTTCACCGGTCACAGCCAGAGCGCTCTGAAGTTTGTCCTGATTGACGGGCATGACTGTGACACAAGTATGCCACATCCATACGTGAGAGAATGTCCCTTCTCTTACATCCTTATCTCCTGTGACGCCATTAGAGCATTTTGTGTCTAAGGGGGATGTGAATGTAATTGAATTTTGTTCCAGCAGTTCGTCATGTGGTTTATTCCGTCTCATGCTTGATGTGTTGCAGCCACTTGAAAGTGTGCTACAAAATGCAGCAGGCTGTGACGCATACTGTGTGGATCATGAACTCGTCACATGAAGAATTCCACTCATGACCCATGGTTTATGTTTCATGTCGACCAGCTGTCTCTCTGTGCCGTATAGAAATGTGTCTGTACGACTATTTTACAAAAGAACCCCTCGGAGTGAAAAGCCTGAGGTTCGGGTTAGGAATAGTTCTCGTCATAGTAAGCGTTAAGTCAAGTCAGTCACTTCATTATCAGAGAAACAGCTTTTATGGGACTTTTTCCTGAGTAATTTCTAGAAATTTTAACTTGATCAGGTCAGCCACTTCACTCATCATTCCCACCGGTGTTTTTTGTTTATACTGGAAGTCTAATCTTTAGGCAGCAGCACTTCTCTCAGTGAAAGCCTAAATCCTTCTTTGCTACAGGACATCCTGCCTCATTACAAGCTGTAGAAGAATTTATTTTTGGGGGCTTGAAAATATTTCTTGAAAATATTTCTAATGAAAGGGTTTAGAAAGTTCTCTTTTCTAACGTCTTGGTGCTCAGACTTTATGTCATGAAACAAAAACCTCTTGTCTTATGTGCCATTGGATCTAACTAAGTCTATGTGCAATCTCTGGAGAAGAATTCCCCAAAGAAGATCGGCAATTAAAGCTTATACACAAGAATTTCAAATATGTATAAGCAATAACGGCAGGGCAAGAAAATGAAAGAAACAACTTGTTTAATGTGATCACCTGTTAGAACCAAATGTTTCATCCTCCAACCCAGACTATGTTGACCCGACAGCAATCAGACGTGGAACTGTTTACTGGAACAGTACAGTATGCGATACAGGGTTTTAGCCAAAACAATGTGTATTCCGATCATTTTTATAATGTCATAACCTTTCCAGGAATTGTATGACCTTGGGAACCCCGGTGATAAAACACGGAGGACAGAGCAGCAACAAAACCTTCCAAACCGTGTTAAGAATGATCCACTTATACTCTATTAGCTTTCTCCCTCTTGTGCTAATCACATATAATTCTCAGGGTGAAGTACCTGAATTAACCTGACATGAAATGTTCACCCCGTCCAGCTCAGCTTACTCAGCGTCTTACGCAGCCGTGCACGCCGTCTGGCTTCTGACCAGCCGGACGCCACTTTGATGCATGTTTATGTAACATCACAACTATTTCCTTCACTAGAAGTTGGCATAATACAGGAAGGAAAAGTATTATAGGTGTGAAGTTGTGCAATTACATTTTAAATGATGACCAACATTAAAATCTTCCACACAGGATTCCTATTGGATGCAATGTTAACCCCATAGAGGTCTCTAATGCTGTGTTGATCATGCTATAGACCAATAAAATCCCTCTTTGGGCCAACAAGCCCTCACACACAAAGGCGCACACACACACAGTTCCGGCGCTTAACTTTATGGAGGCATAATCTCCCCCCGTCTCACATATAAACAAACTCTATAAAAGTGAACACACGGGGAGTGTGTGTGTGTGTGTGTGTAAGCACACATGGAGTCCGAAAGTGTGTGAAAGAGAGACAGACACAAAGACACATGACAGTAATCAAGCCACTTACGTTAAGCAGACACACATGAAACCCGAATGCAAAGAACACATAACGAGGGTAGAAATCGAATTTAGAGATCTCAGAGCTCACTCTAATTAGCCACAGGAACATAACACACGTACAGTCTGGCTTTTAGCTAGAAATAGGTCAGATAAAGAGACACAAATAGTGTGAGAATACCGCGTGATCGTTAAAAAAAGCCAGGTTCTGTATGTGAATGATGTGCAAGAGACAGAAGGAGAGGGGCATACAGAGAGAGAGGGAAAGAAGTGATAGTTCACGACGCGTCTCTTTTCATCCCTTTCGCCAAAGGGACACCAGAGACTTTAATTACCTGCACCTGTGAGTACACACAAAGAGCCCCACCCACCAATCTGGCTGTGGACCACACCCTAGTTCCCACAGTAACCTGCTTAAGACCCCACCACTTCACCCCCTCCCTCCTTTACACACACACACACACACACACACCGTACATAGTGTACACAGACGTGAATCAACGAGGTCGGCAGGAGGAAGAGGAGGGTCTACTCACATCCAGAGAGTCCTCGTTGACAATGACGAGGGACATGCCGTGTGTCACCAGACGACAGGAGTAACCTGAGAGACAGATAGTGGAAGGCAGAGAATGGGGGATGGGGGAGAGATTAGATTTACTCAAACCCAAAACACAAGTGAAAAACTTGATTTGCGAAATCCTGCTCCATTCTCTCACACAGCTATCCGACTCCATTCTCCTCCATCAGCCTCTGGCCATCATCGTATCTCTATTGTAGTCTGTTATGCATAGTTCAATTACATCATGCACCAATTAAAACACAGCAAAACAATTATTCTGAATACTGCTACTGGCATATAGAGCTGGTCAATCATATAAAGGTGTGTGAAAAAGAAATACAATTGGCACAGTACAGTCTCAGAGAGTGTCCAAACTTTTAAACTAAAGTTATTTGTATGTGTTGTTTTTGTGGACATCTGCCACAAACTTCCTGTGCAACTTTAAGTCCCTTCTGCCCTGCGTACCACTGGCACATTTCGCTTAATTGTCTGGCATTTCATGGCACACATAATGCCAAATATTCTTCAAACAGTTATTCAATAAGCTGCAGAGACAAGGGGACTTCCACACCATCGCTGGATTTGCCTCCATCACTGGCACGTACTCCACTGAAAGCCCTCCCACAGCCGCTTGGGGACAGAACTCTCCCTCCTGTGACTTTAACCCACATTTTGTCCAGTGTGTAGTTTAAAGGCTTCCCTCTCACCTATGTTGATGGCAGTCTCCTGCTTGTCTCCGGTCAGGACCCAGATCTTGATGTCGGCCTTCATCAGAGTGGCGATGGTCTCTGGCACGCCGGCCTGCAGGCGGTCCTCTATGGCCGTGGCGCCCAACAGAAGTAAGTTCTGTTGGCGGAACACAAGATTATGAGAACAAAATATGGCGAAAGAGGAAAGTAGGTTAAAATAAATGATATGTAGGCAACATCCCCAGACTGTATGTGAGGGCTCTTTCTCTCATCATCCATATCTAGCTAGAGGATGACAACGATGCCAGCAAGTTCAGCAGCTCATTTTAGACCTCTATATACCAACTCTGTGTCTTCGTGCCAAAAAGTAACCCATTACCTCCCCCCTCTGGCTTTAATTTGTTCAGCATTTAAATGCATGTGTACCCTCATTAGACGCACTCAGACGCACACACAAACACACAAGTTAACACTACTGTGTTGTTGACTCCAGTTTATGGGGCTTTTGGCACACTGGTGAAGGTAATTACCCTTGTGGTCTCCCAGTCTGAGCTCCCCTCCTCCTGCAACTGCTTCCTCTTCACTTACTTCCCACCTTGACTCTCCACTCTAAATCCTTGGTTTGCCCACATATTAGTTCAACTCTCGTGTGAATATGCTCTCATCCGAAGTTACTTTGTTATTCTCCAATTAGTGACATCTTTTATGACCAACACAAGACGTCCACAACGCCCATCCCTTTAGGAAGGAGCAGTATCTGTCTTTACATTCTGCTAAATTGTGTATCGCAACTTAAAAACATGATGAGTAATGAAGGACGTTGTGTTTACTGCAGTGTGGGAATCAATGGAGCCACTCTGCCACCTGCTGGCCAATATGCAGCGTGTGTTTGTAGGAGTATGAGTCAGGAAGAATTTCACGACATGAAGAATGTTCAGCTCTCTGCTTTGATTTCAAGACATCTCAGAGAAGGTTGGACACCATCTCATTTTCTGTAGTGATGTCTACTGTTGGTGTGTTTACCTTTTCCAGTAGTTCATAACACTCCTCTAGTTTCTGAGCGCGGTCTTTGAGCACAGTGCTGATGCGATTGTATTCCTTTAGCCACTCCTGGTAGGCGTCCTCCTCCAGGTCCACATAGGCAAAACACAGAGTCCTCAGTCCTGGACGGATGGGAGGAGGATAAGACGATCAATCAGTGAGATCACGGAGAACAGATTATGCTTCTAACTGGGAGCGAGTGGATGGAGGAAACGTAGGAAAGATGGCTCTGAGGTGGGATCAAGCAATGTCACCAGTGAAACAAACAAGCATCTTTTAAACAGAGAGAAACTCAACTCTGGCTTCCCCTCCCTCCCTCTTCTTTCTCTCTTACCTTCAGTAGCAAACTGTTCCAGATGAGCAATAGTTAATTCTTTGTACTGGGACGCCTCAGTCAGACGCTCAAAGATTACATTATCCTGCAAAACAACAAAATAAGCATTATTGAAAACATGTTAAAAGGACATTAGCAGGGCTGAATCACAGTCATAATGAGATACACATACAGCTCCTTTGCAGTACAGCCGTAGCTTCCCGTTGGGGGTTCTGACCACCACAGACATGCGTTTGCGGTTACTGTGAAGGAAACAGTGTCTCAGTTTCAAAAACACACTAGTTTTGTATGACACAGTTATTTACTGCCTGAGAAGAACATTTATGGGGAGTATTAGCCTACCTGGAAAACTCCAGCACATTTAGTATCTCATAGCTCATCTCTTTTCCTCTCTGAAACAAAGAACAAAACGTTAACTTTGCTTTAAAGCAGCGATTCCTGCAGTAAAACAGGCAGATACACACTTACAGCTTCAAGTATGACTGAATGCGGGGTTCTTGCAGTGAAGACAAAACCGAGCCCTTTGGCCCCTTTGACCAGCGCGCCCTCATCTGGAGAAGAGGCCTGGTATATGATCTGGTTGTCCTCTCGCTCTGGGACCACCGTGTGGCACACGGCCATCATTGTCAGGAACTCACAGATCTGAGGTGACGTAGGCTGAACACATGCATACAAATGGAGTGGACGTCATTTTTGGGGCTGAATAGGTTTGCTTCAGATAAAGAAAGATGAGAATCGCTTCAGAGACACCTACATGGGTCTCGATGTTTTGGACGAGAGTTGGGTCGTCAAACTCTGTAGAGTTGTTGCTGCTGGACGGCAGATTGCTGTGAAGACAAGAAATACAGATTTATGGCACGAGTTCATCTAATATTGTCTAGAAAAAACGCCATTCATATAGCATAACAGGCTGAAATAAGTTATTGTCAACTTTTTGTGTATTATTCTGATCATTCATTTCTTTAAACGTGCTCAGCCTAAAATGGAGAAAAGCATATCAGAGAGGGGAAGACGGATGAGACGGTCACTGACCTGAAGTCATCCATTGAACGATCACACTCGAGATCAGGGAAGTGGCTGCAGTGATTAATGAGGAACCAATCAGTTGATGATTGGTTAGTTCATTTGTTGAAGCATGTAAGAGTTCAGTCAGTTGAAATAATAACAGAAGAGTATGACAAGAAAGTCGAAGGCATGAATTAGTTTCATATTTAGTGATTAAAAGGTTACTACTAAAGCGCATTTAGAGGCAGAGTTCATTATATTTTAGAAGATGGCTCCTTTGACAGGCAGAGCTAAGAGGAAAGAATTCATTTACAAAAAAAAAAAAAAAAGAAGAGAGATGACTGACCCATATGTAATTCCCGCAATAGTACACTTCTTGAAGGTCATGATGTTACAGGTTAGGGTTCCGGTCTTGTCTGAAAAGAGATACTTCACCTGGAGAAGAGGAAATAATGTAAGCAAAACGCAGCACATTTAACAGGTGTGTATTGATTGAGTGTGTATGTCATGGTAACCCGGGGCCTACTTCCCAACCTGAAGCCACTGATTAAGAGGAGGGGGAGGAACTGACCTGACCCAGCTCCTCATTAAGATTGGACGTTCGAGCCATGGCCGGCGTGTCTGTCTCTGCGTAGTACATCTCCATGTCCTGAAGGGGGAAAAACACAGCAAAAGCAAAAGGGATCAGAAATATTTGACTACTTAGAGTAAGTTAATTGGAAAACATGTGTTACAACACACATACACACGCACACACACACACACACACACATGGGCCGTACCCAGTTGATGAAGAGGGCCTGTGTGAACTTGACCACCTCCAGAGTGACCAGCAGGCTGATGGGGATCAGGTTGTTGTACAGGATGATGAACGTCAGCAGGTTATACGCAAAGTTAGTGGAGATGTCACCTACACAAACGCACAATCATCACTTATTCACGGACCCTTAAAATGCGTGTTAATGCCACCTCATTGCCGTTAGGAGACTTAAGTTACTGGTTGTGAAATGCAGTATGTGTGTGTGTGTGTGTGTTCTCACCAGCCCTGGACAGGTACCAGCAGGAATCTTCAGTGTGTTTGTCGTTCCAAATGGCGGCGCCCACAGAGCTGATCAGGGCCATGACCAGCAGGATGCCAAACAAGACCAGGATCTGCATGTTGGTCACCCGCTCCACATTAGAGCGCTTCAGCGGTGCCTTGGTGGAGTTCTGGCGGGTGGACGGGTCAATGAATACAACACAGAGACACTCGCATCAAGACCATGCTGGACGATGGCACAGTTTCATTGAGTTGCAATAGTTTCACTGGGAAGAAGTCCGCTTGCAGCAGCTAAAGCTCTGAATTATTCCTGTTAAGTTCACTAAGAGGGAAAATAATTATTAAAAATATCTAATGAATTTTGTTTTGAAGCCAGGATTTTTCAAGCATTATACACAATTTATTGCAATTTATTAAGACGCTGGGTTTACCTGCATCAGTTTGGAGTCATGGCCAGTGTAGACAACAATTCCCACAACCCACTGCGTGTTTCTGAGCTGGGCGCCGCGCAGCAACACCTGGTCTGGACCCAGAGGAGCTGGACTGAGAAGAGCAAGGAACAAACACAACATGAGAGATTAATACAACTTTTGGTTCAACCTGCAGTTTTGTTTGATGCATTCAGAAGGAAATTGCTGTCAACAGGATGGGTGTTGTATCCTGTTGTCTTATTTTATACAAAGATACTATTTGAATACTACTAACTTCAACAACAAAATGTAGCATTTAACACTGACAATACACTTGTTGTCTATGTGTGTGTCTCACTTCTGGTTCTCCAGCCGCAGAGTGCCAGTGAAGTCATACAGGTGTCTGTTGGGTTCTTCACACTCCAAACGACCAGACAGCGCAATCAAATCCTCCAGAGTCTGAAAAGCAGCTGTGAGCGTGAGACCCTGGAGAAAATGAAATATGACAAGTCAGGATTATCACAAAGTATAATTCTCATTACTGAAAAGCAAAGTTCATGAGATAAAACAGGTCTAACACTAATAAAAAACAGGAGAACTTCATCAAGCCGCGAAAGCCAATGGCAACATTTTTCAACATCTTTTATTAATTTGCATCCTAACTGTAACAAATATATAAAAAACACATACTTTCTACTAAAAGCTAAATTGGGGGAGAAATTCCTCACTGACCAAGTGCTTCTCTGTCTCACCTGTCTGATCTTCAGGTTGGTTTCTCCATCCAGGTTGGAGGTCTCAGTGTAACACATGGCCTGCGGCTCGCTGTAGAGAAGAGGCGTCAACAAAAATGGTGGTGCTTAAAATGATTAATCCATCAATCAACGGGAAATCAGTCAATGAGCATTTTGTCAAATAATCAATTCAATCATTGGAATTAATCAGTACATTTTACATACTAAACGATTTATCAAACAAATTGATTGATAATGAAAATGCATCATAAGTTGCCGCCCTAAAGAGTAGTTTAACACGCAACAAACAATTAGAACAAATAGATTAACAGATAAATACACACAAAGGCATATGTGTGCTCACACACAAACACACGCACACGCATACACACTGAGGTCTGACCTGGAGGACACAATAACCATGTCAGCTGGAAGGTGCTGGCCATTGGTCACCTTCACTATGTCGCCTACTGCCACCTGGTGGCCGGAACGCAGCAGTGCAACAGCAGGAGAGAGAAAAAAGGTGGGGAGAAAGAGAAAGAGGGGTGTTAGGCAGAAGAGGGTGAGGGGCAATGGGAGGGCATAAAGGAGGGAGACAAACAGAGGAAACAAGAGGCAGGTTAATAAGTGACCAATCCAGAGGCGGCAAATAGAAAGAGAGGAAGACTTGAGATAAAGAGACAGTGAGCACAGCAGTGCAGAGCTTTTGAACTTTTGGGATTAGGCTGCAACAGAGGCAGACCAGACTAAGACTCAAAGACTGCAAGAATGTAGAGACAAAGGAGAAGAGAAAAAAGAAGCCATTCAATATTAGCCTGACAAAAGTGTTTTTGAAAAAAAAAATCAATTTTCAAAAACTGGGAAATATTCCTGCGGCACTTATAACCGAGTTCTCCTCTCAACAAAAGGGAGCGTTCTGGGAAACTACTTGTAACCACCTTTGTTTAATGGAGACGTTATTGAATAAGCGGGGCAGCTGGAACAAATTCCTTCCCCTTTTCTGACCTTGAATAACAAGGGGGCTGCATTCCTTCTCTACAAAGACTCAAGTTTGATTTGATTTGACCCACTGGAGCACGGCTGTACACAGCTGGACTCAGCTAATGAGTACATTCAAGAAGAAGAACACAGTTCCAGTCAATAGTTATGCAAGAACATAAGAACATACAGTGAAAATGTGTTGTACTGTGAAAAAACCAAGAGTTAATTTTGCTCAGGTAACTTCAACTTGGCAGAGAAAAAGAAAAAGCTTTATGTGGAAATGACATGAGACTAACTGGTCCTGATGAAGTGCTTTATTATTAAACTAACAAGACCTTCCTATGTGGAGTGTATTGTGTATTTACTGTCAGGGATTCACAGCACAGACAGATCCTCAACAAACAGACTGAGTGAGTAAACAAGAAGTGCAACACAAGAAATCCTGCATGGAAACCAAAAGAGGAGGAATTACACAGGTGAGACTGAGACAGAAGTGTAGCTCCGGAGACAAATGGAACCATTTAATAATAAAATAAGCAAAGAAATTGAAAATGTTAATCCCCGACAAAACTATACCGTTATTTTGCAGCATTTCATGCCTACGTTATTTGAATGCTTTAGCTTTAACTGATTTTGTTTCATTTGCTAAATTACATACTGTTTTTTCTCCATTTTGAAAAGAAATGTATCTTTTAAGCTGGCACTTCTTCTTACAGTATTATTTGATGTCATTCATGCCAATGAAGTACGTTCAAACTGAACTGTAAAAAGTGAGGCGGTAGAGAGGAAGGCTAAAGCGCGGGAGTGATGAGTGAGAGGGCAACAAAGATGATGTGTGTGATGATCCCGGTACCTGTTTCCATATGATCGTCTGCCAGGCTCCGCTCCGCAGCACTGAGAGACAAGGACAACACGGCCATCAGTCAACCTATAGAGCGACACTCATACAGTATTCATGGGGACTAAACTTTTTGTCTGGGGCCTGCACTATAGTGAGTGACAGACAGACAACAGCCACTCACTCAGCCATGAAAGGAAAACAAAACCCACACAAATAGACGCAAGCACACTCGTGGAAAAGCGCACAGACAGTCGATGCACATTAACAAGCACAGACGATACCTGTTGTCTTCTTGTTGTTTACGGTGTTGTCTGCTTTGTGTCTTTTCTGTCAAGACGGATAAAGAAGTGTTAGCTTTTAAGATAGGAATATCATGTTCTTCTCTCCTGTAATTTAAGATAAGTAGTAACTTCTACTAAGTGGTGCTGTGGTACTCACATAGTCCTCTATGATCTCTTTGATACCGGCCACCGTGAGGATGAAGATGAGTGGGACCAGAGTGGTGTAGCGACCGGTCGGTGATACATCAGGGATTTGCTGGTCAGAGAGTCAAGAGCGGCAGATATCAGAAATCATTGCTCATAGTGAGTAGCTCAAAGCCCCCATAATGCACCACTACATTGATGGCACAGAAACACATTAGACAAGGCCGTGGAGTACAGTGAGTGTATCACTCTAAACCGATCAGGTAGTGACGACAAAGCGGGATAAGTGATCAGCTTCTATGATCTAATTTGTTCTTTCAGTTTAGAAACGGTCTAAAAGTTGTGATAGGAAACAATCATTATACTCATTTAATCTGTTATTCTGCTCCTTCTGGCTTTCTGTGGAAATCTACCAAATCTTAACTTTTGCCATCTAGAAAACAACTCTCGATCATCCATAACTCAGTATTTTAAAAATAACTGGGCCTGTGGGAAATGCTGGGATGTTTATCACAAACTCCTCAGGATTAGTCTTCTGAAGCCCGTGTGGGCCACAGACAGCGCAGATCACGGTCTCTACCGTGTCGCGCGTGGAGTTTACCTGCATGAGTGCGATGAACAGGAAGAAGGCGTTGGCGGCCCGCCTGATCTGCTCGTACAAGAACCGGGGTAGGAAGGTGAGAATCCCATACTTGGTCGTACTGCAGAAGAAGACAAGGACGAAGGAGATTTAACACGTTTACATTCAGACAGATGGAGGCAGAGAGCCAGCTATCGCATTAGCAAAAGAAGGAATTCATGCATAAATTGTGTGCCAATGATTTTTTTTAACCTTAAAAGGTTGAATAACCGACTCTATTTATGTTTTAGTGTTGCAGCACTTGAAAATCTATTTAAAAAAAACCTAAATTGTGACCAGAGAGGGCAAACAGAGCCATTAGCGGGTGCACACACATCACACCTTTAAATAGACCAATACTTTAAATCCAGCAATCTAAAAAAAGACCCAGCACTCCATAAAATAAGTGCAAGAAACCTTGGCGACCTCAACTTGTCTGTCAGTCAACTGCATTGATTAGCCTGGTTACAGCCAGGAAGCTTCCGTAAGAGCTTTTAGAGGAGTTAAAAATAAAAAAGTCAACCTTCAAGTCAAGGCCTGCTTTGTTTTTTTCCTGTGTGGCCTGAGTGAAAAGTTAGAGCTTCTGCGATGGTCCTTATTTAATGGATAGAGTGTGTGTGTGTGTGTGTGTGTGTGCATGTATCAAGTGCATGCACCCCTCCATCACAGTTCAGTCTCCTAGGAGATGAACCCGTGACCGCTTTTTCCATCTGCCTCACTCACACAGACACAAAACTACAAAGAGCAGGACATTACACACAAAGCAGAGCTGCAACAGCTGTTAGTCTGTCGCACGCACCCACACACTCGGTGTCCTGACCCTGATGCTCTGAAACCCCAGAGTTAGTGATACTACACCTATGATCCAGCAGATAAAGCTGCCTTAATCTAATTAAAGATAAATTACATCGGACTCTATACACACACACACACACACACACACACACACTTCTATTATACTAGGCAGATTCATAGTTTTTCACGCTGGTGGTGTTAGCAGCTGTTAGCTGCAGGGGTGATGCTCTTCTGCAGCTGTGTGGCTTTGTCATGTTTTTTATTTTATAAAAAAGAAAAGGTCAGTGTTCTTCATATGTTATAGGGAAACACTGGGCTGAGCTCAAAGACAAGTCATCCCTCTAAGCTCAGGCAGGTAGATTTGTTTAAAATACAAGCGTTTGTAAAATATTTGTCAGTTCTTATGTGTGATTCAGTTAAACATGGTCTACTTTACATTATCATTTTATGTATTTTCCTTAGAATAATAGAGCAGGTTACTTTGCTGAGCAGCACTAATGCTTAGTTTGCATAAACACAACTGCACACAATGAAATATGGATGTAGAGGACATAGGGAACAGAGAGAAGGTGAGTTGAGTGTCCAGATAAAAGCTGCACGGCTTCAATCTAAGAAAAATCAATAAGGGCTATTGAACCTTTCAAACATAAACTAAAGAGTTACAGGAACACAGAGACATCAGAGTGCTCTTTATTCTCCAATCAGCATGCAGCGATGGGCAGGACACCACATGTGATCCAATCAGATGAGCCGGGGAACACTTGCGTTAATCTTTTTCGTGGAGCTGAAAAAGGCTCTTTCAAAAGTGAAATTAAATCTCCTGACAGTAATGGCAGACCACCGAATGTCAGCCGACCAACGACAACTCACAGAACATGAGCCCAGTGCTCCGCATGGCGCCAGGCACAGTTAGTACATACAAATAGAATTAATAACAAGGTAATGACAAGGTATAAATTACATTTTTGTCTGTCTAATTCAAACTCTAATACAGTTTGCCTGACTGCTAATTTGTATTTACGACCACAGCTGTACCCATTAAATATGCAGAGGACAGCTGGGATGATGCTTATAAAAGAGAGCCTTTGACATATCACTACACATACAAGCATCAATACAATCACACTCTGGTCCAAGATTTGTAGTCCACGTCAAAGTACAGAAAGTCATGACAACAAAAATGACACCTCCAGGGTCTGAGAAATCAGACAAAATTAAGGCGCTTTCATTGGCATCCTTAAATATTCACTACTCCTGAGGAAATATTGACTCAGTAACATAATGTTAAGTTGTTAAGCAAAGCACTTTCCAGTGAGATTCAGGTCAGCCTCAGCTGCAGAGTTGCAACTTAATAGGTGAGTTATTAAAAGAGTCTTATCAATAGTTTCACCTGCAAAATTGTAGTAATTGTAGAACTAAACGTTTTGGTTACTGTGATTTTAGGCTAAACTAAAAGAAAGAATTGTTTAGGAGAGAGATTAAAAAAAAAAAAAAAGAATTCTACTTGGTCCAAAGTCTACTTGTCATACATGGCATGGGAAGAAAAACATACAAACAGGCCGTAACAGGTTGTCCTTCAACCTGAAAGAATGGGTTTAAAGCCGCTCTAAAGTAAATATCTACAATGAGTGCCCTTTAGCAAGACACAGAACCCCAAGAGCTGACCATGCCCTCTGACCCCAGTCAGGCAAACAACTTGTATTTAAGTAAATATAGTCAAGATGAGCTTATCACGGTTTGAATACACACAAAACATCAGGTGAGTAACCAGAGGTTTCAGAAGTCTGGTGATATCTATACTTTGTGGTGGTTTATTAAGCTCCGATTAAAACTTTTGGGAAACAAATAAATCATTTATGATCATGATAAGTGAGCCACTATTTGTCAGAGTACACTCAAGCTACACAACATGCATCACAGCGAAACGTGCAAGTCGGTAGAAGCTCAGTGACACCTACCTGACGTGGTTGTCGCAGAACTTGGTGATCTGTGGCCGGTTGAGCAGCACCGTCCGCGCGGTGGCGTCTACGGGATCCGCCTGGGAAGTGGTCCCGGACATCTCATCATCTGCCTTGCGGTAACCGCCGGACGAGCAAGCAGGTCCTGCACCGTTGGATTGATGAGAGAGAGGCGAGGCTGAGTGAGTGCGAGGCAGTGAGACAGAGACAGCGAGGGGGAGAGAAAGCGAAAGAGAGAGACAGAGAGAGGGAGAGAGACAGAGACATAGACGGGAGACGTGGTTTACGGTTCAAAAGCGAAGGCGACCTATTAGTACTAGAGGCTACTGTATGCTGATGTGTGCTGAAGCCCGGCGTGGTCGATTGAATGACGTTTCCCGTTATAACCCGCCCGCCCCCCCCCTTGTCTTTCAGTATTATTATGCAGGAACCGTCAATGCACACGCGCTCGTTTCGCGACGCCCACGGGACCCCCCGCGTATAATGGATGTGCTGAGGGATGCACAATGGCGAACAAACACACGCAGAGTTAGTCTGTTTTATCAGCGCGTCAACTTGTCCACATGTAACACACACAGGACACCGGGCGCGCATCGTGGTTGTTATTAAGCAAAAGGCACAAATTGCCCCTCCCCTCCCCCCCCCCCAAAAAAAACCAAAAAGTGACAGAAGAGGATGCAACACGCTTCTTCTGCAGACTCCCTGCCTCCCTGCCCGCCTGGCTTTGTCATCTCCGACCATTTTTAACGCGTCGTGATCTCCGCTCATTCGCCCCCACGCATTGAGCTCCCGGAGCGGGACGTACTTCATCCTCGAGTGCGCCTAATGACGGGATAATATGTATAGCCTTCTGCGGAGGGGGGGCATTGTGGGGGCAGCGAGAGCAATGCAAATAGGTCTGGACGCCACAATTTACTCAGCTGGTACAACAACGGCGAACCTGGGCGAGGACAGACGCAGCGGCAAGCTCGTGCCTCCTCTCTCCTTGGTCGGCCTCGCTGAGGAAGAAGCTCCCGGACCCGGTGAAAGATACTGGCCCGCCAAGCTCGGCAACCGTGTCACCTGGCCTTCCTGCCGCCTCGGAAAAGTCCGTACCGGGCGCGATTCGAGCGATCTCCTCCCTTTTTAATTTGATGCTGAGCGGCTCACCACAGACAAGGGAGAAGCCATATGGAGCTCCTTCGGCGCTGCGGAGGTGCAAAGCCGGCCGCTCCGCTTTTAAAGGGCCAGAAGCCCGATATCGCCTCGCGGTCTGGTGGTCAGACAGAGGGGTCAGATGACATCCCTGAAGCAGGAACCATCCATCAGGAGATCACTTCACTGCGATGCCTGTGCAACACCAGTGTTCACCCACCACAGGTTTCTGCTCCTCATATCCTTCTCAGTAGTTTGCATAGAGGCAGATAGTTTATGTTTCATCTCCAGTAATGAAATATAGAATGTTATCTGGAGTGCATTTATCTGTAAAGCCAGGTAAGTGATTCACAAAATCCTCTCAGTATTCCGATAATACTATTTTAAGTGTGCCTGTAGTGCTCAATTGTTAATATGATGAGCTGTATTTTGGGTTTATTGTAATTCCCTTTTGGGATGGTTCGGTTCATTTCTTGGGATCTGTGCATTGCGTGTGTTTGTCTGTGACTGAGGCTGTAAGTTAAAACAACAATGGTCTAATTGCATAAATAAATTAGAAACGAATAAACACTGGCAGGGTTTAGCAGATTGAATTTCCACCGTCCTGAAACTCTTATTTCTGCAGCACCACAATCCTACAGCAGACGGGTCAGTCTCCCTGCTCATCGATAACCAAAATATCATTATGTTCCACTCAAGCTTTTGTTTTAAAGAAGGCGAGGAATTATAAAACGACCCAGACGAAAGCCAGCCAGGATGCACTATTATCACTGCTGACACATCAGACTTCCACTTTTCCATTAAAAGACACATTAACTTGTTTGTGTTTCCAGGAAACGGCTATAATCACACACTGTTTGAGTGCAACTTTAGCTATTTAAACGTTTCCTTGTTTTTTGCATTTATTAGAGGTACACTTTCAGTTTTTTATTGTAGTTGGCATTCTGCCATTGCAAAAGAAACCTGCTTGAGACCTGCTTTAAGAGCGTAATCCCTGTTAAAATCTCCAATCTCAGTATCGTGCCGTACCAAACCACAAAGTGTCTGAACAAGGCCGAGAGCAAAGGTCAAAGTCTGTCCAAGCAAAATGATAATCAGCAGCCTATCCCTCATCTCTCATATATCACATATCTCTGATGAGGCCATTACCTCTGGACCTAACAGAGCCATAACTCACAATCACAGAACTCCACTGCAAATGTCACTGGGGTCAATCAAGATAGCGAGAGACTGTAAGGAAATGATTCAGGATGACACGAGGTGCAGAGTACTGAAGGGCGCTGCACACTGTATACTTGTCATGTCATGTTTTCCATTCTCTGTCTGTCTACTGTACCCCTCACCCCCCCCCTTTACCTCCACATTTTAACCCCTCCAGACTCCATCTTTCCGAGCAGATCAATAACGGCTTTCTCAGCAGCCCACTTCTGCGCCGATTCATTTCTAATAAGATCAATGCCTCGGTTACTCGTCTCTGATGGATTAGAGGCGTAGTCACCTGCTTAACTCATTATTGATGCACCGCGGATGAGTCAGCAGTAAAGCCCCGGCAGAGCACGGCCAGGTCCATTTCACATGAGGCGGGGAAGGCTGTAGCCGGACAGGTACGATAGGTCTGATAACAGGTAAGTCTGATCCGGCCTCAACAAACTCTCTGATCTCACGCCCTGCGAGCAAAACACTCCCAGCTACCCATTTGGTTGGTGTCCTCTTTCTTAAAAACAATCCTAGGCATTAATTAACCACCCTTCCGTCCATTAGAAGCTTAAAAGCCCTTTTACTATCTCTCTCACACAAATACCTGTGTCATTAGAAGTCTATTAAAGCAGACGCACGTTTCACAACGGGCAGATTACAATCACCTGTTCCAGGAAGCAGAACACGGGAAATGCAGACATTTAAATCCATCGCGCACGTCGTTCTCAGACAATGTCCCTAATCCACGCTTCATAAATCTTAATATGCAAAGTAATAACTTTGTGTTTTGTGTTTTTTCCAAGCTGCCCTGGCCCAAGGCCAAAGTTTCACTGTTAAAAAAAAAAAAAAAAAAAAAGCAGACTCGGCTACTGAATTATGTATTGGAGACAGCTGCATAATTCATCTACATTTTCCAGTATGGCAGAGCATATTTCACCAGATGCTGTGCCTTGGTGCTGCGTCCCAGTCTCCACCCATTTAGCGCGGCGGCCAGAATTGTGTTTTAAATGGCACAAAGAGAGCTTTTATAGATGCACGCATGTTTAATTCAATCATAAACTTAACATCTTCCAAACACCCAGAGCTGAAATGAGCCAGAGAGATAATAGCTACTAATCATAATAGCAGTTATGCTGGAATAGCTACAATTATCCGCAGCTGTCGAAGCACTCCAACCCCCACAAGCCACACTGAGGACAGATACTCTGTCAAAACATTCGAAATGCAATTGAGCAGCTGAACGTGCACAGAAAATCAGAGTATGTAGCATATAACGTGCATATTTGATCCCAGCGCGTTTTCTTTTTCCCCTCACCTTGCAACGCAGCTGCAATGTTTTTGCAGTCATTGCCCCAAACTGATCTCTATTTAAACAGACATCTGTATACGAGTGCAGAATCGGAAGGCAACAAAACAAGATATCGGTATCGGAGCCGTTCTGGTTTCCGTTTGTAGTCCGAGGAGTATTGACCGATCACGTGTGAGCAGGCTTTTGTTGCACACGGTTTCTGTGGAGAGCAAAAGAAGAGGTGGAACGCATTGGCAGAATTCATAGAGGCCAAAATGCAATCTCAGAACCCATCAGCTACCGTCTGACCATGATTTTGAACCATTTACCGAGTGTCAAATGGTAACAATCCAGTCGTATACGTCCTCTTCCAACTCCTTTGAACGTCATCCTCGGGTCTAGAATTGCTGTAAACGGTGACCTCTTGGTCCGGTTATCCGTTGTGCGCTGCCTACACGACAACCCCAGAAATAACGGCCGTTGCCCCCAGAGGCTAACACATCATCAGACCCTTAGCCGGTGGGTTCTGGTCTCAGCTTTTAATCCTCCAACAGCCATATGCCCCGTCAACGTGTTCTTGAGCTAAACACTGATCCATAACCGCCTCACTTATTCCAATAACATCAATTCAATTTGCAAAGATTAAATATCTTCCCCCACATGATTTCTTGTCCAGCCCACAACCCTGCTATGTGGTGAGAAAAGCATTACCAACAGAGTGCCGTCTGCCGTGGCGAACCGTACGTCCCATGGCTGTCCTGGTCTCCTAGGCGACCCGCGGGCCCTATTTGGCAGGTCCCGGTGGACCTAGCCCCAAAGCATCCCCAGTGGGTCCATTTTCCACCGTAACAAGAGTAGAAGGTACGGCAAGAAAGCCTCTTATACGAGCCAAGTGAACGAGCACGATAATCCCCTCTGTGACTGCTCTGCAACTTCACCTGCCGCTAATCCATAACCTGATAATCCGACAGATGAGACTGCAGCACGCACACTAAAGTATGCATATAAACATACATACAGACACTGTTTTATGGGCACTCTCACACAGAGATGAACATACATCTATAATGCCAGAAATCATGCAAGGCCCCAACATGCTGCTACTCCCTCTCTAAGTCCAGCTCACGTATGTGTCATACACACATGCAGCAGTGTTCATGTACATACTGTATTCAGGCATGCCATGTCGACACATGCGTGTGCAGTGTTCTACAGCATGCACACGTGTTTGTATTAAAAGTTTTGCTTCAGGGTCCCGGTGCATATCAATCCGTCTTCATCAGCGTGGTCTGACATGACCCCGCTATCTACAAGCACATGCAGTGAAGGGGTTACTTCCTGTCCAGCGTTCATCACTCCAGGCCCCGAGGAGCTACAGATTATACAGAGTCCACAGCAGCAATAGGGTGTCTTAACCTTTTCAGACAAGAACCAGAGACACTCTAGTCTAGTAGGGAACCAGACTTTGTAGCTCTTGAGGGCCAGGGGACACCTGGCTCCTGGCCTTTGCTTTGACGCATTGGCCACATGCACCGTGGGACTCCGGAACACAAACGGTGGGGGGGGGGGGGGCGTCATCCAGTCTAATTTGAGCAAACTCACTTTTGTCAAACCTGTCTGTGAGGCGGGACCGCATGGTAGCGCCGGCGCCCTCGCCTGGGTCCTGCAGTTCAGAAGCCTCCTGCCTAATGGTGGTCAACACTAACTGCTCTGTGAGTGCCGTGACAGGCCGCAGCAGGAGAAAACAACACACACACAAGACAACAAGTCAATATACACACATACCACACACAACACACCTGTGTGACAACGAGCTAAGCTATAAATGTGTCTGTACGTGCCCGTTGCTGGAAGCATTATCAGTGAGATGAGAGTCATGCCTGCTATGAAAAATGTACGGCTGAAGGGTTGCACACAGAAATGGACTTGACCAAAACCATGTAGCTTGTGCAGGAGCGCCCCCCTGTGTCCAGTTTATGGAAATACATCATTGCTGCAGTTTATTTGGCCTCTCCATCTCCCAAATGGCATCTTCTGAAGCTTGGCAGCCATGCCAACCAGTCATTATCTTTCCAAAACAGATGTATTGTTGACAATTGGATGAGCTGCTTGGCTCAGATAAACTAGACACATCAACACAGGGACAAGATGTGCCCTTACATTTAAATACAAATAAAGTGGACAATCCGATTCATGATTAAAAGGTGCGATTAGAAACGCAAATGTGGGACAGAATTTGTAACACACACTATTGCTATGTCTGTAAATGTGTTGGACAGACTGGTAGCTGCAGACGTCATCACCCGGGAAATGTTGGCTTGCTAATCAGAGCGAAGAATCAAGAGGTCAGGCGCCAAGAGATTACAGTAAAGGCAGCTAGTGAATCCAGGAGGGAACACATGTACACACCGGCTGCCACTTATACTGGAGTGAACCTCCACAATCTTCCAGTAGTTTAAATACGGCAAACAGTGAATGCTCTTTCACAACTTTTAGACCACAGAAAACCCCAAAAATGATCCCACATTATCTGATCTGATACAAACAACAAGACAACTAGTGAAAGCTCTACATGTCTGGGTCAAAATAGCACAATCGACATGTAATTCAAACAACTTACAGCTGTGTGACTTATTTGTTAGGCCATCTGAATTTCTAATTAAATAAAAAATACAAATATGATGGCTAAAAGTGAGAGTTATGGACTTTTTTGTTGTCACTATACTCTCTAAAACGCATGCTTTTACCTGTTGAAACTGGTGCTGAACACGTTTAACCTTTACCTGTCTTATGGTAAAAAAAAAAAAACTTGCTGCCGCAGTCATTGTCAAATATCAAGTGGTGTGTTCTTTTAATGACAAATAAATATCTGGAAAACTGAAGCTAGTGTGGCCCAGTTGGCGCTCATTTATGCTCACAATTTGCCCTGCTTTCTATTTCTGGAAGCTGCATGAGGCATGCAGCCACACACATAGTACACACACACACACACAACAGCAAATCAGCCCTTCAACATGCCAGTCACTATTAAAAGCCACTGGATGAGCCAAACACATGCCCCTCTTCCAGGAATGTCTAATCCGATGTCCGTTTGCCAAGTGTGAAATTATATGATCATTTTTGTTTAAACATCCCCATCCTCTCTTCAAGTCTTACTCTACGGAGATTATGAGGTGTTTTCTTGAGAGTGAGATTATGCTCCCTCACTATACCGTTTTCTTATGAAGGATGATCTTTTTAAATGAACAGCTTGGTTTACAGGATCTAGCAGAACCAGGCCTCTGTACAACATCCTGAAACATATCTTTCCAACACATGAGAATTCTGAGATGTAAACACAGACACTCCCTTGATCTGAAGGCCATCCACGTCCAGTCATTTCCGGACGGGCCCAGAATAAGGACCACTCTTTAGACGGTCACGTGGATCCTAATTCGGCGAGGTAATAGGCTGTTCTTGGACTGATCTATATGAGCTTGGGTTTATATATGGAATGATTAAGGCAAGTCAAAACATACCAAAGTATCCCATGTGATGCGTTGCATGAGGTCTAGATATTAGAGGCTGTGGCAACACAATTATATAATACCACAATAATGCCATGGGAAATACAGTAGATTATATGTACTAAGGTCACACAACAGACTCCGGATGTTATCTTTTCGTGATGTTAAGGCACAGCACGGATCCACGTATCGATGTAAAAATACGTATTAAAAAAAGGACAGTGATGACTGGTGCTGCGGTCGGTTTGCCCTTGCTTCCCCAACTGGTGCCAAAAAAAATAATGTAGCGACACTGAAAGATAAAAACACCGATAGGCTTACAGCAAGTCACCTCACATGCATGCCGCAGTCCAAAAGACAACCCGTTATTATGCCGAGCACATATCAAATACGCACGAGTATATACAGGCCGCTCCATCCTATATGATTACATGTTATCAACACTGACATAATAACCCGATTTCAAGTAACAGGTCACGAATTAAGCGAACCTCGATCGAGCAAAGATTAAATAAGTTGTTTGTTGCTTACCTCCCTCACTGTGTATCTTCTTGGGTCTCCGGTTGAAATACATCTTGCTGGTGGTGATCGAGTGTCGGTGAGGCTGGGACGAGGAGGCTGGAGCGGTGGCATGCTCACGGCTCACCGACAGACCAGGAGGATGCTGCTCCGGGCCCAGGCCGCTTCTTCTGCTCAGGAATCATTATTTTTCGGCTGTATCGCGGAGGTAATGTTATGAAGACGTTCAGCTCCAGCCAGTTTCCAGACAGACGGACTAAAGAATGCGCTACTTCCCGTCACTGCTTTCAAAATAAAGTACGTTAGCGTAAAGTCTCCCAAGGAAATATTCAGTGCAATGAATTAATGTGATGTTTAACGTTACAATTGCCAATAGGATTAGGTTGAGCCACATTAAAATAGCTAGATTAAAGTTACAGGCTACTTAATGAAAACGAGTCTATCAGAATATGGCAACAGGTTTATGTCTTTGAACATTTAATATTTTAACAAAACGTTCACTAGCCCAAAAAAGATGAGCAGGTAAGAGGAAACTGGCAGGTGACGTTAAAGGTGCCACCTTTAGACTGAAGTCACACACAAGCAGCCTTTGTGTCACAATGTGTTTGAATGCTGTTAATAACTGCTAAACAAACAATACTGTTATTTATCTCCGTATTGATAAGTTTAATATAATACTCGTTTAAGCCCTGTATTGAACAAGTGAGTTTAACTGGATAATTCAAATGCTTAAAATAAATGATCTGTGAGCCTTTATTTTGAAGGACAACTGTCAAACTTCCTGTATACATGGCATCACTTTATTATAGGTTCTCGTTAGAGCCACGGGGTCGCGCATCGTATGATGAGACGCGCGCGCGCACAGGCCTTTGTGCGCAAAGTAAACAGTATAACGTTAACCGCTAGCTTAAATTGGCTAGTTAGCCACCATTGTTGAGTTAAGGGTGTTACTTTTTTAAATTTAATGGGTTCTGTCTTTTTTCACCCCTTGACGTTAACGTCATATATACCGTTAACCCTTGCATTCAACTGAAACTCGTTGGGAATGAGAGGGCGTCAAATTAATTATTAGCTAGCGTTATGTTAATAATCACATTATCAATAATATTCACGTATTTAGCTTAACACTCACCCCAACGGCGACAGTTTAACGGCGATATAAATCCACCAAAACGTGCACAGAAACTGGTTAAACCACGCAGAATCCGCTTGCCCGTTATAGAAATGTAAAGAACATTATCGTCGCAATATGGCTGAAGACGTCCATCACTCAAAGCTACAGAGCTGACTATCGCGCGCTCATACACACACACAAACCGTGCATTTCCAGGCATAGCAAAGCTGCATTTTATTCCATTGTTAGAAGAAAACCCATGTCTTCAATTTATTACATAGTAACATATTTATCTTAATTGTTTACTCTCATCACATTGTAACATAATACATATTTCAAAAGTTCGATTTTCCATCTTATTAAATAGGAACAGAATAAATATTCACTTCTGAGCTCAGTTGCCACACAGCCCTCTCCAAGTGTTCCAAGGTGGACATAAGTTGAAAAGAAGCCTTCTGAGAACCAGGTTTACCGAGACACTGGCCCTTTCCTTCAGCACCCCCACAAACGTACATGCACACACAATTAAACCATACAAACTCAACCCCTCACACACTACGCTGCTTCAGTCCTGCAGTTTTATTCGCGACATGTTAACTGCAGAGACGCAGCAGCTCCTGTGGACTGTTGATGGTGTTCAAAGTGACCCTGGTGGTTAAGTTCAATAGTTAACCTGTGCTACACTAGAAATGCCAACATAGCATGTAATGTAAAGAAAAACCATAAAGCGCATACAGGAATATATTACTAACACTTCCTCATTTAAGTGTTACACTGGCACTGGGACTGAAACACACTGCAACCTTTGCACAGTGACAGACAATTATTAAATTAACATGTGTTAACAGGATCTCAAAATTGTAGTTTTGGAGTCACCCCTGCAGCAGATGCTCCAAACATCAAGAATTCTCTCGAAGATGACTTTTGAGTTGAGAAAATCTATTTTTAATCTTTATATCTATGCTCAGCATACGTACCGGGCTTAGTACGCAATGAGACTTTGTGACACGGGTCAGGTATGGATCCGCAATAGCAACAGGAACCAAGAGGAAACTGAGTTCAGGGTAAACAAGACTGTTTTTAAGTGGAGATGATAATCAGGCATTACAATGTAAACAACAATGAACAGCAAAACAACCAATACTGCTATTTCTCTCCGTATTGCACAACTCATACTAAATTACATCTCTGAATTCCTGATTATCACATGCCTTCTACATGTCATTAGAAGTGTGCTGCTGATATGGATCATGTTTATGATTTCAAAGTGGCTGATTTTAGTGGGTGACTTTTATGGATGAATTCTGTATTGCAATTATACGCAAATGTAATGTGTGGAAAGAGCTTAAACAAATACTACTGGACATACAGAATAAAACTTATTTCAAAATTAAATACATATATCATACAGATCCCGATAAATCATACATTTCTTCACCAACTGCAGAGGGACACTTTAAAATGGATGTCAAAGCTTTAAAATGGTGAATGTTACAAAAGAAAATAATTCCTGCTTCCATTCTGAACACATGGCATGTGAGGAGCTGCTTGTGTCAAAACCATAAAAATACAAGCAGTGGTGAGTTATTTACAGCTTATACTGAATAAAGCAAGTCTAGAAGTGATTTGTGTGGACCAGTTGTGACAAGGAGACGTCACATGTATCAGACAGTAAAGAGTTAAAGTGAGACTAGTCAGCAGCGACTTCAGGAGCTCCCTTAAGCATTAATGCCATCCATTGACATGGGCCTGTTAAGCTTTGTGGCGGAGACCAGAGAGAACGGGTCATAGGAAGAAGAAAATAAAACAATAAGTTGCTGAAAACAAAAGTCTAAAAAAATAAAGTTCTGTAAATTCTCTGCATTTATAGTTTTCTTTTTTTCCGCACTTTTGGTTCAACCTTCTTCAACTTCAACACAATGGATATTTTCCAAAAAAAAAAAAATAATTAAACCATGAAAGCGCTATGTACATGCAAAGCCCACTTGGGTCTGCTCAGTTCAGCCAGCCAGGAACTTGATAGTTGTGTTTGAGAGCATACGGGTCAGTCGTGATGCACTGCGAGTATGGGCTGCCTGCAGATGGGGCAGGTGTTGTTTTCAGAGAGCCAGCGGTCAATGCAGTGGATGTGAAATTCATGGGAGCAGGGCAGGCGACGCAGCTTGTTGCCCTGGGCGTACTCGTTGATGCAAACGCTGCATGCACGACCTATCTCCCCCTCCAGGCTGGCTTGACCATAGGTACGCGTGGATAGATTGTCAATCTGCTCTTTGGTCAGGCCCCTAGGGTGTTCGTCATCCTCCTCATCGTTGAGCAAGAAGAAGTGTGCCAGCCGGAGGATGGGTAGAGTACCGTTTTCTACCAGGTTGTTGGTGTCTCTGCTGGTGGCTCGTCCCTCTGCGGTGCTCACTACCCCTCCTCCGAGCCTGGGCGGCCCACCCTGGTCCTCCTCACTTCCCGCCAGCCCTACCCTCTCCTGATCTACCCTACCCGTACCAACTTGGCCCGCTTCGGTCTCAGTTGTATGTAGACGACTGGCTGGGCTGGTGCTACTGTTTGTAACACTAGCATCCGTGTGGCTAGGCGCAACAGTTTCAGAGTCGGCCTCTGTCTCCATTAGGGAGCTCAGCTCCCCAAATCCGGTCATGATCTGGCGCAAAATGGACCGCAGGGCGGTTGAGTTGGGCTCCCCCAGGCCCGTCTCACTGATGCGTCTCAGTGGAATCCGGATAGTGCTCACATAAGTGCGGATCCCAGCTCGCTCAGAGCGGGAGATGGTGCGTCTAAATCCACCACTGTCGCTTTCAAAGGTGACTGTATTCTCAGCGACCCGGGCACGAGAACGCGTTCTGCTGGCGATGCTGTCCCGATCGCGGTTTTCACCAGGTCGGATCCTTCTCACCTGCAGGTCCAACATGATGGTTGGATGCCGCCGCACTGCTGAACTTCCTGCTCCTACTGCATGAGATTCACTATCGCGTTCTCCCGTCTCTACAGCCGGCTCTGCTAGAGCTGCAGGTTCTGCCACCGCCTCCACGGAAACAGAGCTTGTGCCACTGCCTGGCTCAACAGTGGGGACGCTGGAGCCACCGGCACCACTACTTGATGGTGGTGTGGTACTGGCAACGGGTATTCTGTGCAAGGGAGAACGGCTGCGCCTTGACAAGCGGGATGAAACCCCGCCCCCCGCAGCAGCCCTGCGTGCACGTCCACGTGATCGAGTCCTCCTGCCACGCGATTCAGGTCCCACTGCTGGGGCCTGAGACCCAGACTGCAGTGACACACGGGGACAGTCTAAAGAAGCAGACACATCATCACTGCCCTGCTCTAATTCTGCATTCAGGGCTTGGTGTTGCGAAGGTGTCGTTTGATCAAGAGGAGGGTTGGGAACAGTAGGAGGAGGCGCTAAAGAGTGCAAAGTGGCACTTCTCCTCTGAGCAGCGGGTGGGGAGGCCACAGGTGCAGGAAGTGCAGGGGGGCTCATAGAAAGAGTGGTAGTGCTGCTGCGTGTACGCCGTGTCTGCATCCTCCTACTGAGGGCTGGGCGAGGGGTAGGGTACGGGACTGGCCTTGGCGTGGTTGAAAGGCGAGGGTTGGAGAATGAGGAAGCGGTGCGTATAGAGGGTGAAGTTATATTCGCGGCAGCCACTGGCGGCTCCGCGGTGTCCACAGTGTCACTATGCTCCCCCGGCTCTGGCTGATCATGGTTAATGTTGATCTCCAGGCTAAAGCGGAACTCTCCGCTGTTAGGGTTGGTCCGGCTGACAGCGCGCCATGTTTGGTTGCCACTTTGCCCACTGCGAGTAGCATTACCAGTGCGTCTAAAAGTGTTCAGCCACTCCAGTAATGAGTCACCATTAGATGGTTCGGCTCCAGGCTCTGCGCCCCCTGTAAAAAACAAATATGGGTAAGCCTGTAAACTAACATGTATTCCTCCCTAAACCTAATTTCTTGTACTTGTGTTGCAACCTTCTTTGAACCTTGCCAAAGCTTATATCACACTAAATAAAAGATTAATCAATACTTATCCTAAAAAATGTGTGAAAGATGTTTCAAAAGCACTCAGCTTCATCAGTAAGAGCATTATAATTACTAGTGGAAGCCACATTTGGAAAGATAAAGATAAAGACCCCCCCTTCTCCCTACCTGCTCCTCGTCTCCCTCCAGCCGCTCTCTCCTCTCCCTCGCCGCTACCGCCCTGCTGTTCTCCAGAATCAGCAGCTTGCGAACGCTGCTCAGTGCGGGGCTGAGAAGACATTCGCTCTTTTGCCCCATCAAGACGCTGCCGGAGCTCCTCGGCAGTCACCTCCCCTGAGAAACACATGCATACCGTTAAGTGTCGTCAGTAGCAGTGGGTCAAGAAGAACCATCCACGCTCCTATTGTGTGGGCGGATTATTGGTATCATACATTGTGACATACGGTATACCATTAACTTCATCTGTTTGGAATACATGTGAAGTAAGGCTACATAAGATGTGTCCCTCCTCACCAGGGGTGCCGAGCAGGTTGCTGTCTCTCATGAGGCGGTACTCCTCTTCACTCAGTTCATTAATGAAGTGATAGTACGCCTCCTCCCGACGAAGACGCTCTGCCTGCCTCCGCCGTTCGTCTCCCCCACCAGGAGGGTCCATCACCTTGAAAAGTGCTGGCAGACAGATGAGTGAGGGTGTCAGTCAGGGGGTGGAATGTCATCTGAAGCTTACCCACTGTAGCTTTACATTTAGCATTTATAAAATAAGGCTGAAGTCACATGTTGAGCCTCTGCATGCTCATTATGTGATTACAATGTGTTGCTCAAGCTAATGGCTATTCGATTATAATTTGTAAAGAAAAAGAACAAAGGCTTTTCTTAGGTCTACATCTCCTAGTGGGTTGTTTTGTATACTAGGGAAAAAATGAAATGCAAATTAGAGTTGTTCGGGTACCTCAGCCTTAAAATGACTAATCCCTAGTGAAGGACGACACTTAAGACAACGCCATCCATTTTCTATCGAGAGACTCCAACAAGAGGAGGCTACAGTAATCCTGCTAACGTTTATCCCGAAGACTAGCACCGTAGAATAATCTAATTTAGCTTGTGGATTAATGCTCGATTCAGTCACTGTAAGGCACCGCCAATAAAAGGTTCCTAATAACATCGTTGTCTTGTGTGAGCTAATGTTAGCCAACTTACAACAGTAGCCACGGAAGGCCATGTTGAACGCAGGGAATAAAGCAACAAAACTGGCGTTGTCATCCTGGTTAGCCAACCAATGAGCGGCCTAGCGTGATTGACGGACACGCCAACCGTCCAATCACAGCTCTACAAAGGCGTGGCTAACGATAAACTAAACGGAGGTCTCCTCCATGTAAACGCAGGGCAAAGAAGGAAAGACAAAGAATCCTGTCAGCTTTACCACATAATTAGATATTCGAGATACTAACACCTGGTAATGATTAACTGCGTTTTCAGCCCAAACACAATAGTCAGTTTAAAGGACCTTTCGAGGATGCGAAGTGTCATTTTAAATACGCAATGTTTTAGTTGCTAACCAAGCACTAGCAAATTAGCACATCTAACGTAAGCGAATAGCAGTCCGTCGACACTAGTGTTAGCTGTGAGGCTGAATAACTCCTCAGATATAAACGTGACAAACTGTTTTATGAAGCAGTTAATGTATACAGCGCGTCTACGTAACCCTAGCATAGTTTTATAAGAGATGACAATTACATTAAAAGGAATTTACTACCTGACAAAGCAGCGGTAATATGGACGGTTTGCTTTGCACTCCCTTCTCTTCTCAAGATGGGACCAGCGGTGCTACATTACAGGGTCCGTCAAAAACAAGTTCCTTGACTACATTTGTTCCTAGGTAACACAACGTTTGAAACTTAGCTTTGTATTTGTTGTACAAAAATGGGTTTTATTGTACCTTTGTTAATGAATTTCTCTCCTTCACTTTTAATTTCTTCATTACATTTGGCTACTTATTACTCCATTTTAATAAATGTATGTGTATCTATATTTGGTTTTAAATGTTTTTATTTGCCCCATAAAGCACTTTGAATTGCCCCTATAAGGTGACAATATAATTGCTTCTTCTAGTATTAGCATCATACTTAAAAAATAATGTACTTATTGTGTTATTTGCTTCATTTAATAATAAATGGATTCATTATGTTATAGACATGAACATGCTGATATTTATTTTATTATTATAGCACTGAAATATGTGACACTATGACCAACTGTACTGTAGTATAATATACTTTTTTCAACATACGGTTGTTATAATTGTATAAACTTAAACATCATCTCTGATTATAAAGAGTATGAATTTCTACGTGGGGTGTTGTCTGTCTACCCATTTACTTTAAGCCCTTTCTCTGCTGCAGGGCTGTCTTCACGACGTTTTGCGACAGTGCCGTGCGCGAATACGGCGTCGTTACCGAGTGAAGTGCGTCTCTTTGGGAGCAGATACCGGCTGAGGGAAACGCAGCAACAAGAGAAAGGAATACACCTCGGGCTTGTTTTCTACCTGGACTATCTCCGAGCACCGCGCATCCCCTTCCGGTACGAACAATTTAACCCGAAAACTCGATGTGGAAGCTGGGCTGAAGGAAGGAAAGGGCCACGCTGGGGAAGGCAACGAGCCGAATTATCAAACCGAGCTCGTCGGAGTAGCCTAGTTGCCTCCCAAAGCGACGCTTTATAAGGGAAGGAGCGGAGTCATTTTAGCCCACCCGGTGGTGAAAATGGACTATGATTTCAAAGTGAAGCTGACCGGCGAAAGAGAGCGAGTCGAGGACCTGTTTGAGTACGAAGGATGCAAAGTGGGAAGAGGCACCTACGGCCATGTATACAAGGCGAAGAGAAAAGATGGGTGAGTTGATGACCAGCGAGGCCTCTCGCCTGTGAACCAGCTCCCCTCCCTCTTCCAAATACGCTTTAATTACTTCTCTCTTCTTCCTCTTCAAGCCTGGTGAGATGAAGCATGTTGTTCTAGATTTATGTCGAGAAATAAAGGAGACAACCTATTGCCTGCACCTTCAGGATGCTCACGAGGCTCTTCTGACCTGTATAACAACACTGACATATGGTTCACCATTGTGATTTGTGGCCTCCCTTTTCTTTTCTTTTTTTGTCATGTGTTGTTGCTCAACAGTCAGCATTATTTTATTTCGTAACAGTAAGAGCCTGTGCAGGTTGAGTTAGGTGAATGTAGGATACAGCAGGTGCATGTGCTTGTTATTGGTGTGCCTTTGTTTTTAAGGGAGGGTGGTTGTTTTTTTTTCATACACAAGGTAAATATCTCTTCAACTACTGATGTGACTGTAGTCGTCGTACAGAAAGCTCTGTGTGAATGGTTCAAATGTGTTCATTTGTAGAGGAATCTGACATGAGAGCTTTTGGTTGGATTAGTAGTGTTTCGGTGTGTATAAAATCTGTGTCCGTTCATCGCAAGCACTTTTTATTCTGATTACTCTTAACTTATGGCCAGAATTCATTCCCTAGTTTGTGTATTTTGTGGTGTTTTTTTGTTTGCTATATGGTTAATTGCGGAGAGATGTCATGAAGTAAGCGGAGGGAAAGATGGGAATGACACTTTTCATACTCTGTGGTTCATGGTCAGATCCTTAAACCCTGAGACCACCAGGGCGCCACCCACCTTAACTTCTAAACCCTTTTATTTATTTCCCCACTGTTTCTAATTCAACCCATGACTCTGTCTGAAGTGTACCAGGACCAGAGCTGGAGGCAGCTCAAGCTACCAGGCCTATTATCACAGCCCAGGCACACTGGCAGCCAGAACCACACAAAAGATCCCCAAAGTGTTTAAAGATGTTGTTGTTCACTTCTGTTTATGAGTCTTTGTGAGCTAATTTGTGCTGCAGCTGTTGGACGAGGCCTGAGGAAGCACAAAGCATGGGTTTATGAGATGATTTAGGCCAGGGGGGGAGGGAGGGGTTGTAACTAATTCATTCGAGTGAGAGTGAGTCCCGGTGCTCCGTTTGTCCCTCGCCAGACAGAGCCCCTGTTTCCTCTCCCCGTGTATTGTTTTGAGCCTCAGAGGTGAGCTTGATTACACAAATCTGGAGGTAATGCAACTCGGCCTCTTCTCAGAGTCCCTGTGCCAGCTGCCAATTGCCCCCCCCTTTATGTTCTCAGGGGGCCCGCAGTCTGGTCTGGTGTTGATGTTGCTCTGCCTCTCTCTGTTTGTAGGAAGGATGATAAAGACTACGCCCTCAAGCAGATTGAAGGCACTGGCATCTCCATGTCGGCCTGCAGAGAGATTGCTGTAAGAACCGCCTGGCTTACTTTTGTTTGGTCTCTGTTCAACACCCTCATGCCATTCCTGACTGGCTTATGTAATAACTACATCAACTTCACAGAGTAGCTTTTGTAAAGTAAGCAAAATACATCAAGCACAAGAGTTAGAAAGACTCCCAGCAGAAGGAAATAGACATTAATGCATACAAAGAGTATACACTATATCATTAATAAAAACTGTGCCCTATTATTTATGGTCATCAGTACAGTAATTTCCCCACTTTAAGTAGTTAATAGCAGCATTAACTTGTGCAAATGGGCTGTCTGTCAGTCATGATCTCGTGTGTGGTCGGTCTTCTGAGCTGGTTTGTGTTTTGTAGCTGCTGCGGGAGCTGAAGCATCCCAACGTCATCTCCCTGCAGAAGGTGTTCCTGTCCCACGCGGACCGTAAAGTGTGGCTGCTCTTTGACTACGCCGAACACGATCTCTGGGTAAAAAATGCGCGCACACAACACACACTGGAGCTGCATGAGTTATCACACATACTGCAGAAACTCAAATGGTGCTTTTTTTTTTGTATGCATCGCTAAGTCTCATTAAAACAAAAACACCAAGAAGAATTCAAAATATATCTGCCAAACCTCTGCTGCATTACACTTGGCAGGGTATCAGACCTGAGTTAAAATGCCACACTCACATTCCCCTCCCAAGGAAGTGGAAACACACGCCACAAACACCAGACTTATTATCTTGCCCGTAGCATAAACTATGGATTTTTTAGTCATCATGTATGCACACACACGCACCACAGTTACTGTTCTCTTGTCTTTCTGTAGCACATTATTAAGTTCCACAGAGCGTCCAAGGCCAACAAGAAGCCTCTTCAGCTGCCCAGAGGAATGGTCAAGTCTCTGCTCTACCAGATCCTGGACGGCATCCATTACCTCCACGCCAACTGGGTCCTCCACAGAGACCTTGTAAGAGGATTGGGGAGGGCACAGAGGGAACGGGAGGAGAGGGGAGGAGGGGAGTGGGGGGGGGGGAATATTTTGGCTGAGGGGAAAGCAAGGCAGTTGTTGCGGGATTGGAAGATTATTATTATTGGGCAGAGAATCAGTTAAAGGCATGTAGAGCTCAATGTGTTGAGTAATGGCTGGAATGATGATTATTATTAAGGTTTAATTCGTCCAAGATAAGCATGCATTTTTTCCATAAACACTTTTTATACAATGTTCAATGTTATATTGATTTTATTGGATTATTACATGAAAGCTTTTTTTTTTAATTTTTTTATTTCAAATATTTGCAGTATTGTGTTCTGAAGGAAACTTACAAGCATTGTTTCCAGTGTTTCATTTGGTTCCGTAATATACTAATTTACTAATAATCACACACAGTTTAGTCTATTAACAGATTTCACTGTTTGATAGGAAAGCCACATTATCTTCCATTTACCTCCACAGTGAGATGGAAATGTCATACTTCCACTCATGTGGGATGCAGTACACACATGTTGTCCACTAGAGGGCAGCAACATAGAGTTTTCATTAGAAACCACATGCAGCGATGTGGATCAGAGTATCTGCAGGTCTTGACAAGCATCATAGTTAGTCCAGAATGATTTTAAACAGGCAACACATTGAATTTGATGTGGTCTTAAAAAAATCGTATTTTTAACGTGAAGAACAAAGCAAAAATGATGAGCTCAACAAAAGTGGTTTTGCCGTAAAATCAATTTGCATTGTGGAAGCATGTTCAAAATGGTGTTTCTGTCTCTTTCCCTCAGAAACCAGCTAACATTTTAGTGATGGGGGAAGGCCCGGAGAGGGGTAGAGTAAAGATTGGTACGTATAATGTCTCCTTTTTGTTTTACATGTTTAATATTCACTTCTTGTCATGTTTTCCGTAACTTAACTGACTTTAATGTCTGTTCTGCAGCGGACATGGGGTTTGCCCGTCTCTTCAATTCACCGCTGAAGCCTTTAGCCGATCTCGACCCCGTGGTGGTCACCTTCTGGTACAGAGCGCCTGAGCTCCTGCTGGGGGCTCGGCACTACACCAAAGCCATCGGTGAGAACCGTGCATCGCCATCGGACTTCTGGACATCGTGCCGCCGACTTTTAGTGACGGTTTGGGTTAAGTGTGTGCTCTGCTTGTCCTCCAGACATCTGGGCGATTGGCTGCATCTTTGCGGAGCTGCTGACGTCTGAGCCCATATTCCACTGTCGCCAGGAGGACATCAAGACCAGTAACCCGTACCACCACGACCAGTTGGACCGCATCTTTAACGTCATGGGCTTCCCTGCTGGTGAGAGTCCAGTGCTGCCAGACTTTGAGAGGGGAATAAATGCCCCATTTGAAATCATTAAATGTGTACAGATTTTTTTTAATAATATACCTGAATTACTTTAAAATGGAATGTGTCACTTGTGACGTTAATGGCAATATTTGCTCTTCAGTTGCTTTTATACCAATGTGTCACAGCTGCTGTGCTGCCTTTTCAGTGGAAGGATGAGCGTTTGCTGTTCCTAGCAGAGGCACATTATTTGCCTCGTCTTTTTCTTTTTCAAGCTCATTTTTTCTTTTCTTCAGGCAGTACTGTGGTCTGTTTGCTCTGAGCACCGAATCCACTGACACGATAGATGAAGCCAAGTCACAAGCACAGAAACTTTTACTTGCCGGGCTACATTTGGGCCTATATCTTCCAGTTCACTTAAGCTGCTTCTGATCTTTTTTCATTCTACCATCTCTGCTGCTCTAGTTTTGTAATTCACCAGTCTGTCTGATGGATCTTGTTTTGATACAAATTTTGCATCTGGGAAAAAACAGTTTTTATATATATATATATATATATATATATATATATATATA
>NW_022280040.1:4321585-4377446 GCF_004355925.1 Anarrhichthys ocellatus | reverse complement strand
ATTATGTAAGGCACAACCAAAGTTAGATATGCCTTTAATCTAACAAGGTGTTGTTGAAGGGAAATCATGAGCATTTGTACTCAAGAGATTGCAATCCAGACCCTACAACCTAAATAATCTGTTCTTGAAGGGAGGGAGGGAGGGAGGGTGTGCCGGGTGTAATCCTGTCTTTCCCTCATTTGTCAGATAAAGACTGGGAGGACATCAAAAAGATGCCAGAACACTCAACGCTGATGAAAGACTTTAGAAGGAACACGTGAGTGCTGCTGTCCTAGTTTTCCGAAAGATCAGAAACAAAGTTAGAGCAAAGCAAAGTGCTATGTCTGCTGGCAAAAAGACGTGTTTAAGTGTTGTACACAAATCTTACTTAACCGTGCTATAACTCTGCATGCTGTTAAACTGGGTGATTGCACTGAAAGAATGATGTTAATATATTTTGCTCCTTCTCTTATCACAGATACACAAACTGCAGCCTTATAAAATATATGGAAAAACACAAAGTCAAACCAGACAGCAAAGCATTCCACTTGGTGAGTTAAACTGCCTCAATAATAGCAAAATTGCATGTCATTTGCATAACTTATCGACTTCCTAGCACAACTATAATAGAAGCTATAGTTTGGTTCTCCGTGTCAAATGAAGCATGCGTTGCCATTATGTCACTTCTATTAATGGCTTCTTGTTTGAGGCTAACATTGTGTGAAATTCATTAAAAGCTGCAGAAGCTGTTGACCATGGACCCCATCCGTAGAATCACATCTGAGCAGGCCATGCAGGACCCCTACTTTTTGGAGGAGCCCTTGCCCACCTCTGAGTAAGTCACTACACACACACACACACACACAGATCTACATTCTGTCTACAGACCCTCCTTGGCTTGAGTCACGTTATCCTAGGGTTCCTATGATGTTGGAGCAGGTCACTTGGCTAATAAGCTTCGAGTCCTGGGTCTAAATGTTTGAAGTCGACAAGCCTCTTTGCTTTTTTTTCCCTCCAGTGTGTTTGCAGGCTGCCAGATTCCCTACCCCAAGAGGGAGTTCCTGACTGAGGAGGAGCCAGAGGACAAGGCCGACAAAGTAAAAAATGTGCCACTTCAGTCCTTCATCATGCTTATTTTATGAATGTATCCAGAAAGGTAGTAAGTGTACACATGCAATACAATGTACACTTTTTTTTTTTTTTTTTCTTTTACTATTAGAAAAACCAGCAGCAGCAACAGGGAAACAACCACACAAATGGGGCGGGGCACACTGGCAACCCTGACAACAGCCATGCCCAAGGCCCGCCGCTCAAGAAAGTGCGAGTTGTCCCGCCGACCACTACCTCAGGTGGCCTCATTATGACCTCAGACTACCAGGTAGGCCCCTCCTCCATCGACATTTTACTTTTGGATGAAGATATAGCTCTTTAATGTTCGTGTGGCATGTGTGTGCCGAATGTCACAACCTGCAAATTAACCTTGAAGTCTTTTAACCGACAAGAGTAATTTTGTAGTGAATAGGAGTTAATGAGTGTCTTCTTGTTTTCCTCCTCCCTGCAGCGCTCCAATCCACATGCTGCCTACCAGAACCCTGGACCAAGCACATCACTGCCCCAAAGCAGCATGGGATACTCCTCTACCTCCCAGCAGCCGCCCCAGTACTCCCACCAAACCCACCGCTACTGAGACACCTCTCTTACACACACACATACGTACATACGCTTATAAACACACACATAAACACACACGTATACACACACACAGCCCTCACCATACCTGAACGAATGTACTGAGGAATGGGGGGATGTCCAATGCAACAGAGCGCCCCGCCCCACCCCACAGAGGGCACTTTGTCTCCAGCAGTCTGTTAGGTCCGAATGACTTCTGCTTCAAGACAACACACCCATAACCCCAGTATTACAAACACTGCTATAGAGCAACACCTGATGGGTGAAACACAAGGCGGGAGGATTGGATACGATGATAGAGCCCAACCTGTTCCTGTGACTCAGACGACATCAAACCAGCCAAGAGAAGATGGCGTGGTATCGGGGGGGGGGGGTGGACACGTGTTAATCGGCGGTGTCATCTCCTCCCCTCTTCTTCTCCACCTGTCTCCACACCCCCACCTACGCCTGACCCCAGCCAGTTACCCTCTACCCATTGTAGCTTGGATGAGACTGAAAGCTGCTATGTGACTGCCAGCGGTGACAGATTCCTGTCCGACTGTCCTCCTGTCTGTCTGTCCATTTATTTTATGTGTGTGTGACCCTGTGAGGGCCTCAGCTGGGGACTGATCTGAGCTGCCGTGAAGCATGCTGGAGGATATGGAGCCCCCACAGCTGTGGCGTTGAGGGTTTTTTTTGTTTTGTTTGAGAAAGGACAAAAAAAGATGACAAAAATGATTTTAGTGGTTTATAATTTAATCTGTTTTCATGGTAAGTGTGGCAAAGCGGCTCAGCTGCTCTATGCTGTCGGCAAGCCTTACAACATGACAAAACCAACCAATCGCATGGAGGATGGCAGATGGAACATGTATTGTATTGAAATATTTTACATGAAGCAAGTATCCTGACAATAAAAGTGAAAACGATGATATTGTTAATTGTGTGTATGTGCAAGCAGCTGCTGAGTGATGCAAACTTAAGCAAGTATTTACCTTTTGCACTTTTTTAATTACTTATTTTTTTCTACTTCACAACAAGCTGTTAACTGTTTTTTAAGAATTCAGCTAAATCCCGTTAGCTGGCAGGAATTGTGTTTAAACTTGCTGGATTCGTTTTTAATGATGACATCAATCTTTGCACGTTTAACACCCAGTGTCACAGAAAGCTCACTATATGTTTTTTTAAATATTTTAGACACCTCGTATGCTATTTTATTAAGGCAGCTATTTTTATTTTTTATTTATCTAAAAAGAAAAGCATTGTTCACCTGGAATCAGACTTGGCTGAGGTTCTTTGGCTTTTTTCATTAAGTTCATTGTTATTGATTAAACTGACAATTATTTTCCTGATGAATCAGTTACCATTTTGTCTATAAAACATTAAAAAAGGCCATAATGATTTCCCATAGAACAAGTTTAATCAACAGCCCAACACCTACTCATTTTTTAATTACAATTATAGTAAGCAGAAAACCTGAGAATCTGTAACCAGATCGTATTCATATTATCTCATATTATGATACATTATCAAAATTGTTCATTGATTTTGTTGATCGATTAATAGTTTCAGCACTTATATTTATGAATTCTACAGTATTTCTGTCACATGCACAGAATCTCCTCCTTGGAACCAAAGTCATACGTTGGTCTTATAAAGTCCAAGTATGTCAATCTAAACCTTCCTACTTTATTTCATAGTCACACATACATGTGTGCTTTGGTATTCATGGGAAAATCAATAATATATGTTAAAATGACAGCTGTATAACGAATGCAGGCTGTGGCTTTTCCCCTTGTCCAGGAATAGAAGTGCATTTTCAATAATGAAACTCCCTTTCCAGTGGACTAAACCCGGTCTACGGTCTACAGTTTATTCTCTGCTCCCTTTTTCTGCTTTGATGACTCTCATCTCCCTCAGACTGTTTTTGTCTACCGACACACCTGGGAGGGTAAAGGACATATCGAAGCATAGCAAGTCCTCTTATTGAACCTCTTCTTGCAGGATTCTGGCCCAGCTATTACACAATAATACCCGAGCTCATTCTCAGCATCACTGCCTGCTGCATGATTCTAACCCCCTCTAGTCCACAACTGTCTGCTCAAACTCGTTATATAAATAGGTCTGCATGTCTACAAAATCCCCACAGGCCTCAAGATGAATTTAAAGTCCTAATAATTTTGACAAGGAATAGGACCCAGTTGAAAAAAAAACAAATCCCGTTTTGCTCTTCAGCTACGCCCAACTGTAGCCCCGCCTCCTCAATTCGCAACACCGCTTAAGAGTTTGGGAGTCTCCCTGTCATCCTTCTCCTTCGAGAGCTACCATTGGTCCATCTGAACGCCCATCACGTGTTAAATACCCTACTCTTACATCTGATTGGTGTATGTGATCTGTGGGCGTGTCCCCGTCCTCAAAGGATTGGAGTGGCCAGACTCTGCTGAGGGGACACAGGATGTGAGCGCTAAGAGGAGTATCTAACGGGACATGCGGACGGGCCGATTTATTCTACTATTTCAAGTGCTGGTGAGGGTTTTATGGTTCTTTTTACAACCACTAATGACAGCTTTTACATAAAGGGTGAGATGTGTGTGGCTATTTCTGTGGACGGTGGGCTCATTTGTCCAAACTAAGAAGTCGACCACTGGACACTAGCGAGCTAACCAAGTGGTCAGTGGTCGTGGAGCCGCAGTCAATGATAACAAACGGACTCTCCGTGCACGAAACATAAGCCTTAAGCACGGAGCACATGTAACATTAAAACCGGGAGAAATTCCCGGGAACCGAGGTGGGAGAACAGATGTGGGTCAGTCCATCAGTAACGGGAAGCGACGGTGCGGAACAGTGATTGATTGCGCGCGCGCGCGCGCGCGTGTGTGTGTGTGTGTCTGTGTGTGTGTGTATCAGCCTGTGGGAAGGAGAGAAAGGGTGTGTGTGGATGAATTGGGAATTTAAAGACAGACATCAAAATAGTCGATTGTACTAACTCAATCATGCCATTCACGTGGTAAAATGTAGAATCAATCAACCTGACATCACAACAGAGTGTTGATTAATTAAATATAAGTGATGAGCAACTTCGTTAGGGATAGTAGTGTTATAATACATCTTACCTTATATTCATAGCAAATATATCACCAATATCTAGCTGGAACTATTCACTATCAATAAATAAACCGACCATTAATTATTAAGTAATCTAATATATATAAAGGTAAAATAAACACAAAACAAATACTGGCTACTCAATGAGAAATGCTAGTATTTCTTAGTTAATTGGAACTAAAAGCAGGTAAAACAACTTAAAATATTCTTTTTTTTTTGTGAATAGGAGAATCTGTCAAGCTGAAAAACACATTGTGTTTTTAATACTTGATTTATAATCAATTAATTTTCTAATTTACTAAATTAATCAGCTATTTATCCCCTTGTAGCACCATTAGGATTAACTTGGGGTCATGTCTATTGAACTTAATCCTCCCTAACACATTGTGTTAGTTTCTCTTTACAGGTTGCTCCAATGCTCTGATATATTCGTACAATGACAGGATGATTATGTTATCATGTTACAATTTTACTAAAAGTCAATAAAAGACATTATTGCCCAGCACTGGCAGATATATTCTGTCTTTTTGGCTGCACAACAGAAGGTTAAAGTTATGGCCCAGCTCCCGCGACCTACTTTGTACACAGTGAGGACTCACTATTCAGTACTACCTTTACCCGGAGTGCCTGAATGCTTCACCATGGATGGCCCTGAGTAGTATTGGGACGTGGAAAACGTAGGCGCAGTGTCACACCGCAGAGTTTTTATTTACGTCATATTTAGGGCAGTGTGACCTGACGTAATCCAAGCTGCATTATTTATAACCTCAGAGCAAGCGAAAGAGCCTGCAACACAAGAAGCTGTACCCGGCTCATAAATTGGTAATGACTTCCCTTTGGGATCTTAATGGACTTCTCACATCTGTAGTAAATGCCTCTTCTATCTCTGCGTGTTGAGCATCTTGCAGGAGTCACATGGGTGAAGTGTGTTTTACCCTGAATGTAGCCTGAATGTCACCTTACTGAGGATCAAAGACTGCCGATGGGACTGTTAACATGCTGCTAATGGGACATTTTAAAGGCTACCTGGTGTGTTTGTGTCTGAATGCCTTAATGCCTAAGTGGTGCATGTTGGGTCGTGATGAATTAAGCATCAAAAAACACGACAAAAAGAAAGGCTGAGAAAACACTCAGCATGAGAGTGAGCTGTTATATTCCTCTGACTTATGTTTAGGTTTCACTCTCTTTTTTTTTCTTGCTCATGTATTTCTCCCAAAATGAGTGGAGGAGCGCTTGCTTGCTAAGCTTTCATTGCAGGAGTATAGGGGGCCTTAAAGAAGGTTGAAGAGGAGGAGGAGGAGGAGGAAGAGGATGCATGGGAGAGCTAGTGCTGTTGCCGTGTGAACGGAGCTCTATTGTCCCGGGAACCTTTCAGTGGCTTCCCCGAGGTCCCTGTTCATACCCCTCCCCCCACCCAATACACCCTTTCTCCCTCACACACACACACACACACACACACACACCCACACACACACACACACACACACACTCATTAACACAAACACAGTCTTCCACCTCTTAATGCTACACACAACCTTTTTCTCTCTGTCTCACACACAGATTCATTCACTGTCTCGTTCCCGTCACACGTCTCTATACTTTCCCCTCATCTTCTCACAAGCAGACGAGGCCCGACGAGGCCCGTCCTTTCCTCCACCCCCCCCAGTCGCTCATTATTTCGCTTCATTGATGTGATTGTCAGGCCAGCCAGACAGTAAAAGCAAAAACATGCAATCTTCTCATTTGCATCACCTCCCTCCTATCCTTACAAGAAGCACAGTGTTACCATAATGTTTACACAGACGGCTGAATCCGGGGGGCTCTTTTTGCTCCAACCCCAGACCTTATTAACTGTATTCAGTGTCCTTTGTGGCAGCACATGATGGTGTGATTTTACCCTTTCTTTTCTGTTATTGGCATGAGGCTGTTGGGGCGTGCAGGGGGTCGCTGGCTGAGAAAATCGGGGGCCAGATGAGGACCCGGCTGGTGGGAACAGAGGCGTCCTCTTCTCTGTCTCGGACAGCTGAAGTGACACGATCTGTAATTACAGTAGTTTTCCTGCTGACACACCGACGGCACAGCACTGCTGCTTGCTTTGTCGGTGATTTGTTGTGTTGATGATGTAACCGCACCTTTTGTATTTGGTGTGTTACGAGATAAGGATTCGCACAGATTAAAAGATTAACATTTTAAGCCACTTAGAAGGCAAAATATTTTCTGGTTGTGATGGGTTGAGAAGGATTAAAAAAAACGTTCTTCCCACCAAATCTAATTTCTTGTGATCACAAATGGATATCTGCGAGGTCCAACAAACACGAGTTGTATTTCTCGTACCTGTCAGCTATTATTAGCCTTCTGTCACACTGCCAGGGCTCCTGTGTTTCTCCAACCTGCATCTTTTTTTTTTTTTTTTTTGGCGTAGCAGCACAGGAAAAAGTCTGGAACTGTATTTATGAGTGAATCATTTGATCAGTGAGTCTAAAAATTGTGCGAGCAGCCGGTTTCCATCCTCCTCTGTGTCCGTCCTCTCTCGGTTGCTTCTCGAGCCATCGCTGTATTGTTCTGGACAGGAAGGAGAGAAGTGACACAGGGAGGACCAGGAAGCAGGAGCCGCAGGTCAAAAACAGGATGCAGGAAGAAGCTCAGATAAGATGGCTGCTCTGATGCACCCTGGGACATCTCCGGCGTTGTAAATTTATTTGTAGTCCTTTGAACTACAGAGAGTTTGACTGAAGAACCAATGAGGGTTTCATTAAGAGACTGAAGTTGCTATGAAAGAGCAAATGTGTGTGTGAGTTTTCTGGGGGAAAAATGGCAAATGCTTCCAGTTTTTGGTTTTCTTGTTATGCAACGATGCATTCATTTATGTAAATTCCCATTCGACTTTCCTGCCTTTTTGGTGTTTGCCTCACCACATCCGTGAATCTCTGTTTGTGTCAGGATTCCAGCTGGGCCACTGACAAGCCTGCCTGGGATTAGCTGGCATGCTGTATCTTCCTATCGCTAATGCTTTAATCTCTCTGCTGGACGCCAAAGTCTTCTGGCTTTGGGACACTGTTGGTCATACACTTCACAACGCCGTCCCAGGCTACAACAACACAAAAACACAAGCTACAGCCACAAAAGATACATTAAGCTGGGTGATATTGAAAAATCCAACGCAAACATTTGTACTCAGTATGTTGGAAGGATAATTTAACTGTGTTGTTCAGTATGATTATTGGTGCTTATATACAATATTTCATCAAAACTGTGAGTGTGGGAACTTGATGTGTTGATCAAGCCGCCAACAGACTATTTTAATAAATCTATAATTGTTTACGTATTTTTCAATAGCAAAAAATGACAATAAAAACCTCTAAAATAGAATAGAAAATAGAATATATTTGAGTTTTAGTCAGATTAAACTGTCAATTTCAATACATCCAATTGGAAGTTTTGATTTACAGCCATTTTAATAAGTTAATTGAGAAAATAATCAGGAAATTGATTGAGTTGCAGCCTTAATTTAAACTCTCTCAATGTGTTTTGATAATCACCACCCCTGTTATATATAGCATAAATGTTATACCTCTTTGTTTCAATGGCAGATGTGGTGTGTGTGTGGGGGGGGGGATAGCTCGCTCATGAGCATCAGACCAGATGCAGTTGGACAGCATCTGCATGCCGGTTCCTCCGTTTCATCCTCTCTAAATCAGGGTGCTGGCGTCTAAAAGAGTGTGTGCGTGTGCTTGTTTTAAAAGAGTGTGTGTGCTTGTCTCCTCGCAGTTCGTGTTGGTGTGAAGCCTCGCCATGCCGCTGGTCAAGAGGAACATCGAGCCCCGGCACCTCTGCCGGGGGGAGCTCCCCGAGGGCATCGGCAGCGAGCTGGAGTGTGTGATGAACAACACGCTCTCCGCCATCATCCGTCAGCTCAGCAGCCTGAGTACGACACACACTCTCACACTCACACACTCACATGGACAAACACACGCAAAGTAGCCTTTGCAGGAAGAGAATATCTGCTAAAAGTGACATTAAAAAAGAGATTACAACTTCAGGCCGTGACCTCACTAAGGTTGATGACTGCCTACGCGGTCACATGCTTTCGGCGGTAATCCCGAAGCTGTGATTGATTTGGGAGTTGTCATGGTTACAGTGCCCCGGGGGGGGGGGTCACTGGGCTAGCAGCAGACTTAGTGCGGCCTCGCGCTGGAGCGCGGAGGGTTGAAATGTAATCCTTGTAGATAGCTCTGCAAAAGGGAACTTATCGGGACAGCTGTGTGTGTGTGTGTGTCAGTGTGTCATCCTGTTATGACTGGAGGGGTGTATGTCAACAGTAGTCGTGTACAGGCCTGTGTCATATTGATTGTTGTGCTCACTGTAAATGCATTAGAAAGATTTGTTTATCTATCTCCCCGTCCGTTTTCCATCTCCCTGTCTTTGTTTAATAATCCATCAACAAGTATTTTAACATTCACCCATTCATCCTCAGTTACACCCATTTTACAAATGTGTTCATTGTGCATTTAAACAGCATACTTTTTAAATCCAGTCCCTTTTTTGCTGTTGACCCTCTACATTTCGGCCCAGTCATGTCCATTCTCTCTCCGTCTCTTATTGTGTCGAGTTCCTGCAGTGGGAGTGGGCCTTTCAGCAGCAGCTGTGGGAGATATATATACATGTTTGAAGACCACATACACTGTGCATGTCTGTGCACACGGAGAGGTCAGAGTTGACCCGGCTCAGCGTGCCGGATCTGTGATTCTTCCTTCCTCTAAATGTTTTTCCTGTGGCCCATCCTGTCAGCAGGAGGGACAGAAAAAGCCTTTAGTGTGTGAAACACACGCAGTCCACTATAATAAAACTGTGCTGTTAGACCGCTCTGGCTGGGTTTTAAACTGTTGACATCCAGAGGACGCATGTTTTCATTCAAAGCCTAATCATGTCAGTACTGCCCAGCGTAGCAATTTCTTTAGAAGAAAGGCTTTTACGCTCATTAGCTCTGGGCTAAGACCCCCAGTGCTAAAAGTTTATAGTTCTATAAACCCCGGACTAACCGTCATTTCACACTGACAGCCCATAATGTGGTTTACTTCCGCCCTTGGCCCTTTTTAAAAAACCCATTCCAGAGCAGGGTCATCCGCACTGTTCGGGGTTATTCCCCAGAACACAGAGTTAAGAACACAAGCGTGAATCGGGATTAGAACCAAAGCAACAAAAAGTTTCCTATCAAGTCAAATGTCAATCACAGTGCTGTGATTCCACTCTGAAGATGTTAGCCTCGCAACATAACGCCGGGACCAGAACCAGGAGCAGGACCGGACTTGAGCACATGTACAGGACCCAGCAGACATTTGCACAGATTGTTTAGGGCTTTGAACTGACAACCCTGAGGTGATGAATCTCTAGCAATAACAGAGCAGCGATGAATAACTTCAACAAACAACTAATGATTAATGTTGCTATATGGAGCTGTATGAGAAGCCATTTCCTGCAAAGGCCTTTTTCTAGCCTCACGTTGTGTCACATTACCGTCGTATCGATTAAACTTCAGCCTCTGTGGGGATTTGCTCGGCTCCGGATAACGATTACGAGCCTCCTTCGTTCAAATTTCCCATTTCTTTGTCCTTCTGCTGTTTCTTTTTCCAGGTAAACATGCGGAGGATATATTCGGCGAGCTGTTTAGCGAGGCCAACACCTTCTATCTGCGCGCCAACTCTCTCCAGGACCGCATTGACCGGCTGGCCGTTAAAGTCACACAGCTGGACTCCACTGTGGAAGAAGGTGGGTCAGAGGTTTAGAGGTCTGAGGGGGCGGGGGAAGGACAGGAAGTCATCACTCATCGTCCAAAGTGTTGTCAGTCTCTTTTCTTTCCTGCCTTTTCTACCTATTCTGACCTCTATGTTCTCAGTTTCCCTACAAGACATAAACATGAGGAAAGCCTTCAAGAGCTCCACCACTCAGGACCAGCAGGTGGTGTCCACGAGCAGTGTGCCCAATCCTGTCAAGGAGATCTACAAACTGAGTGATAAGCCTCCGCCACTCAACATCCTCTCGTCTTACAGGTTGGTGCTGATGATGCTCACTCACCCACCAAACACTCTCTGATGCTCTCTCAGCACGATCACAGCCGTATCTCTTAAATCTGTCTCATTTCTTTCTGCTGCCCCCCCCCCCCCCTAAAAACATAATGACTGTAGTCAAAATTCTAGTATTTCTTGACTCACATATCATTTTTACAGTATTTCCACCAATATGTGAGCCTTAAAGATGCTAAACATATTTATTTTTCTTAATTTTAACAGTATGAAACCAGCAGCATATGTTTGTACACAATGCACTTTCACAGTGTGAAAGACACAATAAACTTGGCTCCTTGTTTCTGACCTACATTCACAGTGAAACAGCAGATTTGGTACTATTTCCTCCTGCTACTTCTATCCAGTGTGCTTTCCAGTACTTTGGGTGCATTATATATTTAGCATGGCCGGCTCCAGTGGGAATCAAACTCCTAACCGTGACTACATAGCACACTTCTCTCCCTCTTCATCTGTTCTCAGCCTCTTCCACTTTTGCAATATTCGTAGCAAACACCGAGACAAAAAAAACCTTGTCTATCTTGCCATTCTGCATAAACTAAGACGATGTATCCATACATGTTTTGGTACAAAGACATTTGTGCGCCTGCATAATTCTCGGGTGTCTGTTTCTGAAGGGATGACCACAAGGAAGCGCTGAAGTTCTACACCGACCCCTCCTACTTCTTCAACCTGTGGAAGGAAACCATGCTGCAGGACACAGAGGATAAAAGGAAAGAGAAGAGGAAGCAGAAGGTACAATTGGGAGCTCACCGATCATGCTATGGTTTTTATACACCATTACAAGCAGTTTACTCTACCTGCCACCTCAAACTGGTGCTGTTCTGTCCAATGTAGTTCAAGTTAGTTTCTTACATTTTAATACCATAATCACTACACAAAATATGACTTCTTAGTGGAACTAATTATATTATTGTCCACAGAAGAACACATAATGAAGGACCACAAATTGATATCTTTAACAAAACTAAATAGCCTAAATGCTCTCCTTCTCTCTCTGTCTTTCAGGAGCAGAAGCGGTGTGTGGATGGAACGTTACAGAGGGAGGTGAAGAAGGTCCGAAAGGCGAGGAACCGTCGGCAGGAGTGGAACATGATGGCTCTGGATAAAGAGCTGAGGCCGGACCACCGACACACCATACACCGCGACAGAGGGGCTTCCTCCGAGGGCTCGATGTCCCCAGAGAACAGGTAGGGCATTATATATCTGCGTAATTAATTAACAGTGTTATTTCCACCTTCCTATTTTCACCGTCCATTTTCTCATCCTCCTCCCCTGCTGCCTCTATCAGGGGTCACGGTCCTGATCAGCACCACTACCCCAACATGATGAACCACGCTGGCCACGCCCACACCTACTCCGGCCCACCGCCCAGCGTCCTGGCCGCCCAGATGGCTGCAGCAGGCCACGCCCCCCGCGGAGGAGGCGAACACGACATGAGAGGCAGGACCATGATGGCCTATCAGGGCGGGACACTGGGGCGCTCTCACCACCACCACGTCCCGCTGCCTCCTCCACCCACTGAGGCCATGAACGGTGGCTCTATGTCCCTTCCCCCAATGGACTACAGGTAAACAAGACACTTTTCTAACAGGCTCTTAAAGTTGTATTTCAGGCATTTGACAGGTTGAGGTGTGTCTTTGTGTACACAAGTATGAATTTTGAGCAAATGCTGCCACCTAGTGGGTCAGTGTCCTTCTGCTTCACTCTCAAACCCTGATGACAAAGTACAGACTGTTATCCTTTGTATTAACCTCTCCTAATTCTCTTTCATTTTCTCTCTCTTGCAGCATGGATGGCTATGCCAACACTGGTCCCCCTCCTCCCCCCCCAGCCCCTCTCATCCCTTCTGCCCAAACTGCATTTGCCTCCCCTCCCGGAGGACCAATGCCTCTCGGGCAAATGGTCGGCGCTGGTGGCTTCGCTCTGCCTCCGCTGCCTTTATGTGGAGCCCAGGCGGCTCCGCCTCCGCCTGGTCCTCCACCTCTTCCCCTCCCAGCCGGTGCTTCCCACATAAACCGCAAGATGTCTTCCTCTGCACCTGCTGAGGCCTCAGCGGTCAACGATGCCCGCAGTGATCTGCTGGCTGCTATACGTATGGGTACGAGCTGTAGTGTGTCTATGTGTTCCCATAAAGATGTGTCATGTGTGTCTTCTTTAGAACAGTTTTTGTTTAAAACCACCTTTAATAATAATAGCACTAACATATGCAGTGCCCCTTTAAAATGTCCCGTTTTATTGTTTTACAACATTTAATTGAAGGGGAATAATGTGGCTGTTTTAACCCTGATCAACAGAAAAAGAGCCTTTAAATGCAGAATGATTGGCACCTGGTCGCTCCGTTTTTATAGAGGTGGAGGCAAAAAAAATTAAGTTTATAAAGGGATCTAACTTAAGGGGGTGAATACTTGTTAAAAGATAAAAAATAACATTTGTAGTCAAAGGTCTGAATATAGGTCTATTGCTTGAGATTTAATTTTTGTCAAATCTCAACCAATATAATTGTAAATTCATTGTAAATACACTAGCATTGGAAAAAGAGAGTAAGAAATAGCTTAAGCAAATGTTTGTGACCTACATTTTATTAGGCCTTGCCTTGATATGACAGGAAATGGCCTTGATCTAGAGCACTATAATTAAGTGGCTCAAGGGAACATTTAAAGAGTTCCACCAAAGATCAGAATCTTTATATGAGAAGGAGGAGGTGATGGAGCAGCTTTTCAAGTCACAGATCTCATCATCACTACATGTCATACCAGCTAGATCCTCACTGGAAATGTCCTGGAAAATAATCTCTAGAAAAGAGTGGGAAGCCTGATAGTGTTCTTTTTAGACTCCAAAATGAAGCTGCCTCAGACCCTCATTGTTTATCCATACACTGCATTTCAAGAGCCACCGTGTCAGTGACAAACACACCCCGTATTTCCCTGTAGGCATCCAGTTGAAGAAGGTGCAGGAGCAGCAGGAGCAGCAGGCTAAGAGGGAGCCGGTTGGAAACGACGTGGCCACCATCCTCTCACGACGCATCGCGGTGGAGTACTCCGACTCTGAGGACGACTCGGAGTTGGAAGAGAACGATTGGTCGGATTAACATACACACACACACACAAAAAGAAAAATAGGATAACTACTGAAGATACACACACATACACAGTCGATCTCACACTCACTTGAAAGAATGCCCACTCTACCACACTCACGGGCTGTCACACACACACACACACACATGCCTACACACAATCACATGCTGTAGGTTGATATAAGCTGAATGGTCCAAAACTGGAAATGTGGGGGTGTATTCAAGATGCATAAACACTGTAAAGACACTCGTAACATACTGTAATACTTACCACTCTTTGAAACATTAACATGTAGCTTGACATATATATATATAATTCAAAGCATTGTGGATACACCCCAGTGGATGTTTCTCTACCTGTTATAACACTATAGACACCATGTGAAGGTGCTTATTACATGTATAGTCGAAGCTTGAGAGTGTTAGAAGAATTAGAAACTTTTCCCTCTTGAGCTAACCAACGTACTCGTCTTTTTTTAAATGTTTTTACTGAAACACTTGCGTATGCTGTAGATCGTGAGGCATGTTTGTTTTTTTTTTTAACATGTCAATAACTGGAAGTGAAGGAGTCGTTGATGATGGGTTCATGCCTCTGAGGATATGTAATAAGTCTTATTGATGATAAACGGGAGAATTGATTGAGCCATTGATCACTGCTGTACGGGGGGGGGGGGGCAAGCTAGTGTGAGCTCTGTAACCTTTGACCCCAGAGAAAAATAAAACGATGAATCGAAGATCGCGGCTGGTGTGTCATGTCTCTCTTTACTGGTCCACTGTCGTCATAGAGACAACACGTACCTGCCTCTAAGACTTCAGTTTCCATGGTAACAGTATAGCTAAGAAGGGAGTTGCCAGGGAAACAGAAGAGTGTGAAAACAGGGGGGGGGGGGGGGCGAGCCAGGGCGAGGATGAACAAATTAGTCGAGGCAGCAGAGTTTTATGCACAGCACATGTTTGGTTTTTTTAATACAAAATTAACAATCGAGTGAACTAACCAAAGCAATAAAAAGTACAACTAACACCTTTGCAAAAATAGACACCACGTTCACACACACGTTTTTTTTTAGTTTTTTTTTACAATATCTCAGTTCAGTTAGTGCATGTTGATTATCGTTTATATGTTTCATTTTGCAGATACTTAATTTGTTGTGCCATCTTCATCCAAAAAATAAAGTGCATTTCACATTGAAAACTACGCATACGTCTACACAAGATGCTGTTACTGTGGCGTCCTCCCGTCTCCAACCCCCAAAACACACACACACACACACATTCACAGGCCCTTGAGTGTTTTAATGTTTAGCTCTACATGTTTAACCATCAAAAAGAAACCTCCCGCTGAACTAACATCCAGTATTTTTTCAAAAACCCAGCTGCTTTGCACACAACGTTGTGTTTCATTACACTGTGAAACAATTCAATAGATGAACAGGTGTGAGTTGGATACTAAGCCCTTGTTCACACCTGCTCAATCATGAAAATCTCAACAACACTGCACAAGAGAAGAACATTCACCAACCAGAGAACGTTGTGTACCATTTGGTTCCCGTCAAACACCCACGTGTAACCAATCAATTATCCGTTAACCAGCCTCAGTCAACCGGTGCATATTGATGCCCAACAGAAGAAAATGGCGCAACCCAACTCATCCCCTAGCTTGACATAGGCTTTAGTAGCACCATGCAAGGTGGTTTTAAGTCCCCCCCTCTTCAGCATGCCGTTTTTACAGAAACAAATGAGTCAAGAGGAAGACAAAACAATTTGATTATTACTACATTCCAAAAAAAAGGCTTTTTATCACACAACACCAGAATGTGAAAGAATTCAGGCCAGATTAAAGTGGAAAAAAATAGAACTTCAATGAATATAACAAAATAGACTTTTCTCAAAAGGTAAAGCAATAAGAGTTTGTGATGGTCTGTGATGTGCCAGCCCGACCTGTCGGTGCTCATTAATAACAACAGGATTCAGTCTGACACTGTGCACGAGTTCACGTTCCAATGCTCAGAAATGCTGTTCCTCAGCTTTTCTTACTTACCCCCCCTTTTTTTTTATCGCTTTGCATCTGATCTGAGGCCAGAAAGATGAAGATTGGGAGCTCCTCAAATGCCCCCAGGCTTGCTTAGAGGGGAGGTAGCAAGGAAGGAAAGAAGAAGCAGTACTTCTTTTTATTTGGAAGTGCCCATATTTAGCTCATAGGATCATTCAGAGGTCACTTAGCGGACGCCTGCATCAATCAGACTAGATTGATTTAAAGTAGAATATTAGGGATAAAGAGGAGACTGAAAACACACAGCAGGACTTGGATCCCAGTGAGTCCCTTTCACTTTGGCTTGAAGTGCTGGAGCTTCCACATCTGAGTCCTACCTCTTTGGAAACGCTCTACGAATATGTAACGAGGCCACTTCTCTCAGAACTGACAGGAAGACTGGCAGCATTGTCCTCGAAGGTCAGGGGTGTCAACAGGGAGTCATATCCCTCACACCCGTTTCACCCCTTCACAAGGAGACAGATTAAGGTCTGCTGAGAGCTGCTGGATCACAAACACACACACATGCACACACCCAGAGGCCATGCAACTCATACCGTATCCACGAAAACACAGCCCCAAATCACACACTGAGACTTGAGGTCACGACACTTAGGACAGTTCATATGCTCACAAAAGGCAGAGACAAGAAGTAAATAAATACATTTCACCATTCTTTTGGTGTGACAAATGGTCAAAGTCCGATTTTAGCTCAGAGAAATAAAAAAAATCATTGCGGAGGAATGAGTCAGTGGTGTCACTGTGACAAAGGAGTCGTTTGATCTCGTCCACTTTTTCCAGCCCTGGAGTGATTATCCTCCCACCTATTTCAAGATCACTTGTAGCTCCCCGAGCACATTCACTACAACACATCCCCACCTGAGCGGCCGCTATGGAACTTCACGCTGCAGGAAGAAGTATAGGTGGGAGGTGGATGTTATTGCTGTCTGAGTATTGCTAAATAACTACCATTCATAGTTATTGCTGACAAGATATGAAGGAATGAGTAATTAGCGTGCATCTTTTTGTCGGGTTTGAGACCAAGAACTAACGGAGGATTAACTCAGAGCAGCTGGTAAGTGTTGTGATTTGGGCTTCCATTGAACCACACTCAGTTGAACTGAAATCACGATCAAAGCAGAGCCTTTGAACTTCAAACTTATCCGCACTTTACAGCTAAATATTGTTTTTGAAATACATTTTTCAAAAAAGGGTGCCACTCTTGTGACCATCAAGTAACGATTAGCTCATTCAATGTGATACATTTGAGGTACACTGTGTAGAAAAACAAAAATATTAGGGTCATGATGACATCAGGGTACCATGTCACATGGCTTGTAGTCGACAATGTGACCTACCACACTGAACTAAGGAGGGGAAAAGGGCATCTGTGCTTGTTGCATGCAAATTACACTGAAGTCAAGCATATCGATCAAATGTGTGGTTGGTGTTCAAATAAATGGAAATACATTCACATTTAGCAGATTTCCATATAAAATCCATATTTGTCTACAGGTTTGTAATCTGATGATACATTCATTTAATATCCTACATGATTCCTTTAGGAATAATACATTTGATTTGTGTGTGTTTTAAAAAGTATAGGCCTGACTTATAATTCCAATTATTGTTCAAATTGGTGGGGCTTTCTCAATTACATTATGATTACACATTACATAACAATGTTCTAGACATTCAAAAAGTCATAAGCAATCTCCATTTAAAAGGTGAAAGAGGAGGGATATAGGTGGTTACATAATCCGATAGCCTTCTATTCGGGTTGGTGCCTCCGTTAATGATAAAACATGGAGGAGGGGTTAATGGTGGGGTCTCATGGGGCTTTGTCGCGAGCCTCCCACTTGCGAGATGAAACTAAAAATGCATTCACACACAAATCCAGAGAGAAAAGAAGACACATTTGGAGAGGCGGGGGGAAGACGAAACGGCTTGATTTCTTTCTTGGCGTCTGTGGAGGACGCGGGGCGCGGATCAGAGAGCTCCGGGTCTATTTTTAGCACTCCGCGGCTGTTTAGCTTTCGACGCACGTTCAGATTGCAGCAGCAGAGCGCCGGGATGCTGCTCCAGACAGGGCTTTATGTGGAAATGCCTGCGTAATCAGCCGTTCTCTTCTCTCCTCTCCGCCCCGCACACACTCCTTGGTGAATTTGTGCGCTTTTACGCACGCGCGCGCAAGGGGCCCACACTAATAATCCCTCCTTATTTGCAGAAAAACAAGCACGTGTCAACCAAAGCCCAAAGTGCTGTTAACTATATGCAGTGTATATACAGTCGCTGCCTCTAACATGTGATGCACTCAGCGCTCTCTGTAGGACAGAGGAAGGGCGTGGCACAGGCTGAACAGGAGGGGGCGGGATGCTGCCAGCGCAGTGGCCGCCTTTACTGGGGAAGACAGTGAGACACCTTGCCACTTGGTGAATATAATAAAGAAAACAAAAACTCCATTCAGCTGACTCTGGGCGCCTCTCTCTTCCCACCCGGGTCTGTTCGGTCAGATGTCACTAGGGGTCCGCGCACGCTGGGCCACGCTGGCAGGAATACAGCCGCAGCACACCAGCCACAGTGCCTTCTGGATCTCCTGGTTCCTGAAGGCGTAGATGACCGGGTTGATGACGGAGTTGTAGGTGGCAGGCACCAGCGTGGCGTAGGTGTAGAGGGGAGGGTAGGTGTAGTCGGCGATGAGAGAGTAGACAGTGAATGGCATCCAGCAGGCAGCAAAGGTACCCAGGATGATCGCCAACGTGGACACGCCCTTCCGCGTTGTGACGTAGTGGGGTGTGGCGGCCAGGAAGTGGTGCTGGAGGGCGATCTGGTGAGCGTGGCGCATCACGATCTTGCAGATCTGGACGTAGAGTTGCAGCATGAGGCCGAAGAGCAGCAGGAAGGAAACGGACAGCACGGCAATGTTGTTCTTTGTGAGTGGGCGCACCACGCTGCATGTAGACTCCTCTGCCAGGCAGTTGACCCCCGTGACCGGCAGCAGGCCAAGACACAGGGAGAGGCCCCACAGGAGCACCAGCATGGTGTAGGTGAAGACCGCTGTCCGCTCCGAGTTGTAGGTGAGGGCATAATACAGCGACAGGTAGCGGTCGATAGTGATGGCCAGCAGGCTGAAGACGGAGGCGGAGAAGGAGGCCACCACCAGGCCCACGGTCAGCAACTGGGCCGATTCGGACTGAAGCAAGTAGGCACAGGTGAAGTGAAGCACCAGGCCCAGGCCGGCCAGTAGGTCGGCCAGTGCCAGGCTGCCGATCAGCAGGAACATGGGAGCTCTGAGCGCCGGGTTCTGCCAGATCACCAGCACCACCAGGGCGTTCTCGCAGGCTATCAGAGTCCCCGATGAGCACAGCACAATGTCCCAGGGGTTGATCAGCAGGGGCATCTGGCTGGGCGGGAGGGAGTCCGGTGGAAACGTCCCCAGGCTGGTGCTGTTGTCCATCGGCCCACCGCCTCCGCTGGCCCATGCTGTGGGGTCAGGGGTCAGCCAGCTGGGGGTGACCGGCGGCTCTTCGCTCATTGTAGCCCCCGTCTGAAAATGACACAAACAAGCAACCTGTTATATCTTAGCATAAAAAAGTCTTGACCAAACCAATGAGGACCAAAAATAACTTGTCTTTATTGTGTGTTTTGGTTCATCTTTTTAGCTTCGCAATTTCATGCACTGATGACAGAAACTGTGGGGACTGTTTCCCTCCTGCTCCCACCCCACCTTTGTGCGGGCCACTGGGTTTGTGTTGATGTACATTTTAGCCTCCAGACAATTCATGCATTTTCCTCTGGGAATTGAACACGGTGACTATTTAACAGGCCTACAGGGTACACCTCAGGTAAGTAGCTTAAGTTATGAACAAGGGAAATGAAAGGGGATAATTAAAAAAATTAAAAAATAAAGCAGGCTTTTGTTGCAAATTTCAGGCCACACTTCTTAAGAGATATCGATACACCGGCACCGGTAATAATTCACGCCGCTGTCGGGAGACCGAGCGCCTTTTTATTTTATTTTATTTTTTACATAGCAGAAGATAACCGCACAGGTCATGGAAATACAGCCTCTAACTGCATACATGCATCTCACGCCGGTTAGCCATATGGTGCTGCTTTACCCTCTCTGCACCTTGCATCAAGGGGAACACAGCGGCTTCTCCACGTCAGCGGAAGAAAAAAATATAAAATAAAATAAACGGGCTAAAAAAATAATTCATGCATGTCAAGGATGCTCAATAATCCTATTCCAGCCTACCTTGACTCTGCGAGGTGAGACTTCCCGTCTAGATGGAAGAACGACAGCCTGGTATTGCCATGTTATCGATAAGGACGGTGCAGCCCGGAGAGAGAGAGAGGGGGGTGGTGGTGGTGGTGGTGGTGTAGGGGGGGGATGCTGGTCCTCTCTGCCTCAAAGCTGGGATGAAGGAAGAATAAGAAAAGAGCGCGGAGCGGCTCTGCCGTTAACGGCGCATCGCCGTGGACTGCGGCTGTGCAGAGAGCAGCGGCGGAAAAGAGGAAGAGGATGATGATGGAGGAGGAGTCCCATGGGCCAGACCACCAAAGACCGGTTGAACTCCGTTAAGGAGCTAAATGTCTAGTCGTTGCTGTCTCAAGGACAAAGACAGGTGTGTGCGTGTGGAGTGTCCAGGTGTCCACGTGCTTGTAGTCGCTTATTCTAAGTAAAACATGCTTTCTTTGAACAGGCCTGTTGCAACATTTGTCATTCCGCGTGATGCAACTTATTTCGGCTCACCTGAACAAAACAAGACAATACATTCAAACTGTTAAGGTGTTTCAGATATGCATGCTGGATGCTCTCTTTCCTCCTGCGACGCCCTTCTATTCTGGTCCTGCCTGTGCTATTAACAGCAACTCTGATGTGTGTCAACCCCCACCCCACCCTCTCCTCTGTCCTCCATCTTCTCTTCCTCACCTCTCCATCCTTGCATCACTGCCTCCAACAGAGACCTCTAGCGATGAAGAACTGATGGGTGACTTGTTAATGAGGCTTTCATGTCGATTGTGTGGAGTTTTATTTACAAAGCACCTGCTTTACAGATCTGAATAGATTAAAAATATCTCCTGTTGCAGCAGGAGAGCTGGGCTACCAGGCTACACCGCCGAGGGGCGCTGTTGAGCCTCTATGAGTCATCAGTGCGCACCTGTAGGACGCAGAAAGCACACACTGCATCAATCTTACTGGCTTTATTTCGTTTTCTTTAAAACAGAAAATAATCGCTTTACAACAGGCCTTTTTCAAGCAAACCCTCACATTAAACTTGCCAACACCTACAAAACGGTATCAAAAGTGCACCATAGTGTTAATACATCTTCTCAAGGTCTAACGATTTCCAATGATAATATTATCTTGTTATATTTATACAAATACCATTCTGTACACTGTAGAAATACACAACCCAGTGTGTGTCCCCCCCCCCCCCCCCCCCCACCCCACCTCACCTCATCCTCCTTTACATCTGTGATCAAAAACATGACCCACTCTCGGTAAATCCCATGCAGAATAACAGTGTGGGGGGTGAAGACACCAAGCCGATGTTACATCATATGAATTATTAAATACCCGTTCAACCCCACACCCAAAGAAAAATCGAATATGCCACTCATACGGCCAACCAATATCTGTACAACCCTCATTCAACGTCTTGTTTTTTTAAAAACAATCTTGACACAGTTTGCATTCATTATCGTCTCATCGTCCAGGCAGCAGCAGCGTCCAGAGTGAAGGGGACGAGGTGGAATGGAAGGACACAGGGGAAGGAGGAGGAACTTCCAACGGCTGAGCTGCAGCGCCGAGCGTGTAAGAAGCACAAGAATTAAATACAGCTGTGCGGGCAGGTGTGACGCCGTGCGGGCTGCTGTGGCGTGTTTACAGTCCGCCGCTCCTCGTAAAGAGGGAACAGAGCCTTTCTTCTGGTTTCTGTGGCAGAACACGGCTGCTCCACGTTTAGTCTCTGGACTGGTAGAAGAGGATGTAGCCCGACTCGGAGTTCTTGGATATTTCAGAAGTGAGTCCGTAGAACTCTTCTATGGCCTGTGCATCGATTTTCTGCAAGAACAGAAAGACGATATACAGCTGGGTCAAAAACTACACAAGTACTGTGAATACTACATCAAATGTAAAAAGTAGAAATGAACTCGCTTACCTCTACAATATCATCATCGAACAGCAACCAGAAGTCATGACTTTTCACAATGGCAATGTAGTGACCCCTGTTTGGCCCACTGAAAAGAAAAATAACACTTTATTAGAGCGAACTTTAACTACCGTGATATTATTACTTGGGCTTTAAAAGGCACTACACGCCCACAGTCCACCCACACAGGTGTTTCCACTTATTGTGCCCGATTAGACTCCTTTGCAGGACTGTGTAAACACCATGTTGATTGACACTCCTCTGGAAACACCTGTGTGGGAGTACGGGCCTTTAATGAAACACAAATCTGTGCAGCTGTGAACAAAAACAGGTTACATGGTAAGCATGGAATGACCAGTACTGAATACTGAAGCAGTATTCAGTACGGTTCTACTTAAGCACTATCATGACATTACGATAACTGAAATCCCCGATGATATGTGGCCTAAAATCATGACATCAATTTCATTATATGCCTCCCTGCTCTGAAAATAACCAAGCTAAAAGGAGATGAGAGTAAAGCTCAAAGGGAGAGAAGAACATTCAGACATAACTTACATCTGAAGGACTCCCGACTCATTTGCTCAACTCCAAATAAGTTTAGTAAATTATTTCTATTCATGAAGGCCGGGAGTCTGTTTTCAGCAAAGCGGGGAAACACCTTGTATAAACACAGACAGAACAAAGGCGCACTCACTCTGGGTCAAAACTGGCACTGGAAAAAAAAAGTGCAGCACAGCTGAACAATGATGGATGAGGGTCTGTGTTTTCTCCCACTTGACGTGATTTAGGTTCTAATGTACCTTTATTCTAGTGCCAATAGGTTCAAATGCATTTTATTATTAGAACAGTAAATGGTCCGCCTGTCTCTGGTTGCCATGTATCTTACACACCTCCCACAATGCACCACCACAGCGACCAGGTCGTAGAGCCTCTCCGGATTGGTGGCGTCCCCGGAGGTGTTGAACAGGCGGAGCTCCAGAGGGAAGACGACGCGATAGGACAGCTTGGTGTAGCGCTGCAGCTGCTCCATGTACTTAAAGCGCTTCAGGTGCAGAGCCAAGATCATCGGCAGCTTCTTAACACGCATCCTATGTCACAACGTTACAGAGTCACACACAATATCTAAACTCCCAACCATGCACAGAAATGCAATAAACACCTAAAAAAAAAAGAAGCACAAAATAAGAATGAACCGGTGTACTGACCTCTTGTGTGCCTCCTGCTTGCTTCTACATTCTTCACAGTAGTATTTGTACTCACTGCACAGAGTCTCTGTGTTACTGAAACCTCTGAGAGGAGCCACAAAGAGGATTAGTCAAACCAGAGGTCAATAAATGAATGATTCAATACTAAAACACTCCATTCTCGTCATGCAGTTTGGTGAAAGACACACACAACTACTATTCATTACAAATCCAGCATCCTCAAACAAACACCACATGTTCAGAGCAATTCATGCAATCTTCTTCAGAACTAAAGATATAAAAAGGTTCCAACCGTAACACAGATTGCAACCTCTAAATATGTTACTACTTTGTAAGTTACACTCTTAAAATAGGTAAAAGCCACAACGCCGTTCAACAGAGACTAGTTCTGTAATACTACTCAACATTTGTCAATTTTTGTAATAAGTAAAATAGGTGGCTACAACATTTTTGGAACTAAATTCTTAACCAGAAGTGCATTTTCATACAGATTGAGATTTTCTTCATGAATCAAATCAAAAAAGGAAGCACTTAAGAGAAGCTGGAACCATTAAATGTTGTTTTCTGTAATAAGAGTTGCCAATTATTTTTCTGTCAGTGAACTACTACTCCGGCTTCTGCTCTGCTTCTACATGTTGTGAATTTACCTGAGGCAGTGCGTGATGGAGGTATTCTGTTCTACATCCACAGAAAGGTCCAGAAAATCCTCATCTTTGCTGCTTATCTGAAGAGGAAAAAAAAAAGGACATCAACATAAGCTAAAAGCAGCTAAACTCAAATACTAGATAAATGCGTCTGCCTGATAAGTTTGGAATAAAATAACATTGGGCTGTTCTCTTGTATTTGCCTTAAACATTGTTTGCACTTACACCGACAGAAACTAACACACAAACAACCTCAGCTTTTCTTTATCCTTGTGCCAAGAAGCTTCAACTGTGTATGTTATCTAATCCCTCAGCAGCAGGATTGTTTGATTTGAAAACATGTTTCAACAAGACTCTGGTGACACACAGCAGAAGACGTTCGGTGTGAGCCACTTAAATCTCCCCCCTCATGTGAAAACAGCAGTGAGCCATCTTACCGTTTCACAGGTGAGGCAGCGCGTCTCATTGGTCAGAGTGCCTTGGAAGATCTCATGGACCCAGGTCGGAGCGGGCGTGGCATTGCTGTTGTTGTTCTGAGAGTCCAACGTGCCGTTGGCAAGGCGGCCGTTGGTCTTGTCCTGCTTTCTCTCCTCCTGAAGCAAGTCTGCGATGGTGTTGAGCAGGTAGTTCAGGAATTCATGGGCATCCTGCTGCATGTAATTGTCAAACAGCTCTGAGGAAGAAAGTGCAGAGAGGGAACTTTAGAGTTTTAATTGTTGATTAGTCACTTTGCTGTAGCCTCTTTTGACCACACCAATCTTCTTAAACGTATCAGTTTCCTCTCACCATTCTCTTTGCGAAGCCGTGTGATGAACTTCTTGGGCGGTATGACGCCCACTTTCCTCTTCTGGTTGGCAATACTGTGAAAGAGGTCGGCCAGGCAGGTGAGCAGGTTCTCCTTTCGCCGAGGCTGACTGCGGTACGCCAAGATCTTCTCCCGAAACGGTCGGCAGAAGTACAGAGCCTGCAGCACCGAGTTGCAGTAGCAGGTGTTTCCAAACTAAGAATCACATATGGAATGCAGTCGAATGCAGTGTGAGTACCAGTCAGGTGGAGAATGTATACATAGCGTTGAATCTGCACATCATTCACTTACATTGACCAGGCCAAAGTAGTGCTCATTGACTGGAAACTGCTCAGATCCAATCTCTTTCTCCAGAGCAGAGGCATTGGCGCCCTATAAATGCACAGAGCAAGAAAAAGAAGACTACGTATTTACTATTATTTTGGACAAAAAAAAAACGGATGCTTAAAAACTCCCAAGACTAGGGACTCTCCCCTACCACCTCAACTCTGCCCTTTTATGCCATTTGAGCTAAAAGCAATCATCTTTAAAAACGACAGTAAAATGAGGCTGTGCAAGGCTAGTGCTAACTCATCCAAAATGGATTTTAAATGTATGTATGCAGAAATAAATGTATGTTATTGCAAATACGGGTTTTCAGAATATAAATGATTAAAACTGGAAACACAAATCCCCTCTAAAATGTGGTAGTGATTAATACAGTGCGATGCATATAGACAGTAACAAACTGCAGATTTGACATGGACCTAGCGGGTCCAAAACTGCGCAGCTAAGCCATGTCGTCATTGCTTGCGTTAATAATGTCCGGTAGTAAAGGCCAACACGTTAACGTCAATTTTTTTTCACGGTTTCTCTAACGTTGAGTTACACATACTGCAGATAATGCGTTGTCACTCATTACCCAAACAGGTGTTAGCATGGTGCTACACTGGTTTAGCTTCGCGTTAGCTAGTTAGCTTCATGTTAGCTAGTTAGCTGCAGCAGGTGCACTGTCACTGTACAAAAAGAGGCTGGGATACATGCTAACCAAATAAATGGTAAATGTAGGAGTTGATAAAATGTCTACACTGAAGAATGTCCACCTACTGCCGTTAGCGAAAATACCAGAGCGGAGAAAGCAGTGAGTGTCTGCTTGCTTTGCTATGGTCGGAAATACGCTTGGCTAGCGCTGACACCAGAATTAACTGCTTATATGTTTAATAACATGGTTTGAAGGCCAATCAGAGTGGAGCAACTGTTTCTGTGTCACCTTGTAGCCTGAGTCATGCCAGTTTCAGACTGTCGTGTACTCACCATGGTACAAAAAGAGGCAAATTTGGAGACTGTCATTAGGATTTCCATTCGGCTAGCGCCATCTTCAACCACCGCCGCGCGCTGACAAGACTGGGCTGGGCTGGTTCCCTCGTGAGGCAAGGCAAGCGATAATGCTGAGCTCGCGACGAAAAGGTCCAACGGCTGAAGAAAACGAGAGCATTCACTGCTTGTTGTTTCCGTCTTCAGTTAATCACGGTCGGAAGTGCACAGTAAAGCGGTTCGCTTTGTTTTAAGTTATATAGTGTGACACATTTAGACACTCATAAGCTTCTAAGAAAAACGCAGTTGTCGAAGCCAAGTTACATAACGTCAAAATATTCGATATAGTAACGTCACTATACGTAACTTGAAAAATCAAGCTTAGCCTCACGGAACTTTTGCGCATGCGCATCAGGAATAGCAGTGGAAAAATATCTACAATTTTCTTTTTTTAACAATGATTGGATTTTCAGCAGCCTGATCATATTTCATCTTGTCATTTAGTAGACTGAGTTCCACACTAAACTATAAAATCACAGAAACATTATAGAACATAACCATAGACTGCAGCATAACACTAGGACCAGTTCGCGTACTGAAACGGCGGCAGATGTTATTCTGTATAGTAATTCGTGAATGAGCTGATTTATTTGGTTCAGGCAATATCACGGCTTGCCCTGCAGTCTATAGACATTTCACAAGGCGGAGTTTGGGGTCTTTCAATCTCTCTTTCCGCCACACCCGCCATCTTGTAGAGACCGGGGGTAAGATCCTCTCCCTGTTAATTGTTTTTTTTCTACCTTATTACTATACATTTCGTACATGGTTAGATTAAAATGTGTCCTACGGATTTCCCTTACATCTCAGTGGGTTAATAACGCTTGAAAATCGGTGTATCGAGGGATATTTTCCGTTGAATGTGAGCAGGACCAGCAGCGTGGCTCTCCATGCGGGCCCGTTTAGCATACACAGTATTCTGCTATTACTTACTTGCAGCCGCTGTAACGCTCATAACGTGACATTTGTCGTGGATATTCGAGCGTTTTCGACGAAACTAAACATTGCAAATACGGTGCTACCTAGGGGGAGAGTGGGAGAGATGTATCTCGTTGCGAGCCTTTACATAAGTATATCTTCTCATAGTCAGTCCGTGCAATTAGCTTTGATATGTGTTGAATCAAATTAAAAACTGTCCATAATGTGCGTGTAATGGGGATAAATTAAGTAGATGTTATAATGGATACATGCCATTTTCCATCTGTTGAACATTTACACTGGAAGAAAGCTCAAAGGCCTTGTCATGACTAACTGAAGTGTATTTTCTCTTAGTAATCAGGCATCATGACGAACACCAGAGGCAAGAGGAGGGGGACCAGGTACATGTTCAGCAGGCCATTCCGCAAGCATGGTGAGTACACATTTAAAGGCATTTTATATCCCACCACCCTTTGAGTGTAATCCCCTTTTTACTAATGTAATGGAGGGAATTTGGTATGTAGGATTACTGCCACCTCTTTTGCTAAATAACATTAATTGATTAACTGCATTTGCTTCACAGGCCCAATTCCCCTCTCTACATACATGCGCATCTACAGGAAGGGAGACATCGTTGACATCAAGGTAGGTCACAGCATGTGTGTTGGCTAGTATCCTTGATTGGGTGGTAATTAATTTAAACTGCATGGCAAATTCAGATTTGCAATGAAAGACTGAAGGGACTTGGGCAAGGTGCACAGTCATTTTCTATATTAGAGCAAAGTTTGTTATTGAGACAGTTTTACTTAAACTCAGTGTGAACTCACTTATGAAACGCGTCTTGGTTCCGTACTGTGGCGACTAACTAACATGGTGACTTTGTTGTTGCTGAATACATTGTAACTTGCTGTTTTCTTTTCAGGGTACAGGTACCATCCAGAAGGGAATGCCTCACAAGTGCTACCATGGCAAGACAGGACGTGTCTACAATGTAACCCAACATGCTGTCGGCATTATTGTCAACAAGCAGGTCAAGTAAGTAGGAAGTGGTTGTTATTTTGTGATATCTGAATGTTCATACTTGTGTAACTTTGAGCTTGAACACACCAAATGACTTAAAACTTCCTCAGACTAATAAGCAATTATTTAAAGACTTCCATTCTCGTAGTGAGGATTACGAGGATCACGCTTTGTGATTTGTTGACCAGTTCTCAAATGTTAAACCCACTGAATCCAGATAACGGTGGTGTTCCGGCTGCGCGACATGGCCAAAATCTAGACCACATCTTATCAAAACAGGCTGCATACTCAAAGGCCAAACTCCTAATTTATACATGCACATCTTGGTCTGAATCACTGGCATATAAGGAAATATTATATAATTAGTTATAATCAAAGTTAGCTGTAGAGAGAGGTTTTTAGAGCTGCTTTGTTTACATTCAGTGTCGTTGCAATGGGCCTGTGTGTTAATGTCAAACATTCATACCTATCAGAAATACACCGCTATACATTTTATTATCTGCATTGTGCGTCGCTTCTCTATAGATTTCATTCATCCGTTAATCGTTGAATGTCATACAATATAGTATTCATACATAAGCGGCCACAAATCAAACTTAACAGTTATGTGTACCAAAGTTACATTAATCTGTTCTTTACAATCCTTCAGATTGTTGTTAAAACCTTTCCATTTTTACTGCAACTTGTAAATCTTGGCTTCAGTCTTTGGTGTGTCCTTGCTCAAACTCTTCATCTAGAACAGTAGTTCTCAAAGTGTGGAATCAAATGACGTAGAACTAATGTTTTGGCGTCTGAGTCTTTATTGGCTATCACAATAGTGGTGTTAGTTCAGTCTGTAGGTTTACAGAACAAACAGATATTTCACCGGGAAAAAAATGAAAAACAGACAATATGACCCCATCTTCACTTTGCCACCAGGATTGTTCATGTCCTCAGTGGTCATTCACGTGGGGAAAATTATTTTATCCTTAAGCACCCCAGTCTAACTCCTGTTTGACATGGGGCTGTACTGAGGAGACAGCAGAGACAAATGCAGATATTAAAACAGCTTTACTTTCTATTTTGAGCTAAAGCTACCTGTGGAGTTATGCGTTTGCTTTTAATATGGACTCATTGATGTTTTCGCCTGTCACAGGGGCAGGATCCTGGCCAAGAGGATCAACGTGCGTATTGAGCATGTGAAGCACTCAAAGAGCAGGGACAGTTTCCTGCAGCGCGTCAAAGCCAACGAGGCCAAAAAGATGGAGGCCAAGCAGATGGGCACCTGGGTGGAACTGAAGCGACAGGTATGAAATGATCCAAGAGTGTTTTACCACTTCTTAAACCAGAATTAATTATGTCATGGTGAATTCATTCAGTTGCAGTGATGTTTACTGTCACTTAAAGTGTAGATGAACCTAAAACAGATCATACTTTGTGGACTATTAAATGGGAAAGCATAAAAGTCCCAATGGTATATTTTAGAGTATGTTGTGAATGAATTAAACTTAATAGTTTAGAAAAAGTTGTAACTATTTGCAAAAAATTGTCTTTTTAAAAAATGTGTGTTTTTATTGATTATTGTTTGATCATCTCATAATCCTTCTCGTCTCTACAGCCGGCTGCTCCCCGTGACGCTCACTTTGTCAGCACCAAGAAAAACCAGCCACAGCTGCTGGAGCCCATCCCCTATGAGTTCATGGCATAAAGTGCTCACTAAAATAAAAAAACATTTGTACACACGCTGCTTGCCATGTTGTCATCTGTTCACACATTTTGCATTATGTTAAGTTATCATGATGTGCTGTCACTCAGTGATGATTCTCCTCCTTTTGAGTTTCAAATGAAATCAAACGCACTTTTATTTCACTGGCGATCTGAGAGTGACGGCGCACATGTCACAAGCATCTCACGTCCTCACACTAAGACCTGTCGGGTCTACAAGGTTTCTCTCATCTGCACTGTCAATAAGCAGCCATTGCCTTCTCCTCACTGACTTGCAGCAATGAAAGGCCTTACACACGCAGGTGTTAACTTAACTTCTTTGAGGTCTTGCTGTGTTGGTAAGTAAAGTTCTACTGAAGACATGAAAAGCACAGGTGTTAAGTAATGCAAATATAGCTGAATTCCATTGAGCTGCTTTAGTTTTACCTCTGACTTGAGTAGAATCAAGGCATTGTTAATGTCATAAGACCTCTCTGGATATGTACAGACCACAACCACTCCTGTTGGATCTGTTAAAGTAAGATGGCCTACTTTTTGTTAGCATTCATGTTTGAATCGGAGTAGGGGTCCGATCAGATACAGCAGTTAAAAGCACTCGTGTGGTTGTGCAATACTCAGTCGAGCTGATATAAGACAGCATGATGGTGTCCTCGGTTTCAGAGGGCTACTTGTAGTTGATCCTCATTAACCCGCTAGTGGGCGAGCCACTACAAACTCCTGCTGTTGAGTAAAACATTGTTCAATCCCACACAGCTCTATATTGAACTCTTATTAGAGGTTCTGGAGTTTCAAAATATGCCACACAGCAGCCTGAATTATGGAGCAATGATACACGAGACAAATGGCTTATTGGATGTTATAACCAGAGTAAACTGTGTCAACGTCCTATAACCTGAAGTAACAGTTTGATTCAGAGAATGTGTTATGCTGTCTGACAGTGGAATAAGGGTTTTGTTTTTATCAACCTTAAAACTACTAAAAAGGGAAATAAAATGAAACTGGATGTTATGGGGTTGATCAGTGATTGTATGCACCTCAAACCGATGTGGACATGTTGGCCAAAGAATACATATTTATATATAAGTTTGGGCCACTCTTGTAGTGGATGCCGTAGGTAGAGTTTCTACTGAGCAGTAGGTGGCAGTGTGCACCGGGACATGGGTCGAATTTGAATCAATCAGGCCCTTTGCTGTACAACAGTGACCTTGCTGTAGAAAACTGAGATGGGATGTTAGTTGTGGGGATTAATGATCAGAATTGTGAACCATATTTTGTCGAACACTGTCAATAACCTAACACCAAAATATTCACTGCTGCTCTTATAGAGGATGTTTTATAAATCTGTATATATCATCCATCACTGCCAAGATCAATACGTACAATCATAATCCAGTCCATGGATTCAGTATTTTTTTTTCTTTGCACTATGTTTATGGTTTACAACTGACAGAACACTCAACTTACTCTGAGGATTTGTCAAAACAATTCTGTGAGTTGCAAAATTTACATTTTATACAAGAGACTAGCAATTTTAAACACTCACATTTAATTAATCAAAATAGTAACTAGAGAGGCGTAGTCCACTTCTGAGATCAAATTACAACATGAAATATTCTATAATGTTAGGTATGTCTCTAAATATTTCTGTGTCATCGACTGCAATTTTTAACAACTTTTTTGTTGATTGTAAATGAGTCCTAGAAGTTATCGTGGTTCATCATTTAAAGTCACATTTTGGTGAAATTCTTACATTCTTTAAGTACATTTTGTTTTTTTATTCAGTTCTTTTCTCTGACTAACAATAAAATCCATATAACAGTCATACCTTTGCGTGTGTGAGATGAAAACTGCCTGTTATACTGTGTGTGTGTGTGTGTGGACCACTTGATGTTTGCTGTTTAATCAGTGGAGGCTGAATGGCTGGCTGGTTATGTGACAAATAGGTTATCTCATCGCACCTCAGTACTTTACCCAATATTTACACAAATTAGGACCAGTTTACAGAGATAGGGAGCAGCTGACAGCATGAAGTGTGTGTGTGTAGTTCAGGACGGAGAAATCAGTCTCAGGATTATATTTCATTTCTGTGGAAGCGTCACTTGAATTTTCTTGGGAGTAGAAAATATCTCCCATATATGTGGAGGAAGCGAAGTCTCCTCAAACACTCTAAATGAATGTTGTAATCTCCTGTAAAATGCTGTTGAGTCTTTCTTCAAGCTCACAACCCTGTAGGTCAGGGAACTCAGACACGGGTCTTATCAGGACAGAGTAATAAGTATCCAACAACCTGAGGAGAACCAGGAAAAAACAGATGGAAAAATAAAATGCAATCAATCAATGAGCGTGATGGCAGCCAAAGCCCTTGGTATTGATCTGGATTTCAGTCGTATAGTATTTAGATAAGGCGAGTGGGGCCTCTACGGTTGAGTATATTCCCACAGTTTTTATCAATGGTAGATGTCATCATCAATTAAAGCAAATAGTGGATTGAAAATCAATCATGTATTCTATTGTTTCAATTTGCAGGAATCTATACATTTTCTCATTATACATAATATGATATCCGCCCTGTCTATACATCTACAGTACATCCTTTGTGCGTGTGTTTTCTCACAGATACACCAGAGTGTCATGTGTGGCACTGACTCATGGAAGTTACTGATTGAAGGAAGAAAAAGTAAACAGAGAAGGAGAGAGAGAGAGAGAAAGCAAGTGAGAGGGAGGAGGGCAGAAAGACAAGGATGGTGGATAAAAGCCGTGGAGCACTATGAACTCCTTAATCACACATGTTTGACACACACAGATTGAGTCTGTCAGCTCAGCCAGCAGCCGCATCGACCCCAAGTGTTACATATTAACCACACACACTCACACACACACACACAAAGAGTAGATAATTGGATGTGGACACCGCTGATGCAAGAGGAGTTGAGTGTGGAAATGTTGCATTATATGAAATTTCACAATTATCAGCCTTTCTACCTCACCCCTGATCACACCTAATGTAAAGAGCAGGTTCACCCAAATTTCAAAAATGTTTTTCACACTTTTTTCTAGTGTTCACAAAAACACGTAGACATTTGAAGCCCTTTTTTTTTTTTTTTGGAGACAAGTCTCTGAGATTTCTCTGAGGACATTGGAGATCAATGAGATTTAATTTGAGCTGCTCAAAGCATTGAAACATTTCAACAGCAATGTGACTTTCCACAAACGGTCTCCTGGTTATTCCAAATAATCCACAAACGTACACGTAATGCAGAATGGACCCAGTGTTCTAATACATGCATGATCATTTACATATAATAAAGATTATAAAGCCCCTTGAGGTACACTTGTGATAAATTAAATTGATCGGACCACTTGATTATTGTTCTTGTTGATGCATTCATTAGCAGTAATTCAGTGTTGTGGCAGGTCTAGGTTGAGCTGATTAAGTTCAATCTTAAAGTAATTTCTACTGTCAGAAACAGTTTTTCATATGGACTATATAATTTAGAAGATACCTGTTGTTGAGTAAAATGTACAATACTTCCCTCTGATATTAAATGGAATATAAGTACACTATAGTAGCATCAAATTAAATACTGAACTAAACTACAAATACCTGAAAAATCCACCACATATGAGATGTCATTACTTTCTAATGAGACAATGTTATTTTCTGTATCTGTTCTCTATACCTCCCTCCAAGGCCTCACCATTCATCATACTCTCCTACTCTTTGAAGAAAAAAAGACTCTCAGCGGTCTTGAAAGTAATATCTGTGACAGTGATGAAAGCGTGGGTGAGACAGCGTGTGTCCACATGATGTGTGTGCGTGTGTTTGGGAAAGGCCTGGAGCTTTGACAAAGGCACAAGGAAATCCCACAGCAGGCCAAACAGAGTGCATGCTGTATCTCTGTGTGTGATAGGTGGGGTGATAGTCTGTGTGGTTATCAGAGACGCGGGGGGGGGGGCATGGTCATATATGTGGATATTGGGCCAGCTGTATTGATCCCGGCCCTGACAGCAGAGGTGGAGGGGAGGGGGTGGGAGGGACCGGATGAGAAGAGCAGGAGGCTGATAATGGTCTCAACTGACCCAGGCATGCTTACCTGAAGCGTGGGAGGGCACCGGGGTAACGCCCAACAGGCTCTCAATAGGCCTTATTCACAAAAGTCAGTCAAAGGTTTCACATGAGAGCATGGCATGGGCTCAGAGGGTGATCTCTAATGTTTGGACAAGCAGATAGTGTTATCGGATTGTCAGTCTCTGTCTTTATTTCTAGAGCCTTAAAAATGTTGCATTATTTCTTTACTTAAAGCGACTCTTTTTCATTTTTGAAAGACAAAATAGCTCTTACAAATGAAAAGTTGAATTCATAAAGTTGGTCTGGTATGACCAGTGGGCTAGTTTATGGCTAATCTTAACTAATGTTAGCAAACTTTAAGCAGACATTGCTAACTGGCTGTTTTGATGATTTGATGAATTTTCTCTACTGTTACACAATGTTTTAGCATGTAACCAGTAAAAAAGTTACATAGTTTTAGCATTTATGACCATTAATGGCTAATGTTAGCTAATTTAAGTTAACTTAGAGAGATATTGCTGTATAACTGAGTCAGTTACTGAGTCACTTTGCTGTTTTTATGACTCTTCTCTACTTAAGCTACTGTTACACCAAGTTTTAGCTACTATCCTGTTCTTGTTACTTGTGGCCACAGTGGCTGCTGTTCAGCTAAAGTTAGTTTAGCTTTAATGTTAGACTGTGTGACCTTTTCTCAACACAAACTACTGTAAAGCATTTAGCTATGTGTCATGCAGCAAAATGTGCCTAAAGTTATCTAACATTAGCTACGGATCATACCAGATCATGTAAGGCTGTAGCAGCTTGCCCCCTCAGTGTAGTGCATTTAACAATGGTGGGTCTCATTGCTTGTGAATTGAATTTTCCATTTGTAAGAGGAAGAATGTGCCATTTCTTCTTTCAAACACAGTGCCGCTCTAACAGCTGAGAAAGGTTGATTTAGCTTCACATCTGTGGGTCACCAAGGATCTCACTGAAGACTATTTTCTGACAACAATAAATCACAGCTATCAGAAAACAATACTGGAGCATTGATAAGATTAAGATTAGAGCAGTAAAGTCTGTGTGTGTGTGTGTGTGATTAATGGAGACAGACAGTCGCCTCTCTCCCTACTTGCGCACCATGTACACACAGCAGATCAGCAGATAGGGACACATATCCTATACTGCAAGGAGCCTGGGTGACATTTTTAAAGCCTCAATCAATCAATGTGGAGGAAATAGTGATCAGTGGGATCACTATTAAATTCAGTGGCCTAAATAATTTTCTAGCAGCTTACATGCATCACCTGTGCTACAATCCTGCACAGCTGAACATTAGTTTTAAAAGGTGTGTAAAGTTTTGCATATCCATTTATTGCAGTAAAGATCATTACATCTCAAATCTATTGCATATTCTTCAGTTTCAGGACACCCCCTCTCCTGCTCTAATTGGTACGGTCCAATAAGTTAAATGAAGCACAGGTGAGCTGCTGGTTGTAGGTCAGTAAGTGTCCTGCCCCTTTACAACTAGTTTTGTCTGTGACCACAAAGCCACATCTAGGATCTCTTATTGAAGATGGGGGAGAGGTTGGGAAGTCAAAAAAGCTACGTTTGCTCTTTTTTTGATTGTCAAGCTACATTCAGTAAGTCATGGAAGCTAGAGGCTCATCTTTGCAAACACACTGGATTGGTAAGTGAACTACTAGAAGCCAAACGGAGCACACGACACGAGAAAGACCAAGTGGACACATCGTAACAGTTCATGTGTTTTTAATTGGTGGGATTATGTGTCAAATGTTTCCCTAACTTCAGAAACCATTCTCCTGTGAGAACTGTGACAAGAGCTTTTGCACTCGTTATCAACTCACCAGACACGCGCTCAATCACAGTGGGGAGAAACCACACAAGTAAGCCTCTATATTCACTATTTGAAATGGTAAAATGTAACCTTTGTGTTTGCTTTGAACGGTTACCTGCTCTGGTCTCCAGGTGTCTGGCTGACGGATGCTCTGAGGTCTTTGTCACAAATGCCAGCATGAAGAACCACATGGCTCGAGTGCACCAGCACCAGGAGAAGCGATATCAAGTACAATCATCTTAATGTTTTCTTCTGTTTGGCTTTTTTCTCGTTGGGTTTTACTAAGCTGCACTGGCTTGCTTTTGGGCCTATTGTCTTTCAGTGCGACCATCAGGGCTGTGGAAGGGATTTCAACAAGAGGAACCAACTGAAGGCCCATAAGTGTGAGCAACACCAGCTTCTGCTGTTTCGGTGAGCGGCTAAACATCCGATGCAAGAATAACTGAGCTTTGTATCTGTTCTTGGCCATCTCAAACCAAATCTTATTTATCTTTTGATGTAGTTGTACTATCAGTGGCTGCACAAGAGAACTTCCCTCTAATGGAAAACTAAAGCATCATGTGAAAGTGCATGAAGGTTGGTTGATGATCAGAAGCTTTTTATAAAAAAAAAAAATGAATTGGCATGTGTTTAACAAAACTCTCTGCTGCAGGTTACCCTTGTGAGATTGAAGCATGTCCTTTCCAGGGAAAGACTTGGACAGAATATCTGAAGCACAGAAAAGAACATAAAGGTATGAATGTGTAAGGTGTTGCGGTGCATCGCATGTATACCCTGCGACTCATGACGCAAAGCAACTGTATTTTAATGACTTTGCTCTCAGTCAAGGTGCCGTGTGGAGAGTGTGAAAAGCTGTTCAACAATGCGTGGTTCTTGCGCCAGCATGAGCTGCGTGTCCACTCCGGGGAGAGGAGGAAGCTGTTGTGCCCAAAGAGAGACTGTGGTAAAAAGTTCACTCGTCGCTTCAACTTGGAGAATCATGTGCTGGGAGACCATGAGGGCAAGAAGCCCTTTAGCTGTGCATATGCTGGCTGTGAGAAAAGCTTCGCCATGAAGGTAAACTTTCACTTTAATTCAATGATATTAAGTGTTGCTCTAAATCACAAACTACATCCTCTAACTAGTGGGATGCGGTCATGGTAATAGTTTGTCATTTACTTGCTAAAAGCTTTGACATCTGCACATTGGCACTTTGCTGCAACCCCAATACAACAAGAGGTGAATATATTTAGTTAATGGTGCTCAGAGAAACTACATCTTTAATGGCAGCAATGATGAGCTTGACCTTGCCAGATGGAGAACAGTTTTTATCTGGAACTTTTTTTTTTTTTTTTTTTTTTTTTTTTTTTTTTTTTTAACTGCATATTGCAGTATTACACTTTCATGGTTGCAACTGGCAGATATTAAAAAAAAAAAAAATGAGCACATTAAAAACTGAAACTATACACATGGTTAGACGCACCGTGTCTGTTGCTTGATGTTTTGTTTGTCTTGATCTATTGCATTCCTGATGCAGTGTAGTTGGTAACTGTTCTCATTATTAATCAGGAGAGCCTGTGGCGACATGGAGCGGTGCATGACCCAGCAAAGAAAAAGCTGAAGGTAATGTGTCCTTGTCAACTTTTGTTTCTGGTTTTCTTTTTTTAACAGTGAGTTTGTCTTTTCTTGCCTCGTCCTTGTAAGTATTTTTATTTTTGTCGCCCCTTGCAGAAACTGCATCCTAAAAAGAACCAGCCCTGGCGTCTGGCTCTGCAGGTCAGTGTGGCAGCTGCAGCCAAACGAGCAGAGACCAACGAGCTTGCTGAGGAGCTGCGCAATACAACTTTAAAGGACGAGACATCTTGAGGCTGCATTATATGAATATCTGCTTGGATGGGTTAATTAATGGTGACGCAAATCCCATAATTTTTTGTTAAATATACTTTGTTTGTGAAAATAAAGCCTTGTTAATGCAGCACTATACTAGCCCTCTTTCATATAAGCATGTTAACTGAGAATTCCCACCAGCAAGGTTTAAAAGCACGCTGTGGAGCCATTTATCCTTCGAAGGAAATGTTTATTAAACAATCAGAACACACATTCACACACATGTATAAAACTCCGGCTGATGTGACAGCTGGTTTGTCATGGTGATGAGGCCTTCGGGCAGTCGAGCCCCCAGGGTGCGGCAGGTTTCTAATAAGGCCTGAGGCTTCTTCAGCTGGATGCAACGCTGATGTTGCAGAAAATCTAGTGATTACAGGTTGTTATCCTCTGACAGAGGATCAAAGGCTACTTTTTAAGTTTTAATATTCTATCTCTACCTGCAACGATGCATCCAGCTGAATGGATACAGCCCTGGATTCTACAACTGCCTGGTGAGGTGAGCACAGCACTGATCGCCTGTTCAACAGTTGCAGTACCATTTCTCCCTGCGGGAGTGATGACAACATGACCATATGAACACAGCAGTGTGTTTGTGAGTGCAGTCTGTCGAGTGACGTGCCACGATCTGGATCAGTTCCCGACAGGACAGGCTTGGTCCTGCTGGGTCTATTACAGTTCTGAATGCTTTTGGTCCTGGATTAAGCCCGTTATGGAGCGATGTACAGTAGCGTTTACCAGTTCACTTTGGCCAAGGTCGTTCCCAATATAGAACATTCTGTGTGGTGCGCAGCCTGCTTATGGTCTGGCCCGGCTATACCAAGCTGCCAGGCCAGGAGACCACAGTAAGCGCCACCCGGCTGCGCTGCTCCTTCAGCATGGGCACCAGCGCCGAGTGGCTCATTCCTGCTGTCGACAGGCCGTTGACTGCCACGATCATATCCCCACACCTAGAGAGACACCACAAGTCAGTATGTATATTAAACGTGACATGCCATTCAAACAGCTCTACATTATGGAATGATATTTGGTGTCCATTAATCGATCGATGGTAACTTTTTTTTTTTTTTTTAAGCAAAAACTCAAATGAATAAGTTCCAGCATCTCATATGGGAATATTTACTGTTTTTTAAAATGGTTTTCTCTGATAAGTGAATATCTGACTGTTAATCAGATATAACAGCCGATTTAAAGACCACCTCTGAGAAATTGTGACGAACATTTCCTAACATTTAGACCAAACGTAATTTGATAAATCACAGAAATAATCATATAAATATATACTGTAACACATTTTTGGTTGCACTTAGTTAGACCACAAATGTACTTTCTGATCCTTTCTTTGGCTCTCAGCCCTGAGTCTGTTCAATCCTACAAAGACAAATCTTTTATAAGTATATTTAATTTTTAATAGGTTAAGTAAGTTTCTAAAATAGATGGGAACAATACATTTCTGCAAAAATCACTTAAACAAGAGCAAATAATAGAGCAAATGCACGTCTAGTATTCTAGTGAGTATTTCTGACAGCAGGATGGTGTATGTAAGATTGACTGAAAATAAACGTGTTCATTATAATGACAGAACATGTCACTCAGTGCAACGGTGCTTATTGGTGTGTTTCTAATAGTTTTTGGACAACAATGGAGCTCAATGGCACACAGGATTATCAAGCTTTGGCTACTTATACGTTTTAGTAGGGTCAATTTATTGTTGTGTTTTGGTGGGATTTGTTGGCAATAAGAAAAACATCAAATCTAAATAGACTAGCTTTTAATTATTTTAGAAGGTAATGGTCCATAATGTATTTTCTTTACTGCGAGACAGACAATATACAGAGAAATATAACCCCAGTTCAGTTGTGGCAATTTAAATTGAACAGAAATATATCTTTGGGACATGTAAAACTTTCTGATAAATTAGTGAATCCTCCAGAGAAGTGTCTACTCACTAAATGTTCTACCTCTACTTTTGAAATGCAGAACAGTGTTTACCTTGTTTTGAACCTAAGATAGATAATGCATTTATATGATTTTATAATAAGTTATATTCCTATCATATGTCAAACTGAATCATTTTTGTTTTATTGGTAGCTGATTGCATTATGACAATAGATAAGATACCTGATGACAGAGCAAACATGGCATGCCTATCAAGTTCAAAACAAAAATGAAACAATATTTAAGAGAGAAAAATAAGAGTACGGTGAATATTTTAACCTTTTACAACTGATACGCAAATGCAGGACCCAAAATGTCTGTTTGAGCATTTTAGTCTCGAACTACTCAAACAAAAATAATGAATTTTAATGATCAACTTGCAGTTGTTTCATATTAAAAGGTATAGTTCTAAAATAAATAGTTAACACAGAAAATAAGAAACCAAACAAAATGTAATGTAATAAACTCAGTAGGCGTGGCTTATCATCACGCCACCCTTATCAATCACCAACTGGAGGTCAGTTTATCTACCTGCTAATTCACCGCTAATGGAAGCCGCAGCCTGTCACGTGATGAACAACTGATGACTCACTTGAGGCGGCCGTCGTAGTACGCAGGTGTGCCGAGGACGATGGTCTTGATAAAGAACGCCTGGTTGCCGTGACTTTCCTCGTATCCCCCTACGATGCTGAAGCCCCAGCTGCCCGGGTGGCTCCTCCGCAGTACAATCTCATGACTACTGTGCAGGTAGCTGCAGGAGGAGAACAGAGAGAAGTGATAGTACAGATGGTCTCTGTCTTTCAAGAAGCAAAGTTGATGCTTCATATTTTAATAAATGTCTATTGTGACTCTTAAAATCTATTAAAAGCGGAAAATATCTGCATGTGGGGCATGCATTTATAAAACATTTCTAAAACCTACAGGAAACATTGTTTTCATCCAGTTGAATAGACCATGATACCCTTATTAAAAAAAAAAAACAATAACATTTTTATTTGTAATAATATAAAAATAAATAAATAATTGCATTAATTATAAAATGATATCTAACCAGACAATCGAAGTAACAACTAGCCCAAAGTCCAGTCCAAGCCTGAAAATGTGAATAATTAACATGGACAAACAATATCATGCACTGATATACATATATATATATGGTGACGTGTGATGTTGGCAACATCTCACCGTGTATTTGCTGCTTATATATATATATATATATATATATGTATATATAAAAAACATGTTTATCATCTCATATGTTAATATCATCCAGGCACCAAGAAGAAAAAGTGAAAAATAGAGGAAGCACTCTCAGTATCAGTCTGAAGCAGGTAGAAACCTGTTCATGCTTGTGTCAGAGTTCAACATGACACCCAATCATTACTACAACCTCACATGACAACAAGTACATTCAGGATGGCCTGTAAAGGTATTCATAGCAAGTCTTATCAATGCATCAAAGCATTACATCGTCATAATATTCAAACAGCACAAAAGCCCATTTAAATCCCGAACAATCACGCACTCACCTGGGTAAGCCCAGCCACATGACCCACGAAGGGGACCAGTTGGCATCGAAGTCACTGTCATGTGTGTGAGGCAGCAGCTCGTCGGGGTCGAGCTCTTCCACCATGCTGACCTCCAGCACCCGCAGCTGCACCGAGGGCGAGGCAGCGCTGGCCTTCAGGGTGCCCACTGCCTCACTGTGGCTCAGGTACGTTAAGTCCTGCCCGTTAATACTCAGCAGGACATCACCTGGATGAGAGAGGAAGAAGACGCTGTAGTTTCTGATGCAATGTTTTTGATATGAAATTGGTCCTGTTCTTGTCATTTCTGAGGGAGTGCTCACCTCGTTTGATTCGCCCGTCCCTCGACAAGCAGCCGTGTGGTTGGACGCTGGTCACAAAGATCGGCAGCTCCCCGCTCTTACTGCCCCGCCCTCCTGCAACAGTCATGCCTAGAGACTCGAGGGGCTCCTTCTTCACAGTGATGTGTTTCTCTTTACAGGTCACACACTGGGAAAGGTCCTGGGTATAATCACACAGAGGCAACACACGCACAAACAAACACAGTTTCAGTCACTAACACAGAAAATGCATATACTTACTCTATGCATTGTTGTCCGTTTTTACTCATTTTCACCAAACATTACCCACACCTTTCAAAGGAGCCAACTTGTTTAAACTGATTAAATAAAAAGTGGGGGGAAAACGCAGACGAGTCCCTAAAAGTATAAAAACAAATGGTGTTTTTAATACTAATTAAATGTTTCAAAGTCTGTTTTTCTCACTGAAATTCACCTGCTATTCCATATTTGAACTAAATAGCAATAAATTATTTGACAAAAAAAAAAAACAGAAAAAATAATGAGCCCTGATCACACTGCATTATTAACTACATTCCTCCAACGTAATATTAAAATGCCAACACTTACATGTCGGTGATGCAAAATCATATAAAACTGTCAAAATACCCCCAAATACACAATCGGACCTATGTGGACAAACACACACACACACAACACGTTCGCTCACTCTGTGAGTGCTGGTGCGGGAGAGGTGTATTGGCACAGGGCTCGGGGTAGCGCTGTGGTTAGGCAGGAAGTGATCAAGGCAGTAGAGGTCTCTGGTGAAGCCTGACTTTTGCGGTGGAGGAGGAGTTGGTTTGGTGGGTCGGCCAATCAGCAGGTGGACTCGCTCTCCACTCGCCTACGAAGACAGAGTTTGAGTCTTTTAGGGACCTTACTTCTCACTCACATTTTCTACTTTGTTGTTCATGTTTTTCCTTCTAACTAATACCAAAAGAAGCCTGAGTGACTTAGTGAAACCCCCACCTGTATGATCTGTGCAGCCTGCTCCGGGGTGCCGTGGCGTAGGTCCTGGTCGTTGACCGCCAACACACGGTCATTACTCCTCAGTCTGCCATCCTTCGCTGCCAGGCCTCCCTCCAACAGATCCAACACAAACACTCCTGACTCATCTGTTCGCCTTACCAGCTTAATGCCAAGCTGCTCTGCGGAGTCCCTCTTGTGTAGGGTGATTCTCAGGGTAGCAGGGCTGGACGGGGCGCCCTCAGGGGTGGAGCAAGGGGCGTGGGGCACAGCCGGGGTGGAGGAGGAAGAGGAGGGAGGTGCCCGGGAGGCACAACGACGCTCCCTGAGCACAGTCAGCTGCAAAGTGGTGCACGGGCGTGCCAGTGTAGAGCGGGCCAAACTGTGGGGGACGTTACTGATGTCCACATTGTTCACCTTGGGAGAAAAATAAGTCAGATGAAATTATGGTCATTTAGTGTTTAAACCTGCATTAATTGATTTTTTGGTCAATGGCATTAGCATTCTTTTGAAGTCTTCTTACAAATGTAAGTCCAATATTCACTCACATTTTTGTTTTGAGAAAAATATTTGGTTCTTTAGTTGCTAAATGCTCCACTATCTTCACCAGGCAGTCTTAGATTGTCTGCCTTCCTGAAAACAGCTGTCTGCTGCGACTGAGAATAAGGTTGATGAAAGCGGTGAGAGTGAAACAAAACATTAAAGTTGTGGGCTTTAAAACCAAAACAATGAGCTCAAGATGCTAAAACGCTCCTCAGAGTCGAGGAGAAACTGCAGAGCTGGATGACCCCTTTTCTGTGTATTTGACTTTATGAGCCACCCCTCTCACATACAAGTAGTAATGTGATCCATTATGAATATAAAAATATTGATTAGAGTACCTTTAAATAGTATAGGTAGGATGATAATAGATTTAGGAGACAGTGAACAAGATAGTTTGCGAGGTATAGGATAGAAAGAAATAATTCAAATACACACAAAAGGTAGTAAATCACGATTATATTATACAATACTGTACTACTGTCTGCCATAACAGCTACTGTTAACCAAATCTTGAGAGATAACAACCACTAATAATTCAAACGAAGCCCTAAATCGGCCCAGTCGTGTTTTACCTGTAGTATCTGATCCCCGGCCAGCAGCCTCCCGTCTCGTGCGATGACCCCGTCTCTGTACACTTCCTGAATCACGATGTTGATGAGAGGCGTCTCATTTCCCCCGACCACACTGATGCCCAGCTCAACATACGGGTTCGCCCGGTGGACCTCAATGGCAGTTATCTCTCCTTCAGGAAGCGAGGGCAACTTCACACAGCCTTCATGGACAAACAGATGACATTACACAGCTGCATTTCAAAATCTAATTTCCACATCTTCCTAACGTTGCCGGAATGTGATTATCCGGTCGTCTAAGATTACAGCTCTTACAACGCGAGAAGCTGCAATATCTCCGATCTCTAGTATTCAGCCCTTTAGGAAGATGCTCAGATAAACAAAGGAAGTGATGTCATACCCTCTTCAGCGGAGAGAGGCGGAGACTCGGGGCAGTCCCAGCCGGAGGAGGTGGAGCTGACAGAGCGGAGGAGGTGGATGCAGGGATTGCTGAGGGGCCGCTTCACCCTGGGGACCACACACTCCAACCTTATCACACCTAGAGACAGAGGGGCATGAAGACGGGGATGCCATTTCTTCTGTTTCTCATCATTTTTATCTCAATCTAAACTGCATTAAGAACCTAAATCTCTTCACTTCGTACAAGGCCAGCGGATCCACTCACTTTCTTCCTCCGTGCTCTCCTCAAAGGCAGGGTTGTCGAGGCCGGCGTCGTCCGTCCACACGGGCCCATTGCCGCTGGTGTCATTAGGTCCGGAGGGTGGAGAGGGTGTGCGGTCCCTCAGCTCTGTCTGCGGGGAGCGGGGCGACCTGGGAGGGCTGGTCACCATTGCTCGCTCATCCCCGCTCTCACATCGCAGGCCTTCCACGTTCATCTGCTGACACCTCGTCCCGGGACACCTTTCACCAAGCAACAGGCGTCAGTTTGTTAGTCCATCTGACGTGTAAAGAAAATCAGGTTCAGCATCAGTTTATTTAATGTGATGCAACTGATCCCATCAGGGAGAGTCTCTTTTTGTGTGTCCCCTCCTTAGAGAAGGTCAGAGTGCACGGTCTCGTGGAGCTGGGAGGGATTCAGTGAAGAAGAGATTTTTGTTGGAGAGGTCTCAATGATGGAGGCTCACTGATATAATTCCTGCAAATCTTGATTTCTTTATATTCCTTTGATGCAGGAGTGCACTCACGATTATTATTATAAGATATGAGGGGATGTTTACATGTTACCATATGTATACTGTGTAAATTGAGTATATCTGTGTGCTTTCCATGTCAAACACATTTATACATGTGTAGGCTGTGAAAACACATTTTCTACCAATTGTTTTTTTCAAAATTAATTGAAACTAGGGAAATTCAAAATCCATGACTCTTGAGTTTGCTTGTTTCAACCAACGAACAGTCTAAAACCTGAAAATATTCAATTTACAATGATATAAAACAGATACAAATATTCACATTTGAGAAGTGAAAACCAGTATAAGTTAGGTATTTTTGCTTTATAGATTACTTAAATAATTCTTTAATGACAGATTTAATGAAAGTTCAGCCCCTCTGAGATTTCCTTTCCATGAAAACAAACACAACTCTGGTGGTGACAGATGCATCAATTATGTCCCACAAATAGAAAGTCTTCACTGTAAGACAATTAAAAATAAACACAGATCAATGTGGTGTCACCCTTAATTGACTCCTAAGTATTTACTCTAAGTGGCAGCTATAAGCTGGTTAAATAATTTAAATGCTTCTACACTTCATTACCTTTCTTCTTAGAAAACAGGACCATGGAAAACTGACATCGCTGTCCCACGCTTCTTTGCTCTTGCAATATTTAAAATATTGCTCTTGTAATGCTATATGTGGCCTGATGTAATTTTACACTCACCATTTATTTTCTAATTGCTAATTTTCTTCTACATCTACCTTTGACCCTTTCCCTTCAAGACCAAGACGAGAAAAAAGGATCATCTTTTTTATCCAATATGTAAAACTGGAACAGGTGGAGCTCATGTGGAGCCTTTTATAAGAACAGTGAAAGTCTCTCAGTTCTCACACCATGAGTAATACGATCAACCAGCCCACCTTGATCACAGTGGAACACTGTGGCTTGGCACTCTCGTCTTTTAATCTAACGTCCAGTGACCTCTCTTGGCTCCTGTTATCTTAGACCTTAAGTCTGCAGGATAGGGGAGCGCAAACCCACGTTGGCCAGAGTTTTAATCTTTACTAAAAATGTCATGCTAGTCCTCACAGTGACCTTGTTCGATCGCTCTCGAACCATCTTTCCTTGTCTTCTCTACACCCACATAATGTGCACATCCTTCGCTGAGATGTACCCTTCTGCAGATGTGATTGATTAACAAGGAGACTGTTGACGATAAAGTTTGATCTGGCTGCAGCTGTACAGTGAATAGAGAACTCTGTCTTTTCTTAAAGTGTGAATTTTGAAACATTAATATTCTCACAAATGAAACAGCTGCACACATACTCACTTAGATAGACTGGGTCTTGCTGCTAAAGCCTCTTTAGCCTGGTGTGACCAGTGGATTACGGTGGCTAATGTTAGCTAACTTTGGCTAACTTTAGACATATATTGATGTGTAACTCATGTTATTAACCGAGTCCGTTCACTTACTTTAAATGACGTCTTCTCTACTCGTGCTACTGTAACACTATGTTTTACCATTTAATGTTGTCCTGTAATTGTAGCTACAGCGGCTGCCATTCAGTAAAAGTTAGTATTGCTTTAAATACATAAAGAATTAATAATTAAAATAAAGTATTTAGCAGTGGTCTCCTGTAAAAACAGCTGACTCGGAAAAGCTTTTAACACCTTCCCAGCAATAGCTCGTTAGTGTGAGCTTATTAAGGAAAATCTTATTGACTTAACTGAGGTGTTAGGCAGTCACCTGATTGCCAGTCAACAAACAAATGGATGTCTCTTTAGCAACAGATACCATCTTTAAAAAAATGTCCCAAATAGAAGTTTCCTCCCAAATAAATAACCCTGATGATACTAGTCCTCACAACTGTACTTGTTATACCATTACACAAATGTTCTGACCAAAACATTTGTACTAGAGGCTGATTGATTGATCTGCGTCGGTGAAACTGGGCTCAGAAAGTGGCTGATAGCTGCTCCAAACTGTCCTTATTATATGATCCGTTAAAAATCCACTCTCAGTCGACCTCTCTTTTGAACCAAGCAAAGTTAATCGCTATGTACAAACATTTCTACATTTATTTTGATATCCTCTCATATTCAAAATGTACACAACTTCCATCATCACAGCCTAACCCGGGTTCCCTTCGACAACTCTGATACATAGACAAATACACACACATCATCAGGGCAACAAAGAAAAGCAGGAAAGAGAGAGCAAGAAAGAAATGACATTGAGAGACACGCAGAAGGAAAGGTAGAGGAAACCGGTGAGAGAAAGGTTTGTGCCACCCCGAGTCACGCTGTCTCATATCCCGCCAGGTTCGACTCACCACAGGCCAGGGTTGCCTTTGGCTGTCTCACAGAAGAAATGGTTGAAAAGGTCTCTGGTGTTGAAGTTGCTCAGCATGATTGCAGAATGAGAATATGGAGCTCCTGGTCCGTCAACCCATGACTGCAGTAGGGAACCACTAATCCCCCGTCACATGACCTATACAGCCCAATAATCCCCACAGGGTCTCACAGCACCTGGTCCGAATGGGCCAAAAGCCAAAGTGTAAAACCCTTAAGGTCAAGTCTCACCGCTCTGGACCAAGAACTATGATATCTCCAAAGGTTACCGGCAGAAACACGCTAATCGTGAGGAAGGAGGGGTTATATAAAGGCAACTAGTGTTGTCTTTATTTAAGTCGTTAATTATATTCGACATTGATAGATGAATGGTTCAGTCTACAAAATGTCAGAAAATGGAGAATAATTTTTTCAATTTCCCAGAGCCCAAAGTGATGACTTCCAAATGCTTGATTGCTCCGACCAACAGCTCAATACCCAAAAGTATTAAGTTAACTACCACAGAAGACAAATCCTCACTTCGGAGAAGCTAGAAAACACTCATTGTCTGTCAATCAACTAAGTTATAAATTGACTAATACTTTCACATATAAAGGTCAAACACTTTTAACAAGTGTCTTTGTTGATTGTCTGATTGATTCAAATGCAGCTACAACAAAGCTACATTACATATTTAAGGCTTGTGAAATCGTGGTTGCAATGTATGCTTATAGCGTTTGCACACAGCTCTCATGTAAGCATACATCTATTATGTGTGTATGCAGGCTTTATTACCTGTGTTTGAGGTGTGCCTCCAGGTCACATCGTGGCATGCTGAGGGAGCAGACGGGGGTCAGAGGGCAGGACACGGACATCTTGTCCAGCAGCTTGTGCACCAGTATGCTGGATCTGCGGCACGCCTGCAGCTGCAGCCGTGTCCTGTCCAGCGGGCAGAAGTCCCTCTCCTGGAGGAAGCTACGCAGGCAGCGGGCGCAGAAGGTGTGTCCGCACGGCGTGTCCAGCGGCTGCACCAGCGGCTGCAGGCAGATGTGGCACACCAGGTCGTCGTCCACTTCCAGACGGTAGTTGAAAAGGTGGTTCTCCCAGCTGCGGTGGATCTGGCCACACTCGGGACACAGAGCCTCCGAGGCTGGCTCCCCCGGCCCGGCTAGACCCACCTCGCAGCACGGGCTGCCCATCTCTGCTCCTTCAACGCAACTCAGCTTTGGCACAAATGACTCCAGTGGGGCTGCAGTGTTTGGGAAGGGGCACACGCACTCCTATCCCATAAGCTTCACAGGATGAAGAAGTTGCAGAGAGGACAGATGCCCCCCAGTGGCTGATGGCTCATCACCCTGCAGGTCAGAGGGCAATGAAAGTGGGTTAAACAGCTGTTTGCAGAAAAACAACAAGTGTCTGATTATGTGCTTTTGCATTTATTCAAGTGGCAAATGCTTTGTGCACGTGGACCCACGTGTCTGCAGGAGATCGAGTGGCGCTGTGTGTGTGTGTGTGTGTGTGTGTCAGTGAGTGTGCTGAGATTATGTATTGCTGCTCCTGTCCACTAATCTGGCAGTATAATCTCTCTTTTGCTCTCGCCTGCTACAATCTTCCAATTCCACAGAGAGGGAATTATCTGGGATTGAGGCAGAGAGAGGACACAGATCAGAGGAATTGGGATTGGGAAAGCAACAGAGAGGAAAAATAGTGCCGGCCAGGGGTGAAAAAGAGCAGAGGGCCGAACTGGGAAGAAGAAAAAGCAATAAGAAGAGGTGCAAGAGAGATTAATGGGATGGAACAATCTGAAAAGGGCACAAAACTAGACAAATAAAATAAGACAGAGGAGAGGATGTGTGAGGCTCCGAGAGGCAGTCGAGTCCACGAAAAGAGATGAAAACAAAGAAGAGAAGAAAAATAGTAATAATTCTTTGCACATTCCCCCACAGCGAACTTGATATTTTTAGTCCAGGCCATTACAGTAGATGCACTCAGTCAACTCTGCAACAGAAAGAGAACATGCCTAAAGCAAAGTCTCGAAATACAGCACTCCGCGAGGAGAGTGCGTCCCCAGAGCTAATGCACTGTGTGCACTGATCATTTCCACAGTGTTTCACATCCAAAGCCATTCAGACCTTCAGACGCTCTATTAGCTGAGCCCCCCCCCCCCCCTGTGGGGCCTGATGCAATCAGTGGACGGCAGAGGGCGTGCCTCGGCTCACAGCGGGCCGGCCGAGCCACAGTGACTACCTGCCTCTGTTCCAGCAGGGGTCTGCTCTTGTCTCCATGACGACCCGGAGCCTGTTCTGCTCAGTGGGGCTTGACATTCAGAGTGTAGCCGGAGAGGGATGCAGAGGAGCCACACAACAGATGCGTGTCTCTCTGCAGGATGCTCTGCTCCTCCCTGGTACAGCCAGAAAGCGTGTCAGACAGCGGAGACGATGATGAGAGCCCCTCTTTGGTTCCTTTTTTTTTTTTTTATCGTCTCATCTCCTTTGCTACCCATTTCTGTGACAACCTGTCTCTCCTGTCTCCCATGGCTACCAGACCGGTAGTTACTTATTTCAGCCTCCTTTAAGTACGTGCTCCTGTCTGTGTGTGACTGGCTGCTTCTGTCTCCATCCCGCAGCTGGACATGAATTAATCATGAGGACACAAGGCTTCTCTGTTCCTATAACAAAGCTGTGACATCACCACATCACACAAAACACACACACACACACACACACACACACACACACACACACTTGTAGAAACGCAAGTATAAGTCTACAAAAACGAAAGCAAAAACACACACACGCACACATGCACAAGAGCTTTTTAGGTACCAGATCCTGCGAATGGTCTTTATCAATAAGTAAAGTCTTCCGGTTTTCACTGTGGCAGCAGTTTAGAGCCCCGGCCATGAAAAGCACTTAAATCTATTTTAAACATAGCTGGACTCTGTAGCAACAGATTATTTTACACAAGTCATAGGAAGACTAGCAAATGCTTATCTCTCTTTTAGTCCTACTGTGTGTGTGCGTGGGAGTCCAAGGCCATGCTGTTATTGTCATTGCACTACTGTTGTCTATATTAATAAATAACAGTCTTTGGCCCTGCACCTGTCTCTGCTCATTTTTTCATTTTTCAGAGATGACAATCTAATCTTACAACACAGGGACAAGCTATGAACGCCTGCAGGAATGACATTTTCAGATAAGATGAAATGATGTTTTAGGTCACAGATTTAAAATCTCAGGTCCTGTCGGCTTAGCCTACATTTATGTAAACCCCCCATCTCGTCGTCTCTTATCTTTAAACAAAATCGAATGGCTGTTAGCCACTTTCAATAACAGGCCTTAATGTCTGTTGCAATATGCTGGTTTTTTTCACAACAGTCAGGCATGCAATGCTAACAACAAAAACTGACACTGATATAATTGATAATTCCAATCATTTTTTTCCAGTGTCATTGTCCTGATTTACCTTGGCAAGGCACCAACTGAAGTGTCATGATCCATTAGCTACCCGTAGGCGTTGAACACATTTGATTAGACAAGTGCATTTTTGTAATCATTGTTCCCATCTGTCTGTCTCCATCCCACCCTCCACAAGCGGAGAAGCTAGGACAGATGAGGCGACAATGGCAATATCAATGCAAAGCAAGCCACACACTGACACCGTCCATGCAGCCACTAAATATAAACAGATGTAATATTACCTGCTCCGGCTGCTCCTCCGCGCCGTGCACTCCGGCCCCAAAGAGGGGAACGAATAATAGCTGCGGGACCTCAATCACGCATTCACCGCAACGGCCCGTTCCGCAAAACCGCACGAAAACGCCCCCGTGCCTTTGGCGGCGCTGGCCCCGCCCACTGCTGTCTGTCAACATGGGTGGGCGGGGCCTAAACCTGTCAATCCAGAGCAGAATCAGAGGTGGCTTCGAAACGGCCTGCTCAAAACAAATCTCGAAAATGGAAATAAAAAATGTGACCCTCACTCACCTATTCTACATTACTGTGATGTGAAAGTTGGAGTTTTAATGGATGCAAAAAGTTCCATAAATTGCTATGTAGATTAATGGTTGCATTGTACTGCCATAAACGGTCAAGAAAGATTTTTGTGTTGGAGTATGTTGGTAAAACACATTATTATTGAAGCACCTCTAATGAATATTTTTTTAAATTTTAATGGCATAGTTAACACATCTTCTAGTCATTAGTTGTACTACAAAAATACACCGTTAATAAGTTCAACCTTTTGGTTGCCAATTTGACAAAAATCTCACTGGCAGGTGAGTCATTAATAGTTGCTTTGAGTTTCTCACATTCTAATGTCATTCTTGTGTCAGTTTTGTAACAAAAATACGTGAAAGTGACTGTTGGAAACTACCAGGCATCGGTACAGACAGCTTAAATCACAGGGTCCTTGGTTGAAGGACCTCGCGGAGAAGTAAACAGAAAAAGATGTATGCTAGCGTCAATTAACATTTAATCATAGATTTCAGTTGAATTGACGTCTTAACAACGTGTATTTAATAACGAGGCGATGGCAGAGGACAATGAGCTGGAGAAGTATGTAACTATTTAACTGTTTATCTTCAGTTAACGTATGTAACGTTACAGCTGCTTACACTTCTAGCGAGTTTCCGTCAAAACCGTAGCACCGCTCCGTCAGAGGGGAGGGATATTTCTGGTTGACAGCTGTTGTATTTGCTCTGTTGTAAGGAAACCCTTCCACTAATACAATCACCATTCACTGCCTGTGCTGTGTGGTTAAAGGTCGGCTAAATGAGTGAGTCTCCTCTGATGATACTTCTGCTGATTCAGCAACTCGGGTCAAAGTAGGACACTGCCGCTGTCCTTTATTCATTCACTAATGATTCACTGTCTCCTCTCCTCTCTCTCACTTCATTTAATTATTCTCCCCTTGGCTCCCCCTTGAGGTTTTGTGCTATCTTTGTCCTCAACTTCTCCCAATTTCCTCCCCTTCACGTGACCCATGTGTGTCTTTATTTATCTACGTAGGCGTGCAGTGGAGGAGCTCCTAAAGGAGACTGACAGGGCTCGAGTGAGAGCAGAGACCATGGGCCCTGCAGGATGGTGAGCACTGTGTTTGACACGCCATCTGTATCAGCCGGCACACATCTGTCATTTGTGGACACTTGGCTGCTACTTATCTGCCTAACTGTACATACACTGGGGCAGTGTTTGTTCCTTGAGTGTGTTGCCTATTTGTGGTATTTTAAGATTTAGTCTGTGCTCACTTTGTCTTGTGTCCATGCTATACTCTCAGCTAGTTTGTTAGTTTATGTCCTCAAAAGCAAATACTACAATGATAGTGATACATACTTGCAATAAGACTCAACAATACTGAGACAAACCTACAAAATAACTCTAGTACAAAAGATAGCTCCACGTAATATAACATTATATCTTTTAGGAAAACAGAATATTCACAGTGAAATGGACATGATTATTTCGAGTTTACTCATGTTTTGTCAAAATTGTATTTTGTGTAATTATTGCCCACCCCCCAAAATGTCATTATTTAAAAATGTCAAACCAAATTGAATGGATTGTTAATAGTTAGGTTATTCAGGAAGTCTTCTCGAGATCAATATCTTGTTTACAAAAAAACTAAAAACGAATTACATACATACATCAACACAAGACAATTCAGTCACACAAATCAATCACACACACACACACACATGTATATTTTAAAACAGTCACATATATATTCTAGCAATATCAACAAGTGGAACTTTAAGGTCTCCCAGAGGATTGAGTGTCTAACTTTAGTTTGTGTTGCAGTTCATTCCAATGATTTAGTGTATAGTACTGGAAACCAGTAGCATTCCTGTTCAGAGATGATCTGATTAAGGTCATTCATCATCAATGTAACTCCCTCCAGGTTGCTAAACCCCCAAAATTCCAAGAAAAAAATCACGAGAACATGAACTCAATGTCCTGAGTGTAGCTACAGCCCAGCTTATGAAGAACGTTTAAATGTTTTGTCATCTGGTGTCATGGTTATTAGCTTTGAACTAAGGATGTTACATATCTGGGTATCTTAATCCGCATGGCCTTTTTAAATGAAAAGACATAATGCCTTCTAGAAGCCAGTGATGACCACCCAAAGGTCTCAGAGATAAGTGTCCGAGTTTAAAAGTGTGTCTGTTCACTCCCCTGTCAGGTTGAAGTGTCCCCTGCGGAGCACCAACAAGCGCTTCCTCCTCAACACCCTGCGCTCCACCGGCCTGCAGCAGCGCACCTCTGAGTCCAGAGACGGACACTCCGCCACGAGAGGGCGCCTGAGGAGCGACTCCCCGGACAGAAGCCGCAACCGCAGCAGAACGCCTCCCAGAGATCACAGAAGTACAGGGGGCCATGCAGACCATAAACACCATCACAGGGACAGCTGCAATAACAAAGATAAGAAGCCGGATAGAGACAGAGAGAGGAGTTACAGACACAAAGACAACAGGGACAGGAGACATGGAAGGGATGGCCAGAACAGAGACAAAGACAGACTTCATGAATAAAGACTTCTGTCTGGCGGAGGAACACTGATTTTACTGAGGCCACTCCCTGTTCAGGGTGCACAGAGGTGGATACTCCTGAAACTGCTCACTGACCAGCTAACACACCTCACAGAACTGCCAGCTGACTGAGAGAACTGACCTGTGCACCTGTCTGAGAAGACGTTTGAAGTTTTTATTCCTGATGGTAGATGATGTTCAGCCAGTAGCCAAGATTAAGCTTTTTTTTTTTTTCTGATTTTCCACTTAAATTGCAGTGAATAAACTACCAAGTGGCCGTTATAGCCCACGTAATCAGGGTGATTTCTCACAAAAGTTTTTAAAGCCATTATTGTCCTCTCCTCACACATGACTCATGGTCTGTTGTAATTCTGTTTCGCAGTGAAGGAGGTTTGATTTCAATGATATGGTCATTACCATTCTTCTGTCATCACTCACCCGTCATAATGTTTACATAAGCCATGCTGCTGTCGCCACACTAGGTAAGCACATTTTATCGCGTGTCTAACTTTTTGGACATGTATATAGGCCTACCGGCTATCACAAACTGATTTGTTTGTCAAAGGAGAGAAAAAAAAAAAACCCTGACACTCCTTACATGTGTCCTAGTGTACAACTAATCTCCAGTAATGGATTAATAGCAATAAGGCTGTAATGACAATAACGTACAAGTGATTAAACTCACATGCATATTCCCATGTGTTTAAGTGGGGTCACCAGGGTTTCAGGACAACAGATGGAAATGTGCTCAAGCGTTGAAACCTTTCGCATCCATTTGGCCGGTCTCCATGTGTGTAAGCATACACTCTTTTATTGTTCCACACCACCAGCGTTTTATAAAATGGACAACTGTCATTGTCTGTGGTCATGATTACCGCTCGATCTATTATATACTAAACTTAAAATGCATTACTCCTCGCTTAAGCCATTATGCCAGATTCTGTGTCTGGAAAGTCTGCTAAATGCGGTTAACGCCCCTCATGCTTCATAAATCACGTTGTCCATCTCCACTGTAGTGGAGCGTCGCTTGGGTTAACTGTTTCCTTCCTCTTTAAAAGAACGATCAAATATAAACACCATTAAGCCATAGTGCAGGGGGGGATTTCTATAGAATTGGTTTACTTGAACTTTATTGCATCGCTGAGTGCCCCATTAAGATACTGTGGAAAGTGCCATAATTGCTTTTGAAGAACTCTGTGCAAATAAGACTATTGATACACACTATCAGGGTAAAAGTCGTCCTGCAGGCCCTACAATTTACATGAAAAAAAATAGCTAAATCACTCCGATCATGTGGCAAAGGCTCAAAATGTTGCATAAACGCGCAGGTGAGGTCGTAGGTTTTTTTGAGACGCGCCTCACGCGCACGCCGGTTAATTGAGTTCTGTTGCTCACTCCAACCTTAATTGGTTAACCACGAGAGCCGTTGTTTAATGGGGCGAACGCACACCTGCTGAAGGCTAATGGCCAGCAAACATGGTGAGAGTGCAGCGACCTTCAGCGGCTCCGTGTTTGTCATCGCCGTGGGCCCACTTTCGCTAAATTGTGTTAAATGATGCATTTACAGAAGTGTAATGGGTATATTTTAAAAGTCAGAAAAGTGTAGACGTGAAAAAAAAAATGTGGAAACAGACTTTGGTGCATCCGAGTTTCCAAGACAACTGTCTCTCCCCGCAGGTCTCTTATCTTGCAGGTCAACCAATGTTTGCGACCATATATCGATTTATCAGCCCAAAGAGTGCAGACGAGAGATGTATCCATATAAATTTGTCGATGACATATTGTGTAAGGACAATCCTAAACTGCATGTCCTGCAAGAGAAACAGGGTTCTTCCGTGCGCGCTAGACCATTAAGAACTTCAGCAGTTTTCTGGAGGCAAGGTCTCAGTGATTCACCTGTTCACTGTTTGGTGCTGCTGTGGGGGCAAACACAGGTGGGTGGCAGGTAAACGTCGCGATATTTACAGAGTAGCATTGATTTACGCGCTGTTCAATTTACCGAACAATCCCACAAGCTGCAGAATAACCTGGAAACTGAGGGCGACGGGTCTGCAAACAGTGAAACCAATAGCTTTGGCTCTGTAGAGTCACATGGTGGCAGAGTGACACACCTGTGCGGAGCCGTGAGGGCCTCGCAGTTTGCGCCAGAGACAGGTAGAGCAGTATAGGTCCACGCCGAGGAAGGGCGCATGCAGGTACGGTACATGTGCGGGTCCTCGGAAGCCATGAATCGGGAAGATCATTATTATCCTTCTCAGGTTTTTAAAGACTCCTGTGCCTACCAGAGATCACAGCTGGAAGACTACAGCCACAGCCCGCCGCCCTGCCTCTACATGAGCAGGCAGGTGCACTCCGTCTACACACCGCCGTCCATGGGAGCCTTGGAGCAGGCCAGCCTTCCCGACATTGCCCCCTCTTACAGCCTACCGGATCCAGGTCTGCCTCAGCTCCACCA
>NW_022280040.1:4288954-4321575 GCF_004355925.1 Anarrhichthys ocellatus | reverse complement strand
TCATTCATAAATACAAAAAATAAAGCTTCTGTGAATGTGAAACCTGATCATGAAGCAAAATTAGATTAATAAGGAAAATGCAATAACCTATTTGTCGCTGCAATCATGTTTATTTTGTATTATTTATTTCTGTAATAAAATGCAAAATGTGAGAAAATGTTGTCAACTATAACATTAACATCTTTCTACAGCTCATATGGAAATTTACAACATCAACATAAATGCAGAGCAAGTTCGGGGACGCAATGCACAGACAACTCAATTTACTTTGTCACTCTTTCACTTTTGTAAGACAAGGTAGAATATATGGATCAACTCAAATGACACCTGTTTCACCTTATTTGTTAGAAGGAACTTTTGTGGTCAAGACCAAACTTTATTTCGTCTATATCTGAAGGAAAATAAACCATGTGGATGCAAAGCCCGTATTCTGAAGGAAAAACAAACAAAGCTTGGCATAAAGAGAAGCCTCTTACTGCCCCGCGAGGTGGTGAAACTACACCCTCTACTGTCCAAAAGGAACGCCTACAGTATCGGACTTTTATTTGCAGGGGCAACTAAGTACGTTTGAGTATACATTCAAGGTACTTGTACATACTTGCTTCTCCACTACATCTCACAGGCTTATGTAGTACTTTTTCCTTGGCAGCTTTAGTTACTTCTCACACTACAACTTTTCATACCCTTCCTGTCCATCTCCAAATTTAGTGATTTTGATTATTTCTTTTCCAATAATAAATAGGCTTACGTGTTCCTTTATATTAAAACAATTCACTTTCTTTATATGCTGAATACACAGTTTAAAAACCACTTTGTATCAGCTGAAAAATGCACCGTCGCAAAGCTGAAAACAGGGCTTTTTCCTGAGCTCGTGAAAAGTTGCCTTTTTACATGAGTTTCACACAACACATATGCTACAAACATAAGATGATTTTATAGAATATGATGCATTGCTGTAGATACAACTAGCAGTTTCTATGAGTTAAATTAGTACAACCATCAATGCAGTAAAATGCAACATACACATTAATGCAGCAGCAATATAAATCCAAAAACATCAAATAGTAAAACACTGACAAGGACCTTCTTTTTGCTTAGGTAAGGTTTTGAATGCAGGGCTGTATTGTTACAACAAGGCATGTGATTTATTCTTCCACCACAGATTTCCTTTATATACTTTATTTATTATTTTACCACCTTGTTACATATATGTCAGGTATGATATGAAGATGATTGATTGAATACGAAATGCTTAAAATTTAATAATTTCTGTAATTGTTTTTTTTTTTTTGTGAATTCGGAAAAGTTACTCCTCTTCAGACTTTTGGAAATTATTAAAATGAGTCAATCTAAGAAGCGAAAAATATCTTTTTTTGGTTGACAGATCAGACATATGTACATTGCATACATTTTATTTCATTAATGTGTAAAGTACATTTTATTGCAGGTATAATGCTTAAACATAAACAAACGAATAGAGATAACAAAGAAATCCACTAAAATATTTCAAAAATAAAGCTTGTTTTAAAAAAGATCTTCAAATGTGTACAAACATTTGGTTTGATCTGCAAGTAATAGCTGCCGGTATAATATAAGAGACCACAACAACATAATTGCCATCACATTTCACTGCATAACAATATATATGATATATGATATGTATATGATCAAATCTAAAATCAAAAGTTGATCAGTTGCTACAGCATGTAGGCCGAATGTATAAACAGGTTACAACTCCATATCTGACATCTCTATAGTCCTGAAAATATTTTGCATCCTTTTACAAAACTGTTTTTCATTTTAGCTGCACAATGATAATAGAAAACAAAAATACTGTATTAACATTCAGACCACTTTTTCATAGTGAGAATATGATTCACTGAAATACCATGTAATTAAAATCTTGTTACAATACTCTAATATAATATAAAGCAAGCGTTTAATGCTGTCACTCTTGAGATTATTGCTTTAAGAAAAACCTTATATGAACTGTTTAAAAAAATATATATAGATACCTTGGTTTGAACATTTGAGGATCACTCCGTATCAGCTGGCTTCACAAGCTTCTCGTCAGCTGCCACAGTGTCTGTGTCGGACACTTCTGCTTTGCTTTCTTCAGTCGCGTGGGTTTGACAGTAATCATTGGCTGACTGAGTCTTGTTCTCGTTCTGCTTTGTCAAGGCGGAAATGTCCAAAATGGCCGCTGCATTCTGGTAGTCGCTGGATGTCTTGTCGAGCATGTTATGGTAGAGCTGCAAGAGGAAGGATTTAATGCTGCTTTTAGATCAGAGACAATGTTAACATGTCTGTACAGCTGTGGAGGTGTACGGGATGAAACTCAAATAGACTATTTCTCCCCACAATGCGTTGACCTTGCTCTACAGGCCTACCTGCTCCTCTCTGTCTGTCAGCTGATCACACATAAAGGACACCAGTTTGGAGAAAGATGGCCGGTTGCTGGCATCCAGAGCCCAACACTTACACATCATCCCGTACCTGGAGAAGTAAACCGTGGAGATGAAATATTTAGCAGGATTCTCAGTCATCCATAATAGCAAGAAGTCAAAGGTCGCTGCATTGCTGTATTTGTTTTGAAAACAGTGGTGGAAGAAGTACTCAGATCCTTTTCTTAAGTGAAAGTACCAACACAATAATGTACAAATACTCCATTACAAGTAAAAATTCTGCATTCATAATCCTACTTGTAGTAAAAGTACAGAAGTGTTATCAGCTAAATTTAGTTACAGCACCAAAAGTACTAAATGTCCCATTTCATCGCGTTATAAATATAATATGTTATTAGATAATTGTTACTTATGCATTAATATGTAAGAAAAAGTTGAAACATAACGGCTGCATACAGACAGGCGACACCTACACAGACTCGTTGGCGTAGTAGGGACAATCCATCTTAAATCCGCTTTCAATCATCGAATAGAACATGTGATCCACCTTCATGCCCGGGTACGGAGTAACACCTGAGAGTTACACAGACAGAGTTGGCATTAATCATTGCACAGGAATTGATTATATGCTCGTCTTTTAAATACACTGAGAGTGCTCGCAAAGGCTACCAAGTGAGAAGATTTCCCAGAGCAGAATGCCATAAGCCCAGACGTCACTCTTCATGGTGTAGATCCCCTGAAAGGTGCTCTCTGGTGCCATCCACTTCACTGGCAAACGCACCTGAAAAGCCATGTCACCCACATAATGTGTAAGAATGCAGAAATGGACAGAACATAGCAACCAATGAAAGCTATAAAATAAAAGTATCATACATTTCCTCTCACGACATAGTTGGAGTCGTTGTCGATGTCTCTGGCCAGTCCGAAGTCACCAATTTTCACCCGTCTGCCCTTTGTCACTAACACGTTTCGAGCTGCCAGGTCACGATGGATACACTGCAGACAGACAGGACCCATCATCAGGGTGCTTACTTAAATCTCACTACAATCCACAAAGACCAAGCCTGCGACTGTAGTTTGACATTGGAACATTTTGGTTATTTGTTGATATATCTATTTACTGGACTGGCATGTGAGTTTTGGAAGCTGACAACAACTTTACACATACGTTTTATAATGTCCATAAAAACCTGAATAAAACCATCTGGTAGGTGGAGAGTTTAGGGCTGCAATTCACAATAATATTTAATTATCAATTGATCTGCAGATGATTTTCTAGATTAACGGATGGATTGTTTGGTTTATAAAATGTCGTGTAACAATTTATAAAACCAAAGTTATTGTCTTCAAATAGCGGGTTTTCTCTACTATCCATGCAGGATGTAATACAAAGAAGAGAGAGAAGCCAGAACTATAGGGACTGAGACTTTGCTTAAAAATGAACCTAATGATTAATCAGTCATTATGTGTGGGTTGAGAGATGTAAATGTGGAGCGTTTCCACAGTTTGGACCTTCGTTTCTTACATTCTTGGAGGAGAGGAACTCCATGCCTTTGGCCACTTGGAAGGCAAAGCTGAGCAGGTCATCAAAGGTCAAGGTTTGCAGGTCCTCTGTCTGATCGTCCAGGTCTTCATGGATCATCGGGTCTGCAGATAAACTGGGGTCAGTTTGGATCAACACCACTCAGAGAGATCTGTTACTCTCTGCTTGGCCAACTGAAGGTTTTAATATACAAGTTTATCTGTTTGACAACATGCATGTTCTGATTTCAAGTATTTTTTCACCTTCAAAGCTGTCCATGTCACCAGAGTTGACGGTAAGGAGAGCGATCTCCTCCTGCCCTCTGGTGGTACAGCTGTACATGGGCACGTAATTGTCCACTGCTGTGTCTAGCTCACTGAGAAAACACAAACGAGACGTGATTGTTATTGTAAAGTTACACTTTCAACAGAGTCATTTTACCAATATGCCGGCACTTATATAGAATCTTGTCTTTATGTTTGATCTCCCCTTATTGCTAAACTATTCCCAATATTGCTCTTCCAACCCCTCGTTTCCTGTCGTTCCCACCCAAAGCTTTTCCTGGGCTGCAGGTTGTGGTAAAGGCTGCTGAAACGGTCCTTGTTGAACGCGTCGGTCACAGACTTGTGGTAGCGCTCTCTGTTTGTCTTAAGGTAGTTCAGTAGATCTCCATAACAGCAGTACTGGAAAATCAGGTATGTGGGTCCTGTAAACGGGAAAACAAATAATGAATCATGGCACAAGATGTATCATCCCGATCTGACAAAAGTATTAGCAGTATAGTGGTAACTGTACCCGAGTCTGTGCATGCTCCAAGCAGGTTAACAATGTTGGCATGGTGACCGATGTGAGTCAGCATCTTCAGCTCTGACATCAGCGCTTCCTTCTCCACCGTCTGGTGTTTCTCTGCAGCGTCAAATATCACATCAGCTGCTTAAACGACCTCCATAACATTTTTTTTTGCATTTTGCTCACGGAATAAATAAATGAAACACTGACCTTTAAGCATCTTGACGGCCACCTGCTGTGAGACTCCAGGCTTGTTGATGCCATAAGCTGTAGCCTGGACCACCATGCCAAAAGCCCCAGAGCCCAGTTCTTGACCTGGTGAGGAGACAGAGACACACGAAAGTATAACTTTATTGCCACATTGTAATGAAACTTGGAACAATAACGTAAAAAGTCTGAAAGTGGTTGAATGCAACTAAGAACATTTACTTACTGTACGTAAGTGCAGTTTTGAGGTGCTTATACTTTATATTTTTTACTTCTCTACATTTATTTGTGAGCTGAAGTAACTTTTTAGATAAAAAAAACAATGCACTGCTAAAGACTAAATCGGTGGTACCTAACGTTTTCTATTTTAGATTTTGGCCTCCTACAAAAGAGTAAGTAAGTGTCCCGTTGGGGCCCCTGGTCAGTCTTCAGATGTTTATGAGTTATTAGTAGTTCAACCAAAGACTGGCTTCCCCTCTAAACTTCTCAGATGGGTTCATTTAAATAACTGTACAAGGCCCAAAAATATAAAACTCTCAAATTTGTAATGAAAAAAGCAAAAATTAGAAAAATTTCTTTAAGATGAATCCAATTTCATGAAGCAGAATGTCTCCTTCTTTCTTCTCCCATCAATCATGTTGCAATTGTGACCCTTTGAGGGTTCCAAACCCCTAGGTTGGGAACCACGGAAGTAAACTTCCCAACAACATGTATGGTAGTTAAAACTAAAAGCTTCATCTCGTCAGCTGCAACAGTAAAATGCTTCTAACACATTGATGCATCACTTTTAACAATCTATTCAAAATAAATCTGTCACAGTCTGCACAACTTATTCTATTTTCTTTTAATACTTTAACTAAATTAAGCTGATACTATTTTTGTACTAAGCAGGATATGAAACTCAGGGGTTTTACTTGTAAATAATTATTTTCACGTGGTAACATTGGCACTTTTCCTTAAGTAAAGGATCGGAGTACGTTTTCCACCACTGAAGTCTGTTATCATGTCTGATGCTCGGTGTGGTTCGTACCCAATTCTAGGTTCTCCCTGGGAAACTCCCATTTCAGGTCGTACCCAAACTCCTTGAAGTTTATGTAGATGTAATCGTTGTCATTGGGTCCAACCATCTGGATAATCTGAAGCTGGGGCTGATACTGGGGTTTCTATTGGAAACAGAAAGGGGTTGGCGTCATGTCCTCATGTGTGTTTGTGTGTGTGTGTGTGTGTGGGTGTATGTTTGTCAATGTGTAGTACATACCTTCTTTTTGACAAAGTACATGAGCACCACGGTAACTATTGCCAAAGCCAGGAGCAGAATCAAACTGCCTACTTTCAGCACCATCAAGCTGCCGTCATCAGTATTTGCAGAACCTAAAAACAGGGATGACAGATAGTTTCTAATAACAGTCATAAAAAACATAAATAAAAAGTCATTATTTTGATGTGAAATCAGTCTTGCTACCTGTGGAGTGCAGGAGTAACGGTGAGTAGTTTACTGAGTATTGGATTTTGCACCAGGAGTCAATTGAGTTTGTCAGGCAAAACTTTAAACGATGTCCATCCACTAGATCTCTGCTCAGAGAGCTCTTGATTGTCTTCTCACAGGAGACATCTGAGTCTGTTTGAGAGGCCTCTGGGATCTCCTTCCAGGAAGAGTCTGTTTCACAGATGCTATAATACAAAGAGTCGGGACTTAAGGAAATCTGAATCTGAGTGTGTCTGTGCGTATGTGTGTGTGTGTACATTAACAGGCTACAATGAGCATACCTGTCATTCGAAGGACACGACATCCAGGTATAATTTGCTGGCACGAGACTTGCGGTCTCAACGGTGAAGGGTTTATTGACCTCGTTATTCCCGAATTTGAACTTTGGTGTGTCTGAAACAAAGTCAGTGGACAATAAGCGTTTGTAATGCAAGTTTTAAAAGTGATAGAATTGTGCAGAATTTACCTAACAAATGTTAAACATTCCAGACACACACAATAAATCTCTCTTACCTACAACACACACTGATATAGTCTTTGTTTCTTTTCTTCCGCCAGCCTCCAGGTGTAATTTATAATCTCCTGACTTGAGTACATCACATCGCTTTACGGTCCTGAGAAGACAACATTCATATGAAACCCCCCAAAAGTCTTCAATAACATACCTCGTATGATTATAATTTACAAAAGGTTAGTTCACTGACCATCCGCATGTAGAAATGTACATGAGCATTAATAGACAACTATGCAACATTTTGAGGAGTTCAGCTCCACGGACATTGCTTCATGCAACTACCTGTGTTTTGTTACCCAACTGTCCCTGATGCAGTTAGTCATGTTTTTATCAGGATCTTCCCAGGAGCAGTGCTGGAGCACAGGGTGGTAGGAAACACTGGCTTGCAAACAGGAGCTTAATGCATTCTGAGCTGGTATGGTCAGGCTCTTATCCAGCTGGACAGAGAGGAAACCCTCAGCTACGGAGACACAAGAAGGAAATCAGTGCATGCACAAATGGTACAAACGGGACTAAACTTTAGAAAGAAGCATTCATTGGTAACAGTTGAAATTACTACACAAACAGAGAGAAAAAATAAAGTTTGAAAAATAAAATTTGTTCCGCTAACCTTGGACATGAACGTCAACAGACCTTGTTTTGTGGTTTTGACTCCTGCAGGTGTATGTGCCACTGTGGTCCACATTAACTGACTCGATGAACAGGTAAGACATCCAACTATTTTCATGGCCGTCATTTCTAAAGCAAATCTGGGATAAAAATATATTGTTGTTGTGATTTGAGTGGGAAAGACAAACATGAAAGGAAATAATTCAAATTTGAATTCAAAGAAAAATCTCAGTGATCTCAGCAGGAATTACTGTACCTCGTTCTTGACTTTAGAAGAGCATTCTAATATTGGGCCGTTGATGTTTTTGCCGCCCTTCTCCCACACAGGTGAAGGCTGTTGTTTTTTTCGGCAGCGTAGAAGTAAAGACTGACCAGGGCTCACGATGTCATTGGAAACTTCATTTAAGTCAGTGTCCAGGTCTGAAACACACAGTAAGGACTCAAGTCAATGACTTTTTAAAAATGTAGTCTAATAATTGTTTGCTATGATTATTAGAGACAGTCCCTAGGTTGTAAATTATTTCTACTCCGACCTTTTCAGGTGGTTGATGTGAAAACTGACCAATTCGATTTTGTCTGTGACCATTTATTATGAATAAATCATTTGTAGGATGTATTTAATGAATTTTTAGAAACATTGAATTACCGTAGTCATAGAGTTGAGAGCATTCTTGTCCTTCAGCGTTGGTAGCACAGCACATCACTCCACTCTTAGAAAACCAACTACTGGATACACTGCTAATTGCCATTACACTGTTTGCAGTAACAACGGCCCGATTATTGTTTCTGTTCAAAAGGGGGATTATTCAGAAAATCACACTATTATAAGATGTTTTTTGATAAAGTTAGAGTCAGTAGACTACATTGTTATCAACTAAACATATAAATCATGCATACATGTGTAGTGAATAACATCTTACCCGGACCATTCAAGTGTGGGCTTTGGGAAGCCCTCAGAGATGCATGTAAAAAAAGGGGAACGCCTTTTGTTATCCACTTTGTCCAGTGTCAGCTTTGGTTTTGTGGGACGTTCTTGAAAAAAAAGAGTAAATTGTCAACATTTTATCAGCATCAAGCAGTCCAGTGTTTGTTTGCTGTCTTGAGTCTTAGCATTGTTTTAGAGAGGTGATGAGACAGAGAGAGAGAGAGAGAGAGAGAGAGAGAGAGAGAGAGAGCTGTTACTCACTCATTACTACATGCAGAGACACAGCCAGTGAGGACCTGGTCCCTTCGCTAGTTTCACAGATCAGCGTAAACTCCCCTGAATCTGTCTCAGAAAGCGGTGGTAGGACCATGGAGTTACTCCCATTTCTGATAAAGTTTAAGAAAACCCCTCAGTTTAAATATATACACATAATACAAAAGGGGAAACACACCTAAATACACACACATAGAAATTCACTTACACTGTCAGTATTGGGTCTGCTCCTCTGATCCAGTGGCAAACAGGGAATTCAGAGAAGTCCTCCAAGGAGATGATGAGTTTCTGACCAACGCACACCTCTACGCTGACAGAACCAGATGCATTCTGATAGTCAGCTGGCACAAAACATGCAACCTGAAAGACAAGATTCACCATTTCATGATCCTGCATTAACTAGCTTTTGATGTGGTTGCGTGATTAAGGTTGCAAACTATGATGCAAACTACGGTATGTAGCTTCATAAACAAAAAAGGCTGACTTTTATACCAAAGACATATATTATTTACTATTTGATATCTGTGTTTTAATTATAAATCATCCACAAGACCAAATATACCAAGCTAAATGGAATTCCCTACATGTCAAAAATAATAACTTTAACAAGTTGTCTTGTGTCTGCTTTTAAAAGGTGTCATCATTTAAAGGTTATACTAAAATGATGCATAAACGGACACACTTCAAACTGATGAGCAGAATTAAAACCAGTACATTTTGTCAAGTACGTGCTAGTTCCCGCTCTGGTGTTTCACAACCTCTTGTTGCTCTGCAGCTTCGTTTCTAAGTGAATCCAAGACAATCAAAGTATCTTTATTTAATCTGCTATATGGTCGTATGGAAGACACAGTTAATTACATGCATGACAACAATTTATGTGCCGGACTAATGCACTTAAAAAAGCAAACATTAAATAACATTATCTAATATTATCACATTATATTATATTATCTATAAAACCTGCCATCTTAATGTACTGTATATGTCACTAGTTTACATTCCTTTTACATTCAGTGGAGTTTACCAATAATTAATAGTTTCCCATAACTCAGTAATGTTTCTGAAATAGACAGTAACTCAGAAATAGATGTATTATATAATACTATAATATATGTATAATTAATTGGAATTGTTCAGTTAAAACACAGGAGAGATCCCGACGGCTTTTACGTCATGACTGGGCACACAATCCGGATTCTGCGCTGCGATGCCATCAGAGCACTGAAGCTGGACAGCACACAGAAGAAAGACAACTAGAAAGACAGAAAAATTGAACTTCATTTCAAAAGTTGTTTTCTGAATAGCCTGAGGCAATTTAAAGAGAAGCGGATATTTTAAAGAGATGTGAGAAATGCAATCATAAAAACAAGAAACTAATATTTTCATAAAGGTAAGTCAATTGCTTATAGCTTATGCCCATTATGTGGTTTATTACATTGGTTATACAGGATACATTGTGTAGTTAGATACTTTATAATGTCTGAAACAATGTTTTAAACCTGAAAACTCATTCACTCATTAGGTTATTGCAGGAACACACACATTCTAGGGTTTAGATATTTGGTATTTCTTAATTCCAACACAGCAGCATGTTCCCTTTGTATGATGAACGATAAATAAAGTGTCATCCTCTCTACAAAAGTCACTTTTTATCTAAGGTTCCTCATACTGTTATTGAAGTACAGCTTAATGTCAACATTGAACGGAATGATTCACAATTTAACATTTGGTATTGAGGTAAACTTCTTCTCCAGCGATTTGATCTTCAAAAATGCAATATGAAAGATATTATCCTACCATCATATTTCAATATATTAAGCTAAAGAGTCGGAAAAATGTTTAAATTTATTTAATTTATAGCCTAAACATCCTTAAATCCTCTTTTTTTATTCACTCTGCCAACACTGCTCATAACTCAGCCCAATGAAAGGAAACTTGAAGAAGTCTGACTCACCCGCAATCATATTTCTTCTCTGCCTCCGCACTGATGCTGTCAGTGTCACATACTCAAAGTCATTACAGGCCAGAAAGCGAAACTTTGATGTAAAAAATACGTGGGTGAACCTTATAAACAGAGGAAGTATTGCACTGGAAACGATGACATTGTCAGCCACGCCTGCAACATGTGTGTAAAAAGAACCGTGTAAAAAGACCGAAGGATAATCAGAAATGTACAAGAACATTTAATTATAATGTCACAATGGAATATCATGGGTCAAAATACCATATACAATCATGTACATGTCGTTATAATGTCGTACTTAAAGTCATTTTAGACTTCTGGGAGAAAAATGATAAGAAAATAAACAATAGGACTGTATATATACTTTTGAGTAAATTATGCTTAATTTGTGATGAAACCAAGTGAGAGCAGACAAATTGAAACGAGATCTGGATTTTTAACATATTTATTTCTGATAAAATTGTCATGATTTTACATTTCTTACCGGAGATAATTTCACCTCTCAAATATTTAATTGATTTTTATTTGTAACAATAAACACTGCATTATTTATATTATTGTTTTGCACATCCGTTGGTTTTGTCCTGATGTTGTTTTTTTCATGCATCTGTTTTCTTCCGTGCAGAGAATATAAGATTATATAAATCCAGTTATTACATATGGAAATAACCTATTTTGACGGCTTAAACTAGGGCACTAAGGGGCATTGACGCTGCGAACTTGGCTCAAAAGACATTCACCCTTTCATCTGCTTTATTCGTTTGCATATACAATATCACTGTGCGGTAGATTCAATTTACGGCTCGCATTTGCAGCAGGTAAACTCTGCCAAACGCTGTACCCACAATGCAAAGCTATGCTAGCGAGTCCCTAGCAGAGCAGCCTGGCTGTGAGCAAAAAAAACAACAACAGGCTACTTTCCGAAGAAGGCAGCTGCATGGATAGCGACAACAACGACGACCAGGATTCCACGCATGCAAAGATATTTTCTTAAACCAAACTGCATCTTAGCCTTATAATGTGAGTACTGCAGGGTTTTGAGTGTTCTTCACCAGCCGAAGTGATATTAATCCGCTCCTTTAAGGGGAAACTGTTTGCAGGCTAGCTGGCTAGCTCGCTAGCTATCTGCGTCTCTCTATGTTTGAGTGTCTTCCGGCAGCAGCGGTGGCGGCAGCAGCGGTGCCATGAACAGTGGACTCCCAGCCTCAGCTGCTCCGCTTGGGGGTGCCGGAATACCCAATGTCAAGGTGAAGTTTTGCCGATATTACGCAAAAGACAAAACCTGTTTTTATGGAGAAGAGTGTCAGTTCCTGCACGAAGATCCGTCCATGGCAGGCTTACCGCTGCACGGTGGCGGTAGCCCCGTCCCGTTGTCGATGGCTGCAGGTGGCGGGACTCCCGCGGTGTATTCTCTAGGCGGCCCCGCGGCGGCCTGTCCGGGGACCAGTGTGTCCAAGAAAAGTGAAACATTGGCATTGGGTCCTGCAGGCGCATCTCTCGAGGGGCAGCTGTTAACAAGTGAGTAACAATTACAGCAAAGACGAGGCCTCACACGGGGTGACTGACTCTGACTTTACTTTTGGGCCTTGTTGGGCTTTGTTAAAATCTAGCTCGGGGATTCATTGAGGCCTCGTCACCCCAAAACAACGTGGGTTACATTCACCTGCCAAACATGATGCAAAACCTTCAGTGTGCAACTAGCACACATTGTGCTCGTTAGCGGTCTTGTGAATAACGTTTTTTCCGGTGGTAATGTTGTAAGTTATGATTTGTGACAACGTGTAATATTAGCCATGCTGTTGCAGCTCGCACGGAGGAGGCCTGTGTTTTTGTATGACAGCTGTGAGTGGGAAAAACTCCGGGACAGCTAGTGTAGCTATTAGCCAGCTAGCGTTAGCTTAACTAGCTTCAAATCGACCGCTTTAATAACTTTAATGCGTGTGGCTTTGCCTTCTAATAAGCTGTATCAATTGTAGTACTAGCGCCGTTAGTTTACGCCCTGTTAAATGTTTTAAGTGAACTGTATTGTTACTGATAAATGTAGTTTTAGTTTACTGTTTGCTAACATTAGCGTAGCCACGCTAGCTCTTCACGGGGCATTGATTTAGCATTGTGTTTCCCAACGTAAACAAAATCCACATGCAACTCAAAAGCTAATCACGTTCTCTTTAACCTGGAACCATTGAAACCAGTAACGCAATTTTTTTGGGGAAACGTGTATTAAATGATGCTCAGTTATATCGCCCTGTGGTAGACTCGAATTGTGGCTCACACTGTAATGTTAGTTGCAGAACTGTTTACATGCTTTTAAATTAGCTCTGTGTTTGTGGCTTAGCGAGCATGCAGTAGTACTGACATGCACGTGCATAATTAACTTTGTGGTTACATAATTATAACTCTTATAGTTATATTAATCCTTCTCTAATTAGTTTTTGCTAAACTTTGGTTTCTGTCATCCACAGTCCCAGGGATGGAAGGTGCCACCCTGAGTGATTCCAATCTCACCAACTCTTACTTCAGCAGCAGCTTTATTGGGGTCAATGGGTTTGGAAGCCCAGCAGAGACTAAATACTCAATGATGCAGGTAGAAAAAGGGAAGCTGTCGATTCAAGTCAGTGTGAACATACAGCGAGAAAATTCATGTCATTATGGTCACGTTGCTGTCGTAGGGCCTCGCGTAAACTGAGGCACTACAATAGTTGTTGAAATGTTTTGCTTGTATTTATTTATTATATAGTTAGTTTAAATGTTTTATTTGAATTCACACATTTTATCATAACACAATGATATTTGCTGCTAACTTTGTGATAAACAGTTATGAACATTAGAGTGTCTTCTGTAACATTTCTGATCTTGATGCTGTTCTCTTTAGCGAATGACTACCAGCAGCAGCTCTCCCAGCCTCAACGATGGTGCCAAGAACTTCAGCCACAGCACTCATGGTAAGACTCAGTGCTCAGCGGAGCAGTGTGCAGTACTCATCCATTGAATGTTGAACCACTGCTCAACTGTTGTACACTTTTTGGTCTCTACAGATCCAGTGAACTCCCCGACATCCTCACTGTTCAGTGATTTTGGTGCTCTTAGTATTTCCCAAAGGAGAAAGGTGAGCATACAAGCATCTTATCCAAATCAGTGAAGTGCTTTTTAAAGTTCATTACTGTTCTTTTTATATGAGCATGTAGTTGAGACTTAACTAGGATAAGTTTGCCATCCTTGTTTTTATTGCCTCCAACAGAAGTGGTAGATTTAATGTAAACTTTTCTTGTGCCACCAGACTCCTAACCCGGCAGCAAGTGAGTTCATCCCTAAGGGAGCTCCACATATGGCCACCATGGTTCAGTCCCCTGTCCAGGCCTTCCCCTCGCCTCTCTTCCCACATCCTGGCCTCAGCAGCTCTACAGCTGCTGCGCTGGCTCCTGGTGAGGGTTTTTGCAGCATCAATGACCGATTAAACCGCCTCATTATATCTGCTTTGCTACACTTTCTACATGACGCAGTTTTGGTTTCTTTCTTTAGCTCTGAATTTTTATAGTTGAGCAAGTTTGGGAATTCCCACATGTGCTACTGTTGAAACAAAAGCAGACTCTCTCTGTCTCCAATTGCAGGTATGTCTCTTTCTGCGGGATCTTCTCCTCTCCACTCCCCAAAAATTACACCGCACACCTCACCTGCTCCACGTCGGCGCAGTCACACCCCAAACCCTGCCAACTACATGGGGCCCACAACTGCAGCTGACCAGGGTGCTCACATGATCCAGAAAGAAACTGTAGGGGGGACCACCTACTTCTACACAGACAACACCCCGGCACCAATGGCTGGGATGGTATGTGCTGCACATAGTGTACTCCTCTGTATTTTAGTTAGGAAATACTAAAGCTGGGAATAGACTAGAATACTTTTGAATTCCTAACCAAACGCAAAGATGCAGATGACATTTGTAGAAATGGATTGTAAGCAAGGAAACTGCATTTAAATCTGTCTGCATTTAATCCATTATCGGATCTGAGGTTCTTTTGAGAAGCAAGAGCGTTGACCCGCAAATTCCTGCATACGACCCTACACTTCAGTCTGTGAGCTGCCCCCCCTTTTTTTTGTGCCGCCACTGCACATACTTAAAAACCACACTCATTGTGGTCAGTGTATAATTAGGCTTCAGATGACATTTTGTTGCCTTCTTAACACGTCATTAAAATCCTGATAAGTGTTTCGTTACTTCATATTCATTTGCGTAGCTCTGAACTAATGGTTAAAAAAAAATTACATATCTGATCACACTGGTTTTCATTTCTCAATAAATAGGAAGCTGTGTTTTTCTGGTTTCATCGCAGGTGTTTCCTACGTACCATATCTATCCCCCCACTGCGCCCCATGTGGCTTACATGCAGCCAAAAGCCAATGCCCCGTCCTTCTTCATGGCAGATGAACTCCGACAGGTATTTTCCACTTGCGCACCTCCCTTTTTCAGTAAATATTTCCCTCTTCTTCATCTCCAGAGGTAATGTCTGATGTGATGCCCTCTTATTTATCTTCCAGGAGTTGATAAACAGACATCTGATAACTATGGCCCAGATTGACCACTCAGAGAACACAGGTACATTGTTGTCACAACAAAGGGGTCGTTATTGATTCAATCACTTCTCTTGCAGAAATAATTTTTGCCATTCACAAAAAGTGTGCTTTGTATTGACAATTGTGATGCTATTGTTGGCTCACAAGTAAACAAACCTGCATTGCTTACTCAAACAAATGTGGAGTTGATTTCCTCATGCGAGTGTGGAAGCGTGTTGAAATGTGTTTTTGGTCTTTTGAGGTTTTTGCTTCATATTTTTTTTTTTTTTTTTTTTTTTTTTTTTTTTTGTCATTTGTCAGTCGTACAACAATGGGCGGAAATTGTGAAATTACCCTATGGTATAATCTAGTGCTGATTTAGTATTGGTCAAAACAAAAAATTCTACATTTTGGCTATGACCTAGAACTTGCTTCAAGTTGTTATGTGTTTTTGATTGCGCATGTTATTTATGTTTTTTTCTTCTTCTGAAACTACGTCTGTCTTTGGTAGATGTACCGTCTGAGGTGGACAGCTACCACAGCCTCTTCCCGCTCGAGGCCCTCCCCCCACCAAACCGCATGCAGAAGACCAGCAACTTCAGTTACATCACCTCCTGCTACAAGGCGGTCAACAGCAAGGATGACCTGCCTTACTGCCTGAGGAGGATACACGGTAATAAATATGTTGATGACAAATTGTCTTCCAAAGTACTACAACACATATGTCACACAACCAAAAATGCAATTTCAGGAAGTATGTAATGGTGTATTGACTTTTAATGTCTGAACAAATAAGAGCACTAATGAAGTTTGTTTTTATTTGTCATTTTGATTATGATGAGCAGTGCAGGACATGTGTGAGGATTCCTCTCGTACATTAGAATAAACATGAAATGCACGTGTTGTGGCTGTTATCCTATTCAAAGATGGCCCAGGGTGTTGTGATGGTGTAACATATATTTATATTTCTAATTGTCTATTTTCTGTGCCGTGTCTCTTTTAAAATGTAAACAGGTTTCCGCCTTGTTAACACCAAGTGTATGATGCTGGTGGACATGTGGAAGAAAATTCTGCACTCAAACTCTGTAACACTGAGGGAGGTCTTCACCACGAAGGCCTTTGGAGACCACTGTGAGTGTTTTGTGTATAACCATTTTTTATGTACAGGACTCTATTTTTGTGTCTTCTGGATATAGTAATGGTTTACATGACCCAGACCTACACGCTCCACAATTTTATTCCATTATATACAAAAAAGCTCAAATATACAGTGGGTTGGTATACTTGTTCTGCAGTGTTGCATTCAAACTCTATTTTATGGATATTTGTCATCAACGTTTTGCTTTCGTTGCCCTCAAAAGTTAGTAATAGTGAGGAAGAACCCGATTGGCTGATAGAGAGCTTGTGCTGTCAGCAGACGAGCTGGTCACTAGGATTACTCTGAGCAGCATGTATGGAAATGAATCAAAATATAATAAGTGGCCGTTTTCAATCGGTGAATCTGTAGAGCCGGACAAAGTGGCAATAATTAGCCTTTTAGCACTGTTTATTAACTTTCCCGTATGTCTCGGTTTGTCCTAGCGTTGGTGTTCTCCTATGACTTCCATGCGGGTGCAGAAACCATGTTCAGCAGACACTTCAATGACCCAGCAGCAGATTCGTACTTTACCAAGAGGAAGTGGGGTGAGTTGGTCTTCCCACCCTTCCACCTTCACAATGAAAATGAGCCAGCATCACCTCAGACGCCCATCTTCACCCCTCTGCTTCAAACATTTTTAGTTTGTTTACTTGGTCGCTAATGAGGTTATCAACTATGGTTTATTTGCGTGTGCGTTTTTTAAGGTTTGCTGTGCCTGCAGTTGTGCTCACATCCGGTGTTTGAGGGTTTAGTGGTATACACAAAACAACACGGTTTACTTAAAAATAAAGACACATCTCCCTTCAAGCCTAGAGGCCTTAATCTAATCTACTTGATGCTTCAAAGAAGATTCAAGTGTTTGGAGTTTGTGAAGTTTCCTAGTTTGACAGTTAGCATGTGTGTGTCTGTGCGATTGAGACATGGGGACTTGAAGGAAACTGTGGCTGAAACTGATCCTAGGGCAGGTGCTGTCAGGTCTACCTACAGGAGTGCAGACAGAGGAAGCAAAACCATTTAGATCCTGGTCTTTGTCTAATCTGTATCAAAACACTGATAACAAACTATAACCTATGAATTGTGTAGAATTGCACAGCGGGACATACTCAGAAATACCTCAAAGGAACTGCGTCATAAAGTGCAAATTCATTTCTTTCTTGAACAGCCTTATGGGAAACACATTTTGGCCGTCTCATTGTTGGTGTGAAATTATGGTTTGTTGTACAGTCCACACCTTTACACTCAACACACAATGCCAGAGTAACATTACCCAAATACCAACCTTATGGTTGTGGTAAGAGTTACAAAATATTATATGCAAGACACAGAACCGAAGGTAAACTTGATTTGTGGGAACAGTGAGTTGAAATTCCTCTTTTGTTTTGCTCATACTAGAGCTGAAGACCAATCGACAAAACATGAAAAGCCAATTATTTTGATAATTTTTTGTAATTCTTTAAGCAATAATGTCAAACAGCCCTGAGATCCAGATCTGCCATTGTGAGGATTTTAGTTTGATATAATTGTTAACTGAATATCTTTGGGTTTTGGACTGTTGTTCAGACAAAGTAAGCAATTAGAAGACGTCACCTTGGACGTTAAGAAATATATGTTGTTTATAATGTTGTAGAGATTAATCAGCAGATTAGGTTAGTTGTGATTTAGATTAGGAAAATTTGGTTAGATCAACGGAAAATGACGCGTCTTACTGACATCACAACTGCGGGTTTATCCTGCAGATATGAACTCCAAGGAAGTTGATGACAGTTTGAGGTTCACTTCATGAGTAATGTCTAACCCTGCAGGCTGCATTTGTGTGATAAAGCATGTCTCTTATGTGCAGGGCAACATGAACCTCCCCCGCCACGGCAGCATGCAGGTCTGCTCCCCGAGTCTCTGATCTGGGCCTACATTGTCCAGCTCAGCTCGGCCCTGCGCACCATCCACACCGCCGGCCTGGCCTGTCGTGTCATGGACCCCAGCAAGATTCTTATCACTGGCAAGACCAGGTACACGGCACACATCAATAGCTCATCATTCAGCATGGGTAGATGAATATGTCCATCTCCTCCTGGGAGAGCGACCCCTCCTCTGTTGCTCTCCCTAAGGTTTCTTCCTTTTTCCTGCACCGATGTGAGGGTCTCGGGACTGAGGATGTTGCATGTGTAAAGATTGTAAAGCCCCCTGAGGCAAATTTGCGATTTTGGGCTAAACAAAATTAATTGAATATAACTTATTAGAGCCTGCCTCTTATAGTCATCAATGTTGTACAGAGCAGCACGAATTTCAATGTTTACTGTAAATAGATTAAAAGCAGAAGTGTATTTTCAGTTGACGCTTCCCTTTTCACAACTTTGTGGTTGTGCACACTCAATACACTCAGACATGCACGTAAACGATTGATGATAATGTTCTCTTGTCTCTACAGGTTACGGGTGAACTGTGTTGGGGTGTTTGATGTCTTAACCTTTGACAGCAGTCAGACCAATCATCTTGCCCTAATGCCACAGTACCAGGTACTTTTTATGATGTCGTTTGTGGTCACTGACACATGAATATACATTAAAGAAGTGCTGTATCTCATCCACTTAATTTCAGCATGTGTAGGTAAGCACTTTTCAAAATGGGACTTTATCTGTGATGTGTGTTTTCGTTGTTTAGCAAGCAGACCTAGTGTCGCTGGGCAAGGTGGTGCTAGCGCTGGCATGTAACTCACTGGCTGGTATTCAAAGGGAGAACCTGCAGAAGGCCATGGAGCTGGTGTCCATCAACTACTCTTCAGACCTCAAGAACCTCATTCTGTAAGAAAGTTGTTATCCTTGAACCCTCAAAATAGAATTATAATCAAAGAATCCCAAAAATATATTGTTCAGGTGCAACAAATCCAGACTAGCCTATCAGACAAAGCTGGGATCTGGTTAGCCAGCGACCTTTGCTGCCATCGTATATGTTTGAGACGATTTTAGGTCTTAAAGTTAGGCTATAGTCAGCCTATTAACATGAGTCTGAAACGGGCCAATTAAAAGTGTGTCAAGTTTTAAGTGTTTACATTATCGCCTTTTGTACACGAGTAGAGCAGCAATTGAATACCCATAAAAAGGCTGCTTTAAGACTCGAGTGTTGTCCCTTAAATGTTCTCTCTGAGTCGGGTTTCCGCCCTTTCCAACTCTCCTGTAAACGGATGTCTTTGTGCAGGTATCTGCTGACTGAACAATCTCGCATGCGCAGCGTCAATGACATTATGCCGATGATTGGAGCTCGATTCTACACACAACTGGATGCATCGCAGATGAGGAACGATGTCATTGAGGAGGATCTGGCTAAGGTATGGATGGGAAGGGCGCTGCTTTTCTGTTAAATAACACAACGGGAGAGTTTGTGTCGCACAAGGCACGGAGCAGAAAGCCTGCATGAGTATGCATGCTTTGGTTGTGTTCTTGTCAGTGTGATATTCTTGGGTGGTGGCCGGAAATAGGCCATTGGTTTAGTGAGCTCGGAGGGAAGTTGTGTGCACACAGGAAGTTGTATGGTCTATCGTAGGCTCCGCAGTCTCGCTTTGAATTTAGTCTCCCCGTGTTAAGAGTGCGAATATGTGAACCAACCGACCCTCTTTTTCTCACTCAAGCCCCAACTTCCTTTTTACACCCTGACTCTGTTCACATCCACCCAACAATTTAGATATTCGTGTTGGTGTTTTTACGTCCTAACCTCAAAAGACTTCTGCCTTTTGTTCGATGTCCATCGGGTCTCACAAGGTGTCGGCAACAAAAGTTCAGAGAACAGCTGATGATTAGAACAAGACAAATACCAGTCTGCAGTAATACACGGGGCTAGAAAAATAGTTAATTTTCTGGCCAAACCTGCTTGTGATCTGCTGAGAGAGAGAGAGAGAGAGAGAGAGAGAGAGAGAGAGAGAGAGAGAGAGAGAGAGAGAGAGAGGTGTTCTGGTTTATCAGACCATCTCTGCGTAATGTGTGTCTGCACACATGGATCAGTAGCTGTGTTTTTATTTGCCCGGTGAGCCTTTTTGTTACAGAAAAACTTTTGAAACTCAAAAACATCATTTTTAAATACAAAAATCTGCACTAAGACCAAGAACAACACAAAGTTTTTGTTTCATCTCTTATCAATCCTGAGTGTAACTGGTCCGTACTATGGAGCAGGGTTTCAAGAATGCAACACCATTGTTGTGTCAAGCTGCTCACTGCTATTGTTTTCAGTTTTAGGTTTAAAGTGTGTGTGTGTGTGTGTGTGTATATGTGTATATATATGTTGTATGTTTTTCACTTTTGACTTCATTTAAACAAATAGATTTGAGCAAGAATACTATGTTCTGCACAGCATGCAAAGTTGTCGTCATTATGCACGTTCAAAAAAATACACATTATCCGAGATGCTTCTGAGCTGAACGGGATTCCTAAATTGAACGTCCGTGCTCTTCTTGAGCAGAAGAAGAGCACTAATCTGTTCCTGCTGTCTGTGTTTCTCGACATCAGTGCGATATCTGCAGACAGCTGGTAAGCTAGCGTTAGCGACCCAAGAGGTAGAAACAGACTTAAATAAATATAATCTGAACACTTTTCAGTCCAACTCTTGTCTTCGTGTGAAGAGATCCGATCAATGAGCAGAAACTTGAAGTCATGTTTTTGACCAGAGACCACTAATCTAACCATCAGCTACACTACCGTTTGACTGAAAATAATCATATTTGTGCATATTGTGATAACTCAATTTATCATGAACCCTACTCTAAAATGTAAAAACATGAAATAGATAAAGATGCAAGTCATTTCAAGTTGTTTGAGACAATGAGGAAGGGACTTAAGGTGCAGACGCTATCTGTCCTAAAAATCAAGATGATGTAACATTTTCATTTACTAATCCAATGTTGGCAAACTCTGTTTCCAAACAATAAGCAATTCAAGAGCAACTGGTGTTACGTGATCGGTTAATTGGCTTTCAATAATTTTCACTTTGCTCAACAGTGCAGAAAGAAATTGACAGGGTGAGACAGAGAGAGAGAGAGGAGGAGAGGCAGGAGTAAATTATATCTGCAGAGGTGAAAGGTGAGCTACAACTTGTTGACAATAATCTGATGTGGTGTCCCTTACCGCCAGTAATCCTCTGTGGGTGCTCATTTTAAAGTATTACAGCAGCTCGCCCACTTAACATTCAAATAACTCAGCTGACGTCTTCATTGGTCGACAGTTGGTTGAGATGGTGATTGCTGTCTTGGACTTTGTTTAAGTGACAATTAGAAGAAACTGCGCACAAGAATAGTTGCATTTAGAAGAAAATGCAGCTTCTTCTGGTTGACTTTTAGTAAGGAGGAAGTGTCTTCTGGAACTGGTTCCAGCACCATGTATGGACAGAAAGTCTAGCAACAGAGGTTTCAGTTTCTGACATAGTTCCCTGCAGGGATGGGTTGTCTTATTATTTTAAAGGTCCATTTTACGGAGCAATTCTTCCCTTATTACCATTAGAAAGGTTTGTTCATTCATTAACTCATAAATGGTGCAATGTGTAAAATCTGGCCAGACTTTTAGTTCTAGACATTCAAAAGTAGAACTAACATTATCGACAGAATATGAAGAGGTTAGAGTGTTGACGTTACGTCAGAGACGCCTATGTATTGTGTTGCGGAGATATCTACTGAAGTTAGCATGCTAACAGCTAGCCCCAACCCGTACCGTCTTGTGATACCACTTGTACCTCGACATGTGGTGGTGAGACACTGTGGCACCCTGGTAGGCGAATGGTTACACATGAGATATGTGTTTTAATAGATGTATTTTTCCCTCTTCTCCTGCCGACCTTCTCCTCCCGACTAACCCACCAAAACAAGTCGGGTAAATATTCATTTCTTTTTTTGCAGGAGGTGCAAAACGGCCGTCTCTTCCGCCTGTTGGCCAAACTGGGCACCATCAACGAGCGGCCAGAGTAAGTAACACTGGTGTAAAGATCCGCCTGCGTGTGTGATTTGTGATCGCGTTACTACTCTGTGACCTTGTGTTGTGTTGTGTGACTCAGGTTTCAGAAAGACCCGTCGTGGTCGGAGACGGGCGACCGCTACCTGTTGAAGCTTTTCCGGGATCACCTGTTCCACCAGGTGACGGAAGCTGGGACGCCCTGGATCGACCTCAGCCACATTGTCTCCTGCCTCAACAAAGTCAGGGAGCTTTCTTCTCTTCTCTTCTTTTTTTTTTTTTTTTTCTTTTAATGCAAACATTTGATCATTTTATCCATTTTAATGAACTGTTGTTGAATGTGTCACGCATCTAACACATGAACTGACTTAAAAGACGCATGCATGTGCCAATTGCAGAACTGAGAGTAAAAGTACGTCTATTATAGGCCTACCTCCATCAGTGACATTTGGTTAGCAGCTGCTGATAAGTAGGAGCAGCGGACATTTTAATCTCTCAGATCATTTGACTATTTTACAGCCCTAAAAAAATCTCCAAAGTAAGATCACCATCTTAACTTTGCTGTAGATTTATCAGAAGTCGTTCTATTTTATTTTCTTACTTCTGTTCCTCTTTAACTGTAGCGTGTTATAGTTGTGACCTTTTGTACTTCACAAGTCTTAACATAACTCTACACTCACTAATTAATCTATTATACTAATCTCACATTTATCAGACCATCGGGGTAAACAGTAGTTCAGCACGACAGCTTACTCTCCTCCACCCACTTGCTTAAAATTAGGGCTTCGACTAAACAAGTTTTTCTCATCGTTGATTAATCCGTTGAATATTTTTGATAGTTTATTATTTGGTGTAAGAATGTCAGATGATATATTTTTAAATGAGGTTACTATCACATAAAAAAAAGAGAATCCTAAAATCCTCTTGCGAGTAACTAAGAATTTTTGGCTGTTTTTTGCTTGAAAAATATCATTAATCGAATCTATCAAAATAGTTGCGGATGGATTTTTTTGCCTAATTCACTTATAGGTTGCAGCTTTACTTAAAATCCTTAAAAATGTTGAATCGATACCTAAATGTTCTTCTCCTGGGTTGACACAGCTGGATGCTGGCGTTCCTGAGAAGATCAGCCTGGTGTCGCGGGATGAGAAGAGCGTCCTGGTCGTGACCTACTCGGACCTGAAGCGTTGCTTCGACAGTACCTTCCAGGAGCTGCAGGCCGCAGCCTCCGGCTCTCTGTAGCGCCCTCTTCGGGCCCGGGATGGGACTGCCTGTACCTGGAGCACACTATTGCACTACAGCGGAGCACCAGTCTCATGGAGATGACATCAGCATGGCGAAGGCAGCGGGGCGGGGCTTCGTGAACCTCAGTCACATACACTGACTATGTCCACCAGGAAGGCTTTTTCTAAAGTGTATTTTTTTTTAGTTTTCCTAAACCCCGCAGCTGAAAATTGTTAAATTAACAGGAAAAACAAACATAAAAGGACAAATACGGAAACTGTGACGAACGAGTACGATGACATTTTTTTAGATTTGGGGAACAAACAAGAAACAAACCATGAGGTTTTGAACTTTTATTGTTTTGTTTCTACATTTGGGGTTTATTTTTTCTGAGGAGGATGCACTAAGATTTTAATTTTTTTGTTACTTTTTTGTTATTTTTATCAATATGTGTGAGTGGCCTACAGGGTGCACAGAGAGCTAAAGTCACACACGGACATAAACACCAGAGCAGGTCAAACAAAAGAGCAACAAAAAAAAATGAAATCCAGCTTTCTATTGACTGCGCCTCTCTTCCGGCTGGAGACCACACCCCCTTCATTGTTGACGCACTGGGAGACGGGACACGCACCACTCGAGGCTTTCATGAGAGCGGGACCTGTTTCGTGAGATGGGCCAGCCCACCTTTGCCTTGGCTGTTGGTTTCCCCTCAGAAAGGACAAACCACTTAGGCGGGTGGGAAGGGTTCCCAAAACTGGAGAAATAAATGGATTTTGGACATTTTAGTTCAGGAGAATGTGGAACATCAGGCTCGTGGGGGGGTGGCCTACCATGGACTGAGATTTAGGTGTTTTTTTTTTTTGGTTAGCACTGAGGAAGGGGTGTCTTCTCCTGATGCTGTTTACCAAGTGTTTGTTATATGCGCAGCAACCACCTTTGGTTAATGGACGCTTTCGTGACATGAACTGCTCAAAGATGGCTCATTTTGGTTTGGCTGTCTAGCACCTGGTTGTAGCCCGAGGGTGGGGCTTCTGTTGAGGTGGAGCCACAGCTGCCTCTTCGTGGAATGTCCTTATTTTGTCCCCCGCCCGTCCTCCTGCCTCCAACGTCCCCTTTCTGTCCCTCTCTGTCTCAGTCCTCTTATTTCTGCTTTTATCCCCATCTTCACCTCCCAACAGGGGGTCTAGGCCACTTGAGGAAAAAAGTGACACTTTTTGTGAGCTTTTCTCGAGCTGTTTTTCTCTTTGCTTGGATATTGTGCAGGAATGCATGATGGGAACTGGGAGGGCAATTTATTTTTGCCTCAATTCAACTTTATTATTATGTGGACCAATTCCAGGAGGGGTTTAGGGAAAGGGGAAGGGATGGAGGACAAAGGAGAGAACAGGGCAACAGCAGTTTTATTTGGTTTTTAAATATCATGAAATACAAACATGGCGGAGACAAAACAGTGGTGCTCTCTGCTGCACTCACTTGGGTGGCTTGGATTTCTCTCAGGATGACGAACAGCTGGAGGGGCCCAATGATTGAATGTGTTTGGCTGTCATTGGTCACCCCCTGTCCAGTCAGATAGATGAGCTACAGTGGAGTGGGTGGGATGTCTTCAGGTGGAGGTTTTAGGAAGTGAGTGGCGCTGTGGAGGTCACGGTGTGTGAGGGATATCATGTTGCCCTTAAGTACGGTTCATATTCCGTTGATGATTTGAATCTCTTTGAATCAAATTAACTTGTATTAATTTGGTGCAAACCGGCTCTGCTCTGGTAAAGAGATCAATCCAAGCTCTGTATAATTACTGTTCTTGATTCCTCTGCCTTATTCTAGTTCTCGGTAGCTTTTGACGAGTGCGCACAAGCAAAAGACTGTCGAAAAAACAGGGTCTCGTGTATGATACGCAGTGTCGTATTAGAGACAAATCAAGGTTAAAGGCGTAAACAACAACACAATGTCTTGGCTTTTACGTAAACTTTTCAAAGTTTTCATGGAAGTGGATGATCTGTACTTGGGGGTAACAAACCTGCAGAGAGCTGGCTGTGTTAGATCATGTACTACTTCCTCTGTTTTAGTGAAATGAACAGGCAACAACATATTTGGTGAATGTGGTGCTTTAGAAAATGCTGAAAACACACACAGAGATGCACACACATGCTCCCCAACTCGGTCCACACAGTGTCAGTTCTCATATCACTATCTTCCTCATCATAACAAACACACACACACACACACACACACACACACACACACACACACACACACTCCGGTTGATATTAGTGATGACCTTCTCCACATCAACACACCTACAATCACCATCTTAGTATGTTTTATGCCCCTCTTGTGTTCATTGTCTCAAATTTTGCAATATTTGTGTGTACAGCAGTATTTTAATAAAGAATACCAAAACTGATACATGCATGATATCGTCTTGTTTTGCAATTGGGTACATTGCAGCTTTTAACCTATACATGAAATATTTCAAAACGTGTTTATAAAAATGTAAAAACAACATATGAGGTGGATTTTTAAAAAATGGGTTATAATTGTACGCTTCAATGATTGATTATCTTTAAAACTGAAAATACCAGCAAGGCAAGTTTATTTGTAGAGCACATTTCAACAAGGTAATTCAAAGTGCTTCACATAAAACCATTAAAAGCATCAAAAAAGCCGGTAAGTTACACAAGTGGATAAGATGCAGATATTATAGAGATGTATCACTTGATTCTATGTTTTGTAGGGTTGCAAACTAAAAATAGTTTTAACGATAAATCTGCTGCGATCGTTTGGTCTATATTTCAGTAGAAAAAGGGTTAACAATCTTCAAACGTCTTGTTTCGTCTGTCCAAAACAGTCCAAAACCCATAAATAAGTAAGTCACTGGACGAGCAAATCCTCACAGTTGAGAAGCTGGAACTAGGGAATGTTTGGTCTTTTTGCTTGAAAAATAACTTCAAAATAGTTGCCTAATAATTTTCTCTTGATCAACTAATCATTTCAGCCCTAATCAACACCATTGCTCATGCATTCAGTGTTTTTTGTAAATAGAAATATATATTAAAAAACAGCATACACGGATTTGACTTGATTCCATATCTAAGAATACTTTAGTATAGAATTAAATATACACTCAGTTGCCAGTTTATTAGGTATGTAACTCAGTCTAATATAGCAGCCCATACAATCAATGTTTTGTTGATTTTGCAGACTGTAGTTTGTCTTACTGAGTGGTGTTTCACATATTTTGTCCATCCCCATTGATACTATTGGGGTAGTTAAACTGAACATTATAACCTTCGTGAAAATAAACTTATGGCAACTGAGTGTTTATCAACCTTCACAGTAAGATACAGACTAATCAATGAAATGATTGCAGCATTACAATAAATACAGATAGATACATCCTGTCTAAAACATACTATAATTCAGTGGATAATAACTTTTTTTTCCAACATATAACAGCTGTGTAGGAGGAACCATTATTTTATACAGCAGTGTTCCTCTTAACAAAGCTCAGCACATGAGGTACCAATACAATAAGCTCTAATAGTTGTAGGTCAGTAAATACATTCTGCATAACTGCATAAGTACAACCAGGTAATACTTAGCTGCTCTGGGAAGGGGTTATGTGTGGTATTGCAAGACATTACTTGGTAATACTGTAGAGGCTTTGTTGTACAACATCGTAGTATTTTGTGAACTTAAGAAAAGCAAAGTAGTGTTTTGTGTTAAATCTAGAGAAATTGTCTTTTAAGTTGGGTTGAAGGAGGAAATAGAGGGCCGATGAATACATGCAGATATAATGAGGTAGAGGATGCTAACAGCAAAGTTCAAAAGCAGAATAAGTTCTAGTTGACTAAAGATTGTGAGCAGGAAAAAGTATACCCTGTATAAAGTTGTCCAAGAACAGATGCTACAGGGAAGGGTAGAGAAAAGCAGAGTTGTAGTCCGGAGGAGGAGAGGAACCCTCGTCAGACTCCCAATCACACGGCAAGATGGAGGGGTTGTTGTCCCAGAGACCTGTGATGTTATTGCACAGGAAAGGCACCTGTTGGTCCCGGCACTTAGTGAAGGCAAAGAACCTTAAAAACATACAGATTTAGAGTTATAACCTTGTTTATAGTGCATTAAGATAAAATACCTCATTCATACATTGATTGGTTCTTGAATTATTTGTCCGTAAGACATATTTTCCTGAACAATTGAAGACCTTTTTAAAATCCTCATCACCACTGTGAATTCTAACCGGTTACATTAGCTTATATTTACTATAAATTGATGTAAGACAGCATAACTAAACCTGGTAAAAGTATGTCATTAAAATTAAATAAAAAGTCAGCATAATATACTATAATAACAGTCAAAGAAGGTCATAGTATAGTAAGCCATAAAAGTGCATGAATGTCATATGTCATAAAATTGCCAAAATATTAAAATGTTACTAAAGATGTCATAGTGTAGCATGTCATAAAAATTGTAATTGTATAATATTTTATAAAAATTCTCACAGTAATTGTATCACAAAAAAGCATCATAGTGTAGTATGCCATACAAATGTTTAAAAAATATATTTTTTATGTCACAAAAAATGTCATCATGTCTCCAGAAAAATATATGGCATAAAAATGCCAGTATAGCATGTTAAAAAAAAGTTATAAAAAAGTCATAGTATAGCATGTTGAAAATAGCCTTTGAATGATTGATACATATGTCCCATATGGTATAGCAGTAAGGATTCGTGGGTTTCACCCAGGCGATCAGGGTTCGACTCCCGGTGTGGGAATTTGATTTTAAGAAGATAATACAGAAAACAAATCAAAAAGGTATAGTATGTGGTAAACATTCATAGTTTAGTATGTCTGAAAAAGTGAAAACAATTTAATTATATAGTATGTCGAAAAATGAGCCTTTGTTATGTCATAACTTTTTTTGTAATTTTTGAGACCCCACAGACACCCTTTTTTAAAAAGTCGTATTTAGCGTGCACGAATAAATATGTCTACACTGTGTCTTTCTGAGACATCTCTCAAGTATTGTTTATATTTAACAAAAAAATATATGTATGCATCATCACTGTGTTTTCTGCTGTGCGATGATTGCCAGATGACAGGATGTCTTGGTAGGAGGCAAGTCAAGAGTTCAGAGATCACATAAAGGTCACCTGCTGAGTTTCCTGATCTTGGTGCCATTATTCCACGTCAGACGCTTCATTTCCTCGGATGGTAAGACCATGCCGCTGTCACTCTGCTCATCCTAAAGCAGAGAAGATGCAAACATGCAGCTTATTGGGCGTTCTGTTTTTATCTTTTTTCACGTTTTCATTGAAAATAATCAATTCTGACTGAGTGAGGTTCCATTTTTGTCCCATCCCACCTATGTGTGTGTGTGCATGCAATCAGAAGTGTGAAGGTGTTTTCTTACATCAGGGCTGTCTGGCTCTTTGCAGGGCAGTTCCTCAAACGTCTGAAGTGTCGCCATGCCCCTCATGTAACTGGATAGGTTGGATTCAGATTCAAAACATTGAAATCTGGAAATTTCTCTACTTTCTCAACCTGCTTCCTGTTGTTTCTGAATGCAGTTTCAGTTATCGCACACGGCTCTTATTACTTTCACATTCGCACCTGTCATTTTCTCCCCTTTCTTGCATTTATTTTACTACAGCTCTTCTCTACCGTACTTGATTATACATACATATAACATCTTAAGTAAAGGTGCACTGGCACAGACCTATGCTGTATATTAAATTGCATGATGTTTTTATTATATTTATTACGTTTCTTTACCTCAGGTTTGTGACTGCAAGCACGTTTTCTTTGAAGGTCTCACTGCGATCAGTGTCTCCAGTTATGAAAGATCCCAGAGGAATATAATCCTTACCATCCTGTTAAAGACAGGTAACAAAGCTGGATATTTGTAAGACATTTTTGTACTTATGCATATGTTAAGAAACATTTTGCACAACATTTTGAAACATTCATAAGAAGTCCGACCTGCTGAACCCTTGCTTGCAGCAGGTCTCCCAGTGTCTCCACCAGGTTAGTGAAGGTGGGTCGATCTGAGGAACTGGCCTCCCAGCATGCCAGCATCGTGCTGTAACTGTGTACACAAACATACAGGTGTAGTGTTTCATTTTCAATCAAAGCACTAACAGTATCACTCCCTGGGTCACATCAGGAACATACAGGTTTAAATTCCACCCCCTGTTTACTACTTCCCTACTTGTTAGACCTAGATTAACTCTTTTCCTGTCTCCCCTAATTTCAGAGGTAACAGTGTTGAAAACGTATCCACCCACATCTCAGGTGTGCTGTATTCAGGAGCTCGCATCCTTGTTCCTCCCTTCAGTCTGTGGCAGAACTCCTCATCTATGTGAAGACCAGGGTATGGAGAAGCTCCTGTTGGACACACACACATACACACACAAAGACACACACACACGTACGCATATCGATACATCAATATTTGAACACATCCATCCAAAATGGAAGATCATAAGTTATCAGATCATAGTATGTCTTACAGGGCTTTTGTATGCAATGTCTTTCTGTTATTTTGTCCACCACCTGTGTGTGTTCAGAACAAAACCGTGGTGAGAGGGCTCTTACCCAAAGAGAAGATCTCCCACAGTAGAATGCCGTAGGACCACACGTCACTCTGCGTGGTGAACACCTTGTCAAAGATGGCCTCTGGAGACATCCACTTCAGAGGGAGGCGGGCCTGTCAGCCAATCAGACGACAGGAGCAGAGTTACCAAAGACCACTCATGGGGAAACATTTAAAGTTTGGCTGGTTGAAAAGCCGTTGGCCACAGATCCTTTTGAGGAAAAGTGTTACGTTATGCTCAATATTTCCAAAACAGAAGCAACAAGTTAATTGTGGGAACAGCAGTTAATGCATACTCCTCCAAGTTGTATTAAAACTTGCAATGTGGTTTAATGTATCAGTTATGGCCACTTAATAACATTACGTATAGTTGTCCTGTTTCAACCCCATGAACAAACAAACATTTTGTCATTTACAAAAATAACTTTAAAAACATAAAACAGCCCTTTTGCCTGTGGTGAGTATCTTTTAAGAAAGAGGCTGCAAAAGCAGTTTATTTTGTAAATGTACACATAAAATGCAGGAAAAAAATACCCTATTTACCGTTATTTTAAGGACTAATGTGACTTATTTCTAAAATTTACTGATCGAATCCTAAAATATGAAATACTATAAAGAAACTTAAAATGTTGAAATACAACATTTTGCTTTCAGTGGTGAGGTTTCTAAGGATGTCATCAGTCAATTTGTAGATAAATTGTTAATGAAAGACTTTTAGACCGTGGATTTTGGAACCACGTTGCTCACGTGTACTCACATCTCCCTTGCGGACGTAGTCGGGATCTTTGTAGATGTCTCTGGCCAGGCCGAAGTCACAGATCTTCACCACTTTATTGTCGGAAAGCAAAATGTTCCTGGCTGCCAGGTCTCGGTGAATACACTGGTTGCAGAAGCAAGGAGAACACAAATAATTACACACATGAAATACACAAGTGCACCTGCATCCACACACACAAACACATCAAGTATCAGACCTTGCGAGAGGCCAGAAACTCCATTCCTCGCGCCACCTGGAAGCTGAAAGAGATGAGATCCTCCAGGAATAAAGGAGGGTTGGAGGCAGATTTGGGATCTAAAGGAAGAAAGAGAGGGGACATATTAAAGCAACTTGATTATGCACAAACATAAGAAAATATTTACTATGCTCATGGCTTACTGAGGTGATTTTCTTTCTTATCTCTCTCGTCAAACTCAGACATGCTGGCGACACAACCTGGCCCTCCATCCTTTCCTCTGGCAGGCTGAGATGGGGAGAAATCAGTTAGATGTTTTCAATTATTGTATGAAAATAGAAATTGTGTTTATGTGACATTTGTTAAGTGGTTTTGGTCAATTTGTTGAGAGAACTTCCTAAACATGTTTTGCTTTGTGAAAATGACCTTAAAGGCTGCGTGTTTGTATAGCTATGTCTAAACCTGTGAAGAAATCAAGGAAGTAGCCTTCCTGCTTGACAACTGATAAAATATTTGAGCGTCAAACCGATTGCAGAAGTGAGTTTTTGAGTGTATGATTTTGTAATTGTGTGCAGCAAAAAAGGGGCGAATTTGTTGCTTTATTTCTCAACTGCAAGGAGAAGTGTGGGGCACACAGGGATGTGTGAACTCTGTCTGCACGCCATGGGCATCCTGTCTTGTGTGAAATATGGCTATGATGATACCATCTTTAATTGCGTTTGTAGACGCACCGTCTTGTGCACAAACACATCTCTCTTTCCCTTCAGGAAGGTAGAAAGATTTCCATAGCGACAGTATTCCACAATGACCATCAGTGGCCCTGCAAACACAGAGAAACACACACACACACACACACACACACACACACACACACACACACACATATTATAGTTATGACAAGTGTGAGGTCACAAAAACACACATAAATACTCATGGCTCATACACCTAAATATGCATGAAAATGAACTTGTGCATGTATATATATATGCATATTAAGAGCACACATGCAAGGAAACACGCACACCTCCCAGTTTGGTGCAGGCTCCCAATAGGTTCACTACATTCAGATGATGTCCAATGTAGTTGAGGATCTTCAGTTCAGTCATCAGAGCTTTGTGTTCGCTGGCTGTAGCTCCCTCTGGTGGACAAAAGGCAGAAACGAGTGGAATAAATGTTTTTTTTGCACAGAATTTGTGATTTAATTTTCTCAGAATACCATGGGACCCAATCTGGTACCTTTGAGCATCTTAACAGCCACAGTGCTGCAGCTGGTGGCGTTGTCTATACCAAACGCAGCTGCCTGTATCACCTTACCAAAGGCTCCACGGCCCAGAGGTTTCCCTGTGAGAGAGAGAGAAAGAATGTGAGTGAGGCTGATGGGGGGGAAAGGGAGGTGTGTTTTTTTGTCTAATTGAGCCACTTTATTAATTACTATTATTATCCACCCTGGACGTGAGATACTGATAAGAGAATACCCCATCAACAGTCCATCTAACTGAATCCCACCCTAGTGGACTGATTAGTTCCAGTCTACACAGTTTACA
>NW_022280040.1:4287814-4288854 GCF_004355925.1 Anarrhichthys ocellatus | reverse complement strand
CCCCCCCCCCCCCCCCCCCCCCCCCGCTGTAGTTGATTAGCTCTCCACAGACAACACAGACACAAAAGTCTGATTAATGGAATGAGAGTCACTCCCAATAATAATCTGATAAGACCTCTGAGAAAGTCCTTCTATCTGTAATGTGATCTAAAATTCCTTCGCTCTCTCGTTAGCATTACAATCCCAAAATCCTTCATATCACAAGTCACTTATGTTAAAAACATCCATTTCTGCATTCTTGTACCTAATCTGAGCCGCTCCCGAGGGAACTCCCATTGGTGCGGGTCGTATTGCAGTCTCTCACACTGCTCCTCTATTGGCCCCTCTCCGCTGTCCACAATGATTGACAGGTACTCAGGTTTGGTGTTTGCGCCACTGGGCTTTGGAGAAAGAATAGAAAACCCACACCAGTATAATACCAACACTGTAGTTTTGTAGTATTTTGTAGTAATCACGGTCCCAAAAAGCATTGTAATTGTGAGTTGTGTTTATTTAAAAATCGAACCTGAAGGACAATTAACATGGAGTAAAATGGTTTGTGTGAATGTCTAACCCTCCTGCATTGAATATTAGGAGAATGTGGGTATTTTGCTTTTTAGAAAATCAATTTAAATCCTCTCAACTGAGTAATTAATATGTATTATACCTATTAGTTGTATTAATATTAATACATGTTTATGTTAAACGGAGTATACATGTGACAATAAACTCACAATGTCTAATCTAATCGGTAAATAAAAAATTATTTCAAAGTCATATAATCAGAAAAGTGGAATTATACAGCGCAAACTATGATAGAAACGTACATAGACAACCACGAATATGCAGCGTATATTTATTTCATCGTACCACCGAAAACAACTCTACCTTGTTTTATCTCACCTGTCTCAGTTTGCGTATGAAGAGCGTCAGCAAAAGCCAGAATAGAGCGGCCACAACACAGGTACAGGTGAGTGCGGGAATCTCCAGGAAAGAGGCTTCTGTGGCCCCTAAACACACACACACACACACACACACACACACACACACACACACACACA
>NW_022280040.1:4154215-4287201 GCF_004355925.1 Anarrhichthys ocellatus | reverse complement strand
ACACACACACACACACACACACACACACACACACACACACACACACATGCAGAGAGCCACTCCTTCTGCCAGGGAACGATGCTCAAACTTGGGGGGTAGCAGAACCACATGGGGCCTGTCAACACCGGACATATGACTGATGTGTTTGTGTGTGTGTGTCTGAATGAGGAGCACTGAACAAAAGGAGTGTATCCCACATTTGGATTATGTTAAGGTGATCAATGTTTACACAAGAATTGATAAACAGACATATAATCTCCCATTAATAGAATGGACACACCATGCCTCCTGTGTATAAATACTACATCCACAAAAACAATGTGATTTACTGTACTATATGTCTGTACAGCCACACTCTATTTCCAGGACTGGGAACAATGGACAATCAGACATACCCATATATGGAATTGTCCTATCTGTAAGAAGTAGTAAACACCGCCAATCAAAGGCAGAAAAATACAACTGGTTGACGGACACTTACCGTTTACCCATATATAAGCAGAGCTCTCTGCAGATCCCCTCACATTGGTGGCCTGGCATGTGTAAAGGCCCTGGTCCTCCGCTGTGACTCGATCAATATGGAGGGTCCCATCTTCTAGTGATATCACAATACCTAAAGATGGTGGCACAGACTCTTAGACTCCTGAATGCAGCTGCAGTTTGCATGTTTACGGTATTGGTTTTACCTGATCCCTGAGACAGAGCACGCTCATCCTTGTACCATGTGATAGTAGGGGGTGGGATGCCTTCAGAGGGACAGCTAAGGCTCACTGAGGTGCTGGCGTTTACGGTACAATCTGTCAGATTGTCAAGCAGCACCGGAGGCTCCAGAACTGAAAGGAGAAACACACACGCCATGAATATGTCTGCTTAGGTGTATGTTTGTGACACTTTTGACGTATTACTTAATATAACTAAGTACAAAGTACTGTACTTAAATACAGTTCTGAGGTACTTGTACATTATTAGTACAAGTACCATTTAATGCCACTTCAAATGACCTAATTTTTGAGGAAAGTAATGTCATTTTTACTCCAATGAATATATCCCGAAAATTCTGTAGATAAAGAATGAATTACATACAAATATCTAATCTGGATTTTAGGTTAACTACACAACAGTATACTGTATATAAAGTAGTCAAAAGAGTTTCCAATCTGACCAACTAAAATGCATTTTATACATTAATGTATAAATAATAGTAATATAATGTGTGTATACTTTACTTTTGATATTTGTAATCGTGCAATAACGGATTACAGTTGCAGTTATTTATAGACTTAAACAGATTTGTGATGAAGTGAAAGCAGAGCTATTTTCTCCCACTGTTTTCTGGACCAGTGCCACTTCTGGACAATAATATAATCGTGCACTGGTAGTGACACATTTTTCCAGAAGAGTGGCCGTGGCTTCAACCTGTGAGTCAGCTGACGTTTGTGTTTCTCCTGGGCCCCTTACTCACCCTGAAATACCCCGCAGTACCAACCCATTTCTAATAGCAACGACAATGTAGTATTACATTATGTGAACGGTTATTGGACAATGAGTGCAAACAATGAGTTGAATGCAGTTATTTTAGTTTCCTTCTCATGCAATATAATTACACAACAATAATCACACTATAATTTGACCACATCGCTTCCTGACTCTCTTAAAACCTTTTAATCTTTTCCTCCATTCTCCCTCTATTCGATTCATTTTCGCTCCCCAACTTCTCTCTCTCTGGTCACGCTGTCTCTATAGTAATTCCCTTGTGGTGATCCTGGCGGAGGAAGTTGACGCGTTGAACCCTGATTGTATAGAGAACAGCAGAAAAAGACATGAAGAAAAGTTACTTAACCAAGGCGACTGATTGTTGTTTCCCCTATCTTCCTCCTGGACAACAATTGATGATTGTCCGCGGGGGCTTGGGCCTGACAGTGTCTGATTGGCTGATTGTTCCTCCGGCCCTGTGTGGGGGCCTGTAAATGTGGCATTGTGGGAAGTACCATTGTGTGCTCTTCCTCCAGACAAGAGCTCATTCCCACGTGAAAGAGGTGCTGAGCAGGAGCGCAAGAGCAAAGGCAGGGTGGGGCCCCAGGAAGCTGAGGGGACCCGATTCCCAACAGCCAAAACTTTGTGAGAGAGTGGTTGTTTGTTTGTTTGTTTGTGTTTATGTACGTGTAGTTGAGTTATTACCAACTAAATTAGAAATTAAGAAAATCCCTTTTCCGCAAGAAAATCAAGGCCCTAACAACTGAGAGCCGGAGGCAATAAATATTCATCTCTGGTATTTTCAAGGGCCCTTGTTCAGCTCTCGGGTCCCTGAATAAATTAGCCCGTGAAGACGTTTTTTAATTCTTGCATATCATTTGTAAGAATGCAAGGAAAGGCAAATACCAAGTATGGTGAATTTGAATACAATATATAATAGGTTGAAGATGAGATAGCGCTGATTTTGTAGCATTAAAATATTCTACTCTGAAAAATATTAAATATTATTCAAGTTACTCAAAATGGTCTAAAAAGTCAAATAAATAAAAACAAAATTTAAAATTGGATTTGTGAAATTGAGATGGCAAAATTGAAGTATGTAATGAAATAATTGTTTTGAAAAGTGGTTCATGAAGACATCTTTACGTACTAATTTATTCTTTGTAGAGTAATCAAAAAATGAACAGAAAAAAGCATAAATTGTGTGCAAACAAGCTAAAAACTCAATAAAAAACGAGTGGTATAAATGAGATGATTACTTACTATTATTGTTTATTAAAGTTACATGTTAATTTATTTTAAAGCAAGTGTCCCAAAAATGCACAGTGCAGACTATGGGCTTATAGATGATGAGGAGGACGATGAGGAGGAGGTCGTAAATTTGCAACTACTCACTTGTGACCACCACCTGTGTGTCCAGGTGTGTCTCCTGTCCCGTGATCAGGTGGCGGGTGGAGCAGCTGTAGGCTCCGGAGTCTCTGGCTGTTAGGTTGTTTAGCAACAGGACCAGACAATTGGAAAACTCCCCCGATGTGAGCTGCTGGCTGCGGGATTGGGCGTCCTCAGTGTCATTAACTCGATGCCATGACAGCTCTGTGTACAGGTACTTATTGGCTACACAGGTGAGATGGAGGTCTCCACCCTCTCTGGGTTCCTCCCTCTGGCTCACACTGAAGCCCCCTGTGACGTCTGAGGGAAAAAGAGAGGAGAACACGTGGAAGAAGAGGTGAGGGAGGGGGAACGTGAACCAAATACAAACCTCCACTGATCTCCTGTTTGATGGAAAAAACCCTCTCAGTTTCTAGATAAGTGTGTGTGGATCCTGTCCGGTGCATGAAACCAGGAGAGCTGATTCAACCAATCCTCCATTATTGACGACAATGTTGTATGGCTATTGTGGGTATACAAGCAGCTAGTGGAATACAGTGAAAAGGCTTTTTATTTACTTTAGCCATCCGAAACTTCCCGTGGAAACGGCTCGAGAGTTTCCTGATGGCAGATAGTGTTTATCTTTCCCGAACACCCCAAGGCCTCCCGAAATAAAGTGGACCTGCCAGTCCAAGGAAGTGTGCTGTACGGGGAAGTGGAACGATAAGAGCCCCAGGTTCCTGTTTCGCTCTCGCTCACACACAGCTCAGCACAGCCCTCTGCACAGACACACACATGCACACACATATGCACTAAATAAACTTTACCTGTAGGCCGAGTAACCAATCTAACCACATGACACACATAACTGTAGTATGTACCGATGCACGTACGCTACTTTGTTCTGCCAAGGATTTCAACGATCATTAAGGTGTGTTTCTTCTTCTGATACGTAACTTTTTTTAACTATTTAAAATATCTACTTATTTGAGTTCTTGTATCTGGTAGTCTGTACAATATTCCACATTTTCCTTAAAAAATTCTCAAATTTGTAATCAGATACCACTTGAGAATTTAATAATGTCTAAATACTTTTGAGCAAGTTTCAGATTTTTAGATGAGAAAAGTTGCATTTCTTCAATATGAATCTAATTGAGCAGCTTTGAATTGTGATGTATTGGATGGTACTGACGCAGCTGCTGTCCCATCCCTCTAGGTCAGTTGGAACTCTGAGATTTTCCACAGCAGAGCAGTGACATTGCCGGTGTGTCTCTTTTGCACGTTTCCGACCTTGCATCACCTGGCTCACAAATGGTGAAATGACCTTAACACAGTAGTAACAACTCCATATACAGTAGTATTCTGCAGCCTGAAGACTCAGCGTTTCATCGCTGCCCATCTTCTGTTCTCACCCTCCCCACTTGCTCCTCCTTTTCACTCAGCTGGTGTGATTCCAGCATTTGTATTGAGGGAAATATATTCTTGTATATGTTCTTTACAGAAAATGTTCTATCAATATATTTCAGGTTGAAGAAAGATAATTAATTGCATATTTTTTCACCACGTAAAACTCAAACAAAGGTATTTCTGACCAAACAGAACAGAAGAATTAACATTATTTCATCTTCACTCATTATTTTGGATTGAATATCAGTACAAAAAAGATCAAAGCATCAAGTGAATCAGCTGATATCTGACTAGTTTCATAAAGAAACTGAGGAGGGAGTAGAGTGAGTCCAGCAGGTGACAGAAAGAAGACAGAAACTATTTAAAGCGAAATTCTGGGAATAGAAAGAGAGGAGAGGAAAGATTACGTATAGAAAATAGTTTGCTGTAATTTCTGATATCATCTATGAAAAAAAAAATCACATGCAGTCAAGAAAAAAAAACCACTCATGAGTTGCTTATCTGAGGAGATGATTTCTCACCTGTGACGTAGAAGTGGAAGTCTAGCTGGTCTGTGCCGGCAGAGTTGGAGGCAACGCAGCGATACACTCCAGACACAAAGGCCTCTGCCACAGTCAGGACCCCCACTGTCTATGGAGAGCACAAACATCCGCATGATCAAACCGGCACTTAGCGCACACACACACACACATGCACACATTTAAGGTTCAGGCTCCTAACCTCTGCCACTGATGGCAGGAATCATATTTTCCATGGGCCCGTGAGCAGACAATAGGGGTCTCTGAGCCAGGCCTCCTGCACACTTCCAACCCAGTGGGCAGCTCATCACACAAGCTGTTGATAAGTATTAATAAAGGTGTGTATCTGTGAATGTGTGGGAGACGTGAGCAAAGAAGGGCAGAGATGATACACTGAGTGAAACTACAATATTTTCTTAGCATCTGAACTTTTTAGCAAGTTAAACTATACAGTGACATTTTAGAGATGTAACATATGATCTAACTTCTGTTCATATTGGTCCATTTACATCAATTAATCTGTTAATTATTGCAATTAAGATACTTTTCCAGGATAAATTATAGTTAGTATAGTATAGTAGTTATTGTACCTTTGAGCTTATCCAAATCGGGTTGTTTTTAGTGTTTTTAACCTAAATTTCGACAGTATATAAAAATCCTGTTACTTACACACACTGGGCTCTTCTGTCAGTCACAGTGTGTATTACAATGCTTCACCTACCTTATTCTTTCCCTGAAGCACTTCCTGTCTGTGCGCAATACTCAGGATGTGGTTGCTTTTGGACGTGGCGGGGATTCTCTCGATCACAGGGCTCCATGGCGAGGACGACGTTGGACACACACACCTTGAATAAGGAGGATGAGGAGGAGGATAGGGACAGAGACTCAGCTGTGTTGACACAAGTCATTTTATGCTGCCTCCAGGTGTGTCTGTGTGTGTTTTTCTCAGCTGTGCTCAGCAGGAGGATGACCAGGGAAATGCCTTGATCATCACTGCTTGATGCTATCTTCACCTTCATTCACATAATCATCATCACCAAACCTTTTTTATCAATGGCATCATGTCCTCTTACCCTGTCCTGCAGGCTGACAATAGGATCTTTGGGTTGCTATGTAATGCTGGATTGTTCATCTATGGAGGATGCAGAGGTGGTTTTGTAATCCTGTGGATCAACTTCCTTCCATTCTTAACAAATCATCCCACATTTCCAGGACAAGAGTTCCTGTCCCTCTCTACGAGTCTCACAAGTCTAAATCCACAGATTACACACTAGTTGAGCTGTGGGAACTGGAGCTAGAGCAGGCTGCTTTGTGGTTTATTTATACACATCTTTAGGATGAAAACCTCTGAAATCATACATGAAGGGGCCACAAACACACAACGCTTGATAAACTAGTTTCAGAGTAGAGGGAAAATGTGTCTCCATGTCTCATAACAGTTCTATATAAGCAATGCTGAACCGCTTATATATATTGAATATAATGATAAATGTAATGAAAATGTAGCAAGTACCATCTAGGAACAATATTTTTTTTTTATAGAGAAGATACATTTCATGGCAGACTGAAAATGTGGTCTGAAGGAATTTGTATTCCCTCTAACTTTTGCCAGGAAAGAGGAAACGTATCGATGTTTAACAAGGTTATACAAAAAGATTGCATTACAAAGGAGGTCAATGTTTTATGGCAGAGCAAAAATACTGTATGTAAGAATTTGTATCTCCCTCTAACTTTTGCCAGCAAGGAAGTGACTGTCTCTATATTCACCAAAAATATTAGGCATGATTTGAAGTATATGCAAAATAAAATACTGATTGTAGGGCATCATCTGTGCATTATAAAGAGGGGATACTTATCTATCTATTTATCTGGCAAAATCTCATAATCAAAAGAAAGGAGCTTCATTATTTAGACATCAACCATCATCCTCGCTGTAAACTGTCATTTCCACTCTGTTCATTGATCCATTGCCTGTTTATAGATGTGTCACTGCCCCGTCTCTGTCTGTATCCTTTCTGTCTGTTGCTGAGCTCCTCCCTGAGGTTGGTTCCTCTCTGCTCCCTGATTGCTCTTCCTCTTGGCATGTGCAACTGCACAAATGACCCACCCTGTGCATGACACCACGGGCCTGACCCATACATGCTCAAATGCACGCATGCACACACACACACACACACACACACACACACACACACACACACACACACACACACCAAACGCGCGCACACACACACACCAAACACACACACACACACCAAACACACCCATCACACAGGCAGAGATTACACCAACACTCCCAAGCTTCCCAGGAAAACCTTTCTCAATCAAAGTGGCACTCGCACACACAAATATGATTAGTTAGATGGGTGTGTTGACATAAACGTGGTTAGAAACAGAAAAGCGAAAAAGCATACAGTCATGCCACAGCCACATTCACACAGTGTGTAACTGAGAACAGGGTGAGCAGCAGCCGCCTGGAAATATGAATGAGTTGTGTATCAGTGGGGGTCATCTCCTGCCTTTTCTTCCTGTCTTGTTTCACTAGCTTAGAATACACTTTAACCGCTGTCCCTGTCCGTTCTCGTCTCAAACCCCCAAAAAACACAGGGCGGCATAAACCAATACACAAATATAAGCAAAGTTTAATGCAAAAACACAAACAACTGATATAACACTTCAATACAGCTTCATACAAAGTTGGCAAATATTGTCATTCGTCATATGTAAGTTAGTTGTATAAAATTATTAAATATTAGATTCATATATTACTCATAGAACATCTGTATACAAGGAATGAATCACATTGGGTGACACCCGTAGACACACGCACGCACACACGCCCAGACACACATTGACGTTCCTGCACAAGTGCACACACTCTCACACTTGCTTTACATACACAGAACTGGACTTTACTAAAACACTTATGGCACTCATACATTTTGATTTTAATTAACTTTCAATACAAAGACAAGAGGGCCGTTATACTGACATCATTTGACAAACATAACATTTTGACATGGGATGACACTGGATGACGTAATATGACAGAGGGCATAGTCTCTGGTCTGTGGACACTTCCTACATGGTAGGCGTCTGCTGACCGTCAGTCTTTTAATAGAGAACTGTAGGCATCCCATAGTGAACAACACAAAGCTTGTCCTCTCTCCTGTTTTGCCCGTCCAAGTTGAGCACATTTGACCCTCTACCAGTGGCTTAAAATCGGAACAGAAACTCACAGCATTTGTGGATGTCAGAATCAGATTGGGGCTTAGGACAGGCACGGTTCATGCACCCATTATAGTACCACTCTAGGACACAAAAAACAAGCAAAGCAGCTCCAGAAATGTGGCTGGTGGATGAATGGAATTGCACTTCTTCTGGCTCAAAACGTCTGTGAAATGCAAAAAGCATAAAACTACAGGATGGCTTGGTGCAAGGGGCTGACTTAAATTGGGAAAATGAAGGAAATAAATAAATAATCAGTAAAGCAGGTGTCCTTATATCCTTATTGATGTGGCTTATTTTCCTCTTTGTTTCCTGTGTCTCCTGGTCTTCACTGCTCAACAGTGTTCCAAATCACTTTCCTCACTTTCCACACCAGTTTAGCACGCACAGGATCATCACATGGGGTCAATGGTAATGTCCCTGAGGGTTCTGGCTGCTGTGGACAAGCACTGATGAGTGTGTGGACTTGGCGGTGGTGAAGGGGATGGGCTCCAGGGTGGAAGGCGATGGGGAGTTGTTCTTGATGCTTGGTTGGGGTGGAGGGCAGAGCTGGTGAGGGAAGGTGTTGGAGAGGTATGTGTAGGGGGCAGCAGAGTTGGGGGAAGGGGTGTGGGGGGGGTCTCTCAAGAATAGATCAAGCTCTTGAGGAAGCGGACTGTGCCACGTTTGAAGACGAAGGGACAATCACGCTGCTGGGAAGCGTCTCGCGTCGGAGAGGAAGCCAAACAACGAGAGGAAAAGCGCTCTGATTTTTGCACAGGAAGCCCAGTGCGCCTCCTGCCCGGGCCAGATAAGAGCGCTGTGGTTCCCAGGGCCAGACCCAGGAGTGAGCCCAGGACCCAGGCGCGAGGCCCCTCATCAGCCTGGCCCAGCCTGGTCCAATGTCCCTGGGCTTCCTCCAGCGCGGCGTCAGGCTCGTGGTGCAGCCGGGCTGCAAAGAACAAGGTGCTAGTGAGGTTCCAGCCAAAAACTAACTAAAGAAACACACTCAATGCAGACACTGCAGCAGAACCAGAACCAGAACAGAGCTTTAGGACCATGAATCAGCCAGTGAAACATCACTGTGCAATTATTATTTAGATCCTTTTTGGTGATAAACTGTAGCTTCAGTGGTCTAGTGAAATCTTGATGCTGTTGTTGTTGTTGTTGTGAGTAATGCTTTTGCATGTTTGTATGCATGTGTGATTTTAAAATTGAAATTTGACTTACAACCCACTCAGAAGCAATTTAAAAGTCAATATCAATCATTGATTTACCAAATGAATCATACAAAGAATTGTATTTTGGCAAATTTTCTTCATGTGCAGATTGCATTTGACTCTCATCACAACAAAACAAGATACATTCTGCTCTCATACATACTGTGCATCTACACTATAACTCCATAACGAAGTACAACAGAAGCAAGACTTCAATAGTTTTTACCTGAACATCTGAATATATTTCCTGAACATGCAAGAGATTGTCTAGGTACATTTTTGCAGGATAAAGAGTTTATATCACTCTGACAAAAACATATCAGATACTTTAGCACCACCTGCTCTCCTAAAAGATGTTCATGTACATTGTGTAGATTACATTTGGCATTTGGCAGAGATGGACGGGTGAAACCACGCTGGAGGCACCTCGGCATGGCGCCATTGGAGAGTGCCAGTGTTAAGGGGCAAGTACACTGATGATGTCAGTGGGAATGAAGTATGGGCGGCTGCCGTGGTGCTCTCAGGTGATACTTAACCTTTCTGACTTGGTCATAAGCAACACAATAAGTGACTGACCTCCGAGAACAACTCAATCAATGTTTCAGCCAAGTGCCGGCTTGAGTACTCGGGTGTGTTGACTAAATGACTGTCTCTACATCACTGGGTTGGGCCATTTCTCATGAGAACTTTATATATAGTGTGTGTGTCAGATATAAGAAATGGCATCACAGGATGCAGCGTGCAATCACAATAATAAACAGGCCTCTTAGCCTGCGTCCTGGACAGGAAATTCATTAAATCATAGCGTTTGATTTGGAAACCAACAAATCGTGACTGAGAGCACGGAACTGGTTTCCATTGAAGTGTGTTTTTTTTCTCTTGTCCTTTCAAGTCTGAGATACGCAGTGTACTGTGTCTGTGAATGTACCAGGCACACACACACACACACACACACACACACACATTCTGCCACACACAGGCTACACATTTGTATACACTTAAACAAACATATGAAAAGGGAAACGCAGACAGTAAGAGAACAAGCATAATGGGAAAGAGTTACACAAGCAAGCAAACATAAACACAAACATGATGAGACACACACACACATATATATGTGGGCGCGCACACACACACACACACACACCCACACACACCGATTTTCACACATTCTCCACACATGAAAGGCCCCCAAAGGCATCTGTTCTGGTTACAAGAAGGAAATGCTGTCTGAACACAAGCTGAAATAGACAAAACATGTCTCGTTTTTCAAACTCATACACACACACACACACACACACACACAGACCATCAAATCAGATAAAACAAACAAAGACACAATTTTTTGTGCTGCATGTGTTTGTAACATTATAGCACTGATATTCATTTTAGCCTTTGCCCCCAAAATATGTACAAGTAATTCAAAGTTTCAATTGATATCAACTAAAAACAGCAACAGTGGGTCATTACATCGTATGACTATTTCAACTTAACATATATGTTTTGCTGTCTAATTTGTCTCGTCAAAATAGCTAAATAGTGCTCTTTAGTAAAGACAGGTGTAAAGGATTTTATACTATTCAATAGTGAAGCTAGCTAATTCCTGATGGTGCAATGTCAAATGGTTTACTGCTCAAATTTGGAGGCAAGATTTGTATGTGCACACTGCACTGCATTTAGTCTTCTGGGCTACTTACAGGCCTTTGGACGGGCAGGGATGCCAGAGCCACTGGATGTGTGGAGGAGGGACTCCGTGGGATGTGCAGTGAAGGGCATGTCTGCTCCCCCGTGGCACTGAGCCCGGGTCTTGCAACGACACCGCTTTCTCCCCTATCTGAGGACTTACTGTCAGACAAGAAGTACACACAAACACAGAAGTTAAACACTGAGGTGAGTCTAAGACAGAGCTAAAGGTGGTTGGTGGGTGAAGAATTCAATTTCTCACCATTAACCACAAGTGTGAGCGTGAGATTCTGGTAGAGTCCGTGTTCCTGGATTCGTACGAGGACAGCGTACTTCCCAGCATCCTCCTCTGCCACGTCCCGGATTACCAGGGAACTCCCATCCATGTGGTATCTGGAGCATTGCTCTGCTGCCACCATGCCATCCTTCAACCTGTCAGAAAAAAAAGACCTCTGAGCAAAGTTTCAGGAACTGAATGATTGTTGAAGTTTTAAGGTGGAAAATAATTTCGAGGTCTGCAATTACAGAATTACTTTGATCATTTCAATGAATAAATATGACGAGCAAACACAAATCCAAGGCCTTTCATAAGAAATGGTGTTGAGAAAGTGTACCAGAGATTAAAATAGATAAACAAATTTATTTAGATGTAAAAAAGGGAGGAAAAACAAAACTAAAGACAAAAAAACAAGGCGGTTAGGTGTGACTTCAGGGATCAAGTTGATCTCTTACCAGATGACTTCAGGGGCAGGGAACGCTCGTAGTTTGGGAGAGATTCGGTAAGATTTCTGTCCTGCCTGTACCTCAATCACAGATCCATGTCTGGGCTTCAGGCGAATAAATGGACGGTCTATAATTGAAGACACACATGCATTCATTTGGGAAGGATTAAGCAATCGAATGCTAAAGTTTGATAATTGCTGTGACATTAATCCACCACACTCAGTCTGTAAAAAAAAGGAGTTGATCACCATCAGAATGAAACTTGCTGTAGTTTTGAAAATATAAATGTGTAATTTGTTCATATGTCTGCAGTTGAGTCATTTGAATGTCAGGGAGTTCCAGAGGAAGACACTCACCATAGACGGTAACAGTGATTTTCTGCTGTTTGGTTTTCTCCCCGCTGGTCACGCGGCATGTGTAGAGGCCTTGGTCTGAACGCTGGAGCTTCGGGATGGTCAGAATATTGTAGAACAACATGTGCGTTCTGTGTTTCAGGAGCCTCTTGGAGGTGGAGCCGGTGTTGTTATTCTGGAGGTGGAGAGCGAGGAAGAGACACAGAATCAACACTGAAGGCTCACCTGTGTTAAAATGTTATTTATGTAAAGTTGTGAACCCATTGTTCTGTCTCTACTAAATAAATTATCAGAAGAAATCGGTCTTTCCAAATGACTTCTCACCAATCGTTGAAGCGATAATAGCTATCGCTAAATATACTAAATTACTCATCAAGCATAATGATAAAGTTATAGTCACAACTAATAAGTCCTTAATTACATAGACCTTCTCAGGAAGTGGTCGACTACTGGAGCTTGAGATGAGATCACATTAATTGCAACGTAAAAAAATGTAATTGAAGGGATGCGTGGGTAACATTAATAGTAAAGTCTGCTATGGGAATTTTGTATTTATTTATGGTAGTTTCGGTTGTTACGTTGCATTGTTACGTTATTATTTAAACAGACATGATGTCTAACCCATCCAAATAGTTTTGATGCCTAATAGTTTTTGAACTAATCCTTTCATAATGTTAACCATGTGGCATTGTACATTTGTGCAAGCGTGATACGAGGCTGATATGAACATCGGCATTCATCGCATATGCAACTGGCTTGCCTGCTCAATCTCTGTTAAAAGTAATTTGTCTCCCCAGACTTTAATGCAGGTCTGACCTTTCCAGGGTAGTCCCAGGTGATGTTGACTCTGGTGTTCAACTCCCCGATGGCGGTGCAGTTCAAGACCAATCTCTCTCCCTTCAGGGCCTGCATAGGTCCACTGCTGTTCAAATATACCTCCATGATGTTACTCACTGTGACAAGAAAGAAACAAATATAGAAATTATGTATATGTATAGAACTCACTGAGACACATATGCATGTTTATGTATCTAAAAAGAAGTTATGCACTGCTGACCTGGCCTGTGTACAAAGTATATACGTGACTTCTGTGTGACGCCTTCAGTGATTGTCTGGCAGTAGAAGAGGCCAATGTAATCGAAGGTTGGAGTTTGGACGGTGAAGCCGTACTTGCTGTTCCAAACAATGTTCCTATGGTCTCGACTCAGGCTCTGGTTGGGGAACTGTGGGAGGAGGGAGGACAGGACAACACCCATCAAACGTGTATGGAGAAATCAGACAACGACAGTCACCAGCATCACAATGACTGATTTGATATTTAAACATTGCAAATAAGGAAGGAACATAGTCACATGTGATGTGTAACACCCAAGACTGTGATAATACACAGGAGGAAACTGGTCTTCGTCATTAGCATTTGATTTGCTGTTAGACAAAAAAAAGTCCAAGTCAAGACTCAAAACCTCATTGTCGGGATGTTAGCAAGTGTAACTCAAGCTCAAGTCTCAGTCCTGATGCCAGGACCCTGTAACTGAAGCAGCTAAATTGAATCACGCTTTCATTGATTCAATTATTTACCTTTTTTCTTTTACGACTCAGGTCTTTCTGGAATTGGGTTCCATGTTGTGCAGGTTTGAGCTATAATCCAGATACTCTTGGCTCCACTTCAGTTTGAGCTTTTGTTTTAGCTTCTAATGATAAGATAGTCGCAGGTCCTTTACAGAAACCTCTAGAAGATGCTAATTATAGTCCAATTTGTCATAAGAAGCCCCAGATGATGCTGCATGTGGTCTCACAGTGTTGGTTTTATAATACTTGGCTACATGGACACTGGTGTAACTGTGTAACCTTGTTGTTTTCTTGGAAGCAGCCTAAAGGAAATGTTTACTAGAGTTTCTGTGACACAGTGGAAGCCTCCCACCCAGTCTCAAGGGAAGAGGTGGACCCCCCCACCCCCATCTCACCCACACACACACACACACACACTTCCCCCCACTCCTGCACCCCCAGTGTGAACTGGTTGATATCCCTCCTCCCAGAGTGAGGCGACCCTCTCAGACGCAACTGAGCTCCTCCTCCGCCTCCTCTCTCAGTCCTGTAAAGTATATGCTACTTCCTGACGCCACCTCTGATCAGCCTCAGGCCCCTCTCTGCCCCTCTTAACCCCATCCTCCAAACCTACATGAAAAGTATGTGAAGATGAAGAAACAGGAGGAGGAGCAAAGGAGTCAGAGGAGTCAGGATATGAGGAACGTTACTCCAGTCCATCTCCTGGCATCCTGTTACTACAGGATATAGACATTCTGACTTGAACCCCAGGTCGAAGCCGTCATTCCGGACCTCCGAGACCTTTTGGTCACTTTCACAGCGAGAGCGACAGAGCAGAGCCTCCTGGGTATTGTTCCCACTGAGAAGGGTCATACTAGAGATCCAGGAAACAAACACGGTGACAGTGAGTGGAATTCTGGTTCGGCCCGAACAGGAATAGAGGAGGGAGACGAAGGAAGTGGAGGAGAGCTATTTTTAGAATAACTACCTTTGAGGTTCCAGGAATTTGTGAGGAGATGGAAGCAGAAAATAAACATGTGTGTATGTGTGTGTGTGTGTGTGTGTATGTGTTAATGTCATGTACGGTCTGGTTTGTCCGAGGTGCCAACCTGCTGGTCTGAAAAGTGACGCCAATGCGAAAGTGCCCTTAACCCTGATTCTTTCTAATGACCAGCAGGGGGCGACTCGTCTGGTTGCAAAAATAATTCTGATTGTATAGAAGTCTATGACAAAATGACGCTACTTCTCGACTTGATTTATTACTTCAGCAAACAGTTATGCTCTCAATCATTATATTCAAGTCTTCTTCAATGCAACATGCTGTTTATTTAGTAAATTATAGTCCCATTTATAGTAAAATAGACGATAAAGCAGGGTATGTTTTAGAGCATGGCTACCTTGTAATTGACAAGTCGCTACCGCAGCATTTTCAGGTTTGTGTGCTGTCTGTGTTTTCGTCTTAGAACTTTAGCGCTTTCACAGTGTGTTTTCTGTGTATGGAAGTTAATTTTAACTTATTGGTCGCCCAAAAACGTCTTATTCAGCTTTCAGTTGTACCCTCTCGTGTCACTTCTGTTAAAAGAACAAGATGGTAAACCGCCAAAATGCCAAACTTGAGTCTTCAAAACGATAATCCACAAATCAATGTGTGACGTCAAGGTGATGCGACCACTATAGTCTATGGTTTGTCCTAATTATGTTGTTGCACTTCCCAAATCCTCGGAACTTAACGTTCCTATAGACAATTCCTCTTTTTGCAGCTTTCCTCTTGCTTTGTAGCCACGCTTGCAGCATGGCCAATGGTGGTCTGACAGTCCATCCACCACTTTGATCCTGACTAAAATATCTCAACAACTATTAGATGGACTGCCATGAAATTTAGTTCAGATATTCATTTTCCCCAGAGGATAAATCCATCCGACTTTGATCATCCCCTTTGGATCACATTTGTGGTTACGAGTGAAACGTCTTGACACTTATTTCATGGATTGACATGAAATTTAGTTCTGACATTCAGGTTTCCTTCAGGATGAATTGTAATAACTTTGGTTATTCTCAGACTTTACATCTCGCTATTTTTGTTAATGAATGCATATTGTACAAACTGGGGCGAAGGAGTTTGAAAGATATGGACATTTAGCCTACAGAGAGGGTCTAAACAAATACTTTTTAAAGTTGTATGATGGGACGCGTAGGGCTGAGGATTTTTTAACCTTTACCATACGTGCTAAACGTTAGGAAATCTCTGCACCAATTTTGATTATTCATTTTTTAATCTGTCTCTAGCAAGTCCTTTAACTTTATGGAGGTGCAATACTAAATTGTTGGAATGTATTACACTTTTATTTTTTCTTGTTTCTATCATGTTTTGTGCATACAAAAACGGTCAAATTCAGAGTGTTCTATGTTTTACAACTACTCTATTGTTGTCATACCACAATAAGCTTCCTACAGTGACGCACAAGCTGCCATATTAATGATCAGCATTCGTGATTAAAGAGCATTTACTGTACTTTGATCTGTCGGGGTCAACAGTAGTTGCCCTCTGCTTCCTCCATCAGGCAAACCAGCTGTTTAAAGCGTCAGTTGGGGAAGTTGGCAGCCAGGATTCCTACTACAAGAGGTGGAGGGTGAGATGTGGGAAGTGGCGCTGCATGGCCAGCGGCCAAAAGGGGCAATCCAGACCTCATTGTCCTGTTTCCAGAGGTGGAAACAGTGCCAACAGGACGCTGTGGGCCCCGCTTTATCGGAAAAAGTTAGTGAAGAAAGGGGCATCATTGAAGGTTTTCTTGCAGATTTAAACAGACAGACCTGTTGTTGTTTCATTGAAAGGCAAATACCATCTATGCAGCAATATGCACTCATACCAAAACAGACACACATGCAGACAGTAAGTACTCTAAATGCTCCTCTTTGCACTTAGTAGCACTGTCCCCTCGGCCCCTCACTCAGCACTCAAGCACCAACACTCACAACCATATCCGCACACACTTTCACACATATCCGCAAACGGACACAAACAAACTTACACACACACGCCACAGCTTAATGGCTGCCAAGATAAGAACAATGTGGCGAATGATCTGGAGAGGGAGGAAACAAACAGCTCCCTACAACTGTAGGGTGCATTGTGTGCATATGTGAACCCTGATGTGTGAACCTGGGGCAAGTGGTGATGTGCAGAGAATGTGAGTGGTGTTATTGGACAGAGGAGGACATGAGTGTGTAGATACACCTGCTTCGAAGAGAGATCTTGATGAGGAGCAGATCTCTGCACCCAAACATGAATTTAAAAAAGACAGCCGACTTGTCAACTTGTCATTTCATTCATATTTCCTTCACTGACCTTGACCAGTGTGGTTGTGACGTTTGGGTGGGTGACCCGGCAGGGGATGACCAGCGGCTGCGTCTCCTTCATGTACAACACATCTGGGCTCATACCCGGACGTTCCACAAATGGCTGCTGGCTGTCTGAAACCCAAACGCTTGCGGTCAGGGACACATTCGGTACCAACAATAAACAGGTCAAATATAAGCTTAAGTTAAACAAAGACGCTTCTTTCTTTCAATATCACAGTTCAGTATCACAATATGTACAGTTTCAAGTGTCAGTTCACAGATATTAAAGGAAAATTCCCACAACAGCTTCTCAGACCGCAAGTTGACATTTTCAAATGTCCCAGTTTGTACAACCAAAAGTTTAAAAAGTCAAAGATGTAAACATAGCGGTGATATAAAGCAGAGAAAATCAGATAATCCCAAGAGGCTAAAACTAGAGATTGTTTGATTTTCAGGATTATTCAATTAACATCGTTTCAGTTCTATTCATTTCTGATATTTCCACCTGCAAACCAGGAAGTGATTGAAAAAGGTATTCACAGCTTTAAAAACTGACATTTTAAAATTTCAATGAGAACATCTCTGTCCAGAAACAGTGTCCCGTTTAGGTAGATGCTGATGTTTTATTTTCTTAAGGCTGTGAGCAACAAACTTCCATTCTCCTCCATTGTGTTGAGGTGAAAGCCGAAATCTCACAGACAAATATCTCAAAGCATGGCCCCCTAAAATCAATACCATCATAGAGCTTGGTTAGATAACAGTGTGTGCAAGTTTGGTTTTAGAAGTGTGTGTGTGTCTTTTTTGCATCTTTACTATGAAACACTGTGCTTTTCTATCTTATCGTTTTCTTTATTTTCTATTTCTTTTTAACCCAAAGACTGAAGTTGGCAGCTTACTTGATCAGCCCTGAGTACTGTTTGCAAAATTCTTTCAGGCTACATGCAGGTCCAATAACCTTCACCAATAAGGTAGGACAGCCTGAGTGTAGCCTGAGAGTCAAAAGCCTGGGCAAAAAAGGACCCACGCTAGGAAAATCAACATGACACATTAAGAGTGAAGGGGAAAAAACAAGATTTGAAAAAGTGAGAGGGTTTGTCCTCCCATCCCCAGTGGAAATGACCTCTTTGACTGAGTGAGAAAATACGTTTCTCTATAATCTTCTGTGAACTGACCCTTTAATTTCATGCACACAGAGAAAGGAAAGAAAACAATCACCTGCCTATATGCACAAACACACAAACAAACACACACACTTCCAAGTATCAATCTCAGCAACAAACAAAAACAAACAGACACACACTCGTAAACATACTCTGTCCTCCACACCCACTCATTGAATACCCATTCAGCAAATGACTGCCTGTAGTCAACAATAAACACACAGATTGTTTAGAAGCAATCAAACGGCCTCTCTGAGCTTTCTCCTCCCAGCTCGACTACTGTAATAGTGCTGTGCCATTGAAAAGTGTGGGTGTTGCTCACTGTATTGTTTGTTACCGTAGGGTGTTACTCAAGGAAAGAAAATCTCTGAACATTCGAACAAAAGTACCCAAAGGACTAGCGGACTGAGGGCTTCCTTCTCTTGCTTTGATTCCTAGAGGACTCTGGGAGGGAGGCAACGTCTAAGCAGAGCCGCAGGCCAAGTCTGACGCTTAATGGACATGCTGACCTGAGCGATTGATGGCCCCCGAGGGTCCTGTTGGCCAAACAGTAGCGTGCCCTGTGACCCTGGCCTCCAGCCCAGCTCCATGCTCTGCACAGCCCAGCCCAAACAGCGTCACCCTCCAGGACAGGGAGGAGCTGGCTGGGTAGACATCATGCCTCCTCTACCCCTTGATACCGCTGAGCCGCTGGCCTTCATCTTATCCTTCTCAGTTCCTCACAACACACACACACACACACACACACACACACATACTTCCACACACCTCCCCGCCACCACCTTGGGAGAGACACAGCGACATCCCCTCCCAGCACACCCCCTTCAAGTCCTTCCCCTCCTCCCCCAAGCACAGGATGCTTCAAGCAAGGCTGAGCAGAGCAGATAAGGCTGATGCCCTGGGAAACTCTGCCCAGGCCTGAGCCTTTCAGGAGCTGGGTTATTCCTGGCCTTGAGGTAGCACGTAAACGAAAGTAAAAAAAGATTTATATATAGACAACAGGGAGATATAGGCCCAGGCTGAGAAAAGAGCGGCTGGGGAGGAGGGGGATGAAACTGTGCCAGAGTCATCTCGAAGGATGTGTTGTTGGGACAAACAGTGTTGGGATATAATTGTCTCTCTGGCATTGGTCTGCATTTAGCACCCACCACGTCCTGTTTAACCTGGACATATAAACACACGCATGAGGGGGTGAAGGCGTGAAGGGGTGTTCAATGAGTGCAGCTAGAGAAACAGAAAAGAAGTTGTGCTCTTGGACCTCGGGGCAGCAGAGTCTTACCTGTGACATAGACATAGACGGAGGTCTGTTTTCGGGTTCGGTGTAGGTACCTGCAGCGGAACAGGCCGGTGTGCTGGGCCTGGGTGCTGCTGACTGTCAAACCGCTGCAGTAATGCTGGCCTTTCCTCCCACAGCGAGACTCCTCCACTTGCACCTCATCTCTGGCCAAACCTGATGGGAACGCCCATGCCAGCTCCCAGCGACCCCTGGTCAACAGGTACAAGGGGTTAAATAAAAGTTTGCTTCGAAAACACTTGGCAATCTTTGCTTGTGCATTCACATTCAGCGACGGAAGATGCTATAAAGGGCTTTTTAAAATCCTCTAAACTTGGACCACCCTGATGAAACTTGTAGAGAGTGTAATAGGAAGCAACAGATTTTGGGCTAAAATACTAAGTAAAAAAATATATTAAGAGGAGCTGGAGACAAATAACTGGACAGGACCACTGGCTAGGAACTGTTGAAGGGATATTTTATTAAAAACGTATGTATTGAGAGTACAAGAAACATAACTGGAGAGGAAATGGGAAAAAAATACATTATACAAGACTCAAATCAGATATATCTGAATGTAGCTACAAAGGAATCCACCAACAAGTCTGCATGAATGATGGAAGAAGTGTAAATGAAGTTCGTTGTTACAATTTGATTTTGCAAATCTCTTGAGTTTGGGAAAAACCGTGAGTACATCGCTTCTACAACAACTTAGAAAGATATTAAGGCTTAAAGATGGTGTTTGCTTTGATTCACAGGTATCAAAGCTGGGGATTGCCGTGTATCACGGTTGCCCAAATTAAGGTTTTCCGGCCCGGATCTATCTCCCTGAAACGTACCTGCAGCTGAGCAGTAGTGTCTGGTTGGTGTCAAGGACCAGCTGGCGGGTTTTCACATCCAGAATGGGAACGCTGTACTTCCTCTTCTGATCTTTGTCTGGAGAGGCAAGCGAGAGGATGAGAATCAGAAGACATGTAGAGGCAGCAACATCCCAGAACTACTGAATATGTGCATCACAAAAGAGTGGTCTGCTCTTACAGTAATTATAAGGTGATAAGGCTTTATCTATGGACATATGGACCTCTCCAGAGATTCATTATTATTATTATTATTATTATTTAGGGACATCTAGGCAGGATGTTTACTTTATAATATGGAGGCTCGAGTCCTGAGTGTTCATTGAAGCAGAATGTCTTGCTTATTTATAAGTAATTTGGCAAAATGATGGATGCAATTATATTAAAATCTAATAATATGATTGGGAGTGTCCAAATCTCTTTGTGTCGACCCGGATCTACATGAGACCACTTTCTGAGGAAATCCTGGAAGACAAAATACTTAACAACCAATAAATATTTTGGACAGTCCCTACATGCTGTGTCCATTGCAAACCAGACTAAACCGGACTTTTGACTGATTGCAGAACCGGTCTTGGTGAGTCCCGGCTCCACAGCACGTACTCCATCCAGGCCACAGTATGTGTGACCCCCTGCACATCTCCTCGCTCAGGCCACTTGACAACTTGTCTGGAAATGCGTAAGCAGTGTCCCTCTTGTTTATCAAATAGGCATTTCTCCACTCCATCGCTGAGGTTTATTAATGAGAGATATAGACGACTGTGTGTCCGCCCTTCCTTCCTCCCAACAACAGCGGAAACATCATTCAGGGAAGTCCGTCCTTCACCGTGACTGCTCCTTACAGAGTGTGCAACACGCAGGTCAATACAGTCTTCAGAAGACAACCGTCTCACTGCTCTGAGAGTAGTTAAATCACTTGTACAGTGGTGGGTTAGTTTATCACATCCATTGGTACCATTCATTGTCAGCATCATTGTTCCCAGAGGATGCCCCATTGAGCAGATCTAGCATTACTCACACTGCAAGCACTTCCGATACTATTTCCTTGGATTTCACATTGTGTGAGTGAGAAACACACATGGCAGGGTGAAGGAAGACAGAGAGGAACTTAAGAATCTCCTCCAAGCCTTCTGGGGACTTTTCAACAAGCTGTTACGTGTTTAAACGCACCATTTCCAAATAATTTAGTAGTTTCCCTGCTACTTCGCCCGATGAAAATAGATGTCTTTTGTTTCCAAATATCACATTTCCAATGACAGAAAAAGAAAATCATGTGAAAATATGCTTTTGTGGCAAGTTTCCACACACACACACACGCGCGCGCGCACACACACACACACACACACACGCGTGCGCACGCACACACACACGCGTGCGCGCGCACGCACACACACACGCGCGTGCGCGCACACACAGAGAGATTACTACTGGGGAAAAATAACTCCAACTGACTTATCATGAATTTTGGATGAATCACTTGAGAATATAAAGATTTTTTTTAGGTTGAGAAAAAAAAAATATTCAAACAAAAGTAACACTGAGTACACGTTCACCTCAATACCTGTTTATACTGAAATCACTGTATCTAATCTCAAAAGCTTTATTATGGTGAAGAAATTTAAATAATTTCGGCAGAATTCGTCTGCAGTTTGATGGAATCAGGCAACATTGAGATGGTAACAATCAATGACATATGATTGTTTAAGTATGTGAAATGTGTATGAATGGATGGTGATGCATGTTGTACTAAGACTCACTAATGGAATTATTAACATCCATTTATTATCATATATATATAATTATTCTACTACTTTGGGTTAAAAGTATTTGTTGATTGACAGATTAGTGCATTGACTGAAAAAACCCCATCTAAATTGTACATCTAAAGCTATAGGGTTAAATATTGCCTAATTACACTCCTAGGCCTTGCAGTTGCGTCCTATAGTTGCCAATTGGTATGAGTTAATTCGTGAAGTTTAGTTAAATTTAAACTTTTGGTAAAACAATAGATACATTTAAAAATCTTGTTTTTTTTTAAAAACAAATAGAGTTATTTAATAGTTATTCAAGGCACATATTGTGGTAACTGTGATCATATCTATTTACCATCTCAAATCAGGCAATGTATACAATTCTTAATTTGATGTTATTTGCGCATAGATTTTGCAGGGAAACGCAAAGTTAGCTTTTGTTTTTGTTTCAGCCACAAAAGACCACCAAACGACCAATAACACCGCAAAGTCTGCGGGGAGTTTAAAAGCAACCTACCGACTGACTGTTTTGGCAATGGGCACAGATTACCAGGCTCCAGATATTTTCCTTCAGCCGGTCACGACCCCTCGTTTTTATAAATCAGAAGTTTCATTAGACTCAGGAAACATCGCCCTGCGTGAGTCCATTCAACCGGGGCCAAGCGCACAATGAGCCGGGTCACAGAGCTCCGCATTATCCAAACAAGTGTCCCGCAGGATAGCGCTTATCTCAGTCTCTGCAATCAGCGCTAATAGAGGTTTACAGGCTGAACAGCCTCAGACACACGGCCGCACCGACCACTTAATAGACCAATAAATGAGCAGCCGCACCACAGTGCGCCACAATGAAGAGGCACATCTGTGCATCTTTTGTTTTCTTCCAAAGTAAAGACTGGATGTTCTGCTTTGTTCAGATAACTGTATTTAAAGAGCGTCAAGATGCCTTACGACCCTACAGGAACCTCTAGTTTATGTGTAATAATATCGTAGGTAACAGTCGTGGGTAAAATGCAATTTTCTACAGGTTACAACCACGTTCCTTGCAGTTAACAACCGTTAAAAGTAAACTATCGAATAATAACTACATAAGGTATTGCATCAACAAATGTAACTCAAAAGTCACTCACCCTTTGCAAGAGCACCATACATTCCACATAGCAGGCAGATTAGGATCAAATTCATCATCTCTGGCGACTCTGATGCAGCGAGCAGGTTGCAGATATAAAATATGAAACAAGTTTTATTCCTGCTGATGTTTTCCCTCCCTCCAGAGAAGGCTCAACACAGCGCAGCGCACTTGGCTGTGGCGCTCAGCGCGGACGGTCAGTGAACGGAGACGATTGGTTTCCTGAGGATAGCTGCGGGAGATCACGCAACAGGACACCGCTCTTGAACTCCAGTGCAACTTTTTCCCATCGATTTGGATAGTGGCGCGGATTTATACCGTTCCCACAGTGCAGCCACCGGATAGGTGACGTCACGGAAGTCCGCACACTCAACGCGCGTAAGAGCAGTCCCCCTTTTAATTCAAGCAGAGGGGGCCAGTGAGGCGTGAGTAACGGTTAATGGTCCAAAATAGGCCTTTCTTTTTGACACACTTTTAAAAATTAATGTAAATATTATAGGATTGCTTTCTATCCAATCGTCTGCAAGTTCTGTTATTTCCAACAGGCTAGAAAAACTCACCACTGAATAGGCTACAGTGAGGATGCGCACACACAGGGCAGCTGCACACCGGTTGATCAGCACGTAGGCACCGGAGACATCGGGGTGGTGTCCTCATCAACAACTTGATAGGCCTGTTTCTTGCGTTTCAAACTGCAGATATTTATTTTTTCTTTTCCAAAGAAAAAATAAACAAGCGTTGTGCTTGGAAGGGCATTCAATACATTGCACAAGTAGAAAAACACTGATCTCACTTAGACAGTTAACGTCTGTTAAATGGGGACTTCTTGCTCACACCATGACGTCATCAGGTAACATAGTTCTGACTCCAAACTTCTGTTTTGTGCAGGTATCTCATATTGTAGGCTACTCTTTTCAGCCAAATGCACCAATTACATCTGAAGCACTAGAAATGTATCAGCCTCAAGTTTAAATTAGGAAAGAGATAAAAAGATACATTTCTCTGATGGACAGCATAGTAAGAAAGAAAAATAAAACAATATCAATGTGATATTAAAAATGCAGAAATAAATAACAGTTTTGTTGAGACCTGCTGCATTTCAAATTGTGTCTTTAATGTAAAAGCATATAATAAAATTAAACAATGATGCAAACTGCATGTTTTTTAATCCCTTGGGTGCATCATTCTCTCAGGACATAAAATAAACAACGGTGCAGATTGGCCGCTGGATGGCGATGTGAGCTGAATGACAGTTGACCGCAGGAGAAACAGCAACATGCAAGTGTGTCTGCATAGAAATGATTGATACGCTGCTCTCCTAATAATCCTATATGCTCCTTACGCCAGCAGCAACTGCATCATGTCTTCAAGGGGAGCTGTGATCATGCTTTTCATTGAGCATAAAGTACAAAGGAGGCACCATAGAGATAAATTAAATCACAATAAAACTGAAATCCAAAATATATTATAACCTCCTATTGAGGGATTATTCACTTCTCTACAATTACAGAATATACTGGACATAAGGCTATGACTCAGATGAACTCATGATATACAAATGCACAAACATACACATACAGTACAATAACAACGACTCTTAAACACATACAGTCGGTCATGAACACACATATACAGTACATGGACGAATGTAGATGAGGACAATAATATATACGGTTACATGTGTGTGTGAGGGAGAGAACTCTTTCCACATTCAATAAAAGGACTGTTGTGATTTTTGTTGGCAACACCCGACATGGTCACAATCTCCGAAGTGAAAAATGTAGCTGGAAAATGTAAGAAGGAGGGTAGGAAAACAAGAAGTAATTGGCTACATTTACATGCACAGCATAACCTGGCTGGTTGTCGTACTTTGGCCTGACCTGTCCATCTGATTGAGGAGACTTAAGCATACCAAGTCAATTTAATAACCAGGTTCAGCACTATTTTTTTTAAAGAAAGCTGGTTGGTGTGGGGCAGTGCTGGCCCCGTTGCCATTGACAAACAAAATGACTGAATATAAAGGTGAACTCGGGTCTGAAACCTTCGTCCATGTGTGTGAAGTCTGTCATTTTTTCACGCGATATTCAGTCACACCTGTCCTTTAGTCTGCTGATGGATCCAGTCAGTGAACTTGACCACCTGTGTGTAGACACCGGGGCGGTTCTGCCTCGCACAGCCCTCACCCCAGCTCACAATCCCCGCCAGGAACCACCGCCTGCCTCGCTCCAGACACATCAACGGACCTCCGGAGTCACCCTGAGGCAGCACAAATGCACAGTGATGGACATTCAGACAAATAGACAGGAACATAAATATGAATACAGAATATAAAAACATTTCCAGAGCAGCTGAAGTGATTTTTCATAGCAGAAACAGAAAACCAATGTCATAGAGGATGTGAGCTATAAGCAGTATTCTGCCACCAGCAGTTAGCTTCACTTTAACATTATGTTGATAGTCGCAACCGCTGTCGCCACTTGTTGGCAATTCATTTTTACTTATGGTATCTTCAAACTCTATCGGAAGTGTGTTATAAATCCTGGGAAATGTAGAAAATCAAACTGAATTTGAATTCCGTGAGAGATGTCATTATTCCATAAAAATTCATACTTGTACGTCGACACACCAACAGTGAGGTACACGCTCACCTGGCAGGCGTCCACCCCTCCTTGCATGTTCCCAGCGCACAGCATCCTGGGAGTGACGGCCTCGTCATACAGTTTGTTACAAGTCTTCCTGTTGATGATCTTCACTGTGGCCTCTTGTAAGCGAGCGGCCAGTTCACCTATAATTAAAGCAAACATCTTGTGGTATTATGAATGTCACCATGCTGTGATGCTTGTCTATTTTGGCCCCATATTGCCTCGTTTCAAAACATCCACAAGATCTAAAAACATACTTTTTTGTAAACTTCAAAAAACTTTACCGTCCTCCATGAGGACCCCCCAGCCTGTGACGTAGCAACTGGTTCCTGTTGTGAAGGTGTGCGAGGGCGCGGGGATGCACACAGGCTGCACCAAGTCATTGAAGAAGACAGGAGCACTGAGCTCAAGGAGGGCGATGTCGTAGTCGGAGGTGAACTGGTCGTACTGCGGGTGGAGGAGGATCCGGCGAATTGGTCTGGTGGATGCTCCGTTGTTCCCCGAAGTCATCACCCGCATTCCCATGTAGGCCCGCCACGCACGGGCATCCGAGTATCTGCAGACACAACGTTCATGGACACAGAGCACACATGGATTATGATTATTATAATGAGGCTTCCAGGCGTCTTTCTTACTTAATGGCATCTGAGTCCTGGAAGCAGTGAGCTGCAGAGATGAGCCAGCGGTTGGCGACCAGCGTGGCTCCACAGACGTGTCCGTAACGATCCATCTGGAGGCTGACCTGCCACGGCCACGACCCCGCCCCAGCGTCAAAGCCACCCACTATCTTAGTACGCATCCTGGGCCTGCTGCCACAGCCTGGGACACACAGGGAGACAGAGGAGGCACACATTATTGAGCAGAATTCTCTTTGGAAATTGAAAGGACTTTCATTCCGTCGCAATTACAACTTACCACAGCGCAGTTCATCGGAGCTGTCGAAGCAGTCTTTGACTCCGTCACACTCAGGGTTAACCTTACTGACACACTTTCCGTTGGCACATTTGAATGAGGATGAGGAGCAGCCTTTAAGGTCTAATGGGAATAACAGACATAATTAGGCAGAGTGAAACAAAGGGCACTTTAAATAGAGAGAGAAGTACTTTTATAAATGCAACATATTGCATTAAAATAAATTGATCGGTCAGTGCAACCAGTGATGTCTGACGTCACGAACACTCACACGCTCTGGTACAGTTGAGTTCATCGCTGCGGTCTTTGCACTCAATAACACCGTTACACACCGAAGACTTTGGCAAACAGACTTTGTTGGAACACGCGTGGTGACATTTACCTCCTGAAAAACAACCACATAAGCTTTAAATCATCAAAATAACGACGAGCACAGATTGTGTTACGACGGTGTCGGTCTACTCACCACAGGCGCCCTCTTCACTGCTGTCTGCACAGGAGCTCACACACTGGCTGCTTTGAGGCTTACACTGGCCGTTCCCACACAGCACCTCACCTGGCCTGCAGGATGCTACATGTTTTACACATATGTGCAAACATGCACATAGAAACACACAGACACATACAAATCTGAGTGTAGCACGAAAGTCTTTCAGATTAAGTGTGAACAAAAAACACCTACATCGGTCAAGTGTACGACCCTTTTGTATCTACAATAGCGTCTTCAGGCAACAGACTTACAGCATTTAGCCTCATCCCGTCCGTCTGAGCAGTCTTTCACTCCATCACACACCTTCTTCAAAGGGATACAGCGTCCGTCTCCGCAGCGATACTGCCGAGGACAGGCTGGGGATAGACAGGGATGGAATTTGAAAGCACTCTCTGGAATTACAGTACTTTCTTTGGCGTAGATGTGGATATGAGACCCCAAGTTCCCTCATGAATGACTTGCTGTATCAGTTAGCCTCTCTGACGGAGCAAATTGCATCAGATTTGACTTACTGCCCTCTGGAGAGAAGGCGCGATAGAGCAAGTAGAAGCCCTTGTGGGTGAGAGATTCGTCCGAATGGAAGTGGAGGGAGAGAGGAGAGGAGTAGACTCGTCTTTTGCTGCTGTCTGACACTGGATTACACAGTCTAGATGCAGAGGAGCACAAAAGGAATTTGATTTTTAAACTCACACATGCAGGCACATAAAACAATGGCTTAAACAATTATGAGATAAAACACATTTACAGGAAGTGAATATTGTAAAATCGATTGATGCGGATGAAATGCTAACCCAAAGTTGCTAACGTGGGCCACACAGCTCAGTTTCACAACTCACTTGACCCCTCCGATGTCCAGCCAGTCTTTCTCACAACCGTCTGATGACGAGGAATCCTGAATGTCCATCATCACGATCGTCATGGAGATCAGGTATCCTGGCAACGGCGCCTGATAAAGTAACCAAAGACAACTAAAGAAAGCGTCGACAGACTGGAACGTGGACGGGTTAAATGTGAAAGGAATGATTCACTCTTTCACTCTCTTACATTCCAACTTCTCTTTCTTATCACACACGCACACGCGCACACACACACACACACACACACACACACACACACACGCACACGCACACACACACACACACACACACACACACACACGTCTACACTCACCCGTAGTATCCAGGTGCAGTCTACGTTAGGAGGGTAATAGGAGGGGTAGTAGGGGGAGGTAATAGAGCCGTTCCAGGAGGAAATCGACCCTCCACAACCTGCAGGGGGAGTGAGGTGCACAGAATACACAACAACAACAAGGCAACTTTGCTCTACATCTGCTAATAAGTGGAAATAAATCATTCCAGCACGAATATGAACATATCACACAAGATTTGTCTGTTCATGAGAGCACTCAAACCTGCTTTTGGGATGGCTTGGAAGTAAGCTTTGAAGATTGCTCCATCCCTCTGTCTGCTGAAGGAGAAGGTGACCAACATCACATTCCCAGAGGATGTCAGCTTCATGACAGGCGACGGACCCGAAATAGGCAGCCCACACCACCTGAGACAGGTAAATGCATCCAGGATATGTATATGTACACAACATACAAATGAGACACATTACAGAGACGAGATCAGCACTGCACCAGAGAATGAATGTCTTTACCGTGCGATTATCTTGTTCTGTAATGGAAGTAAAAAGTCGTAGGCCGAGAGCTTGTGGGCGGTGCAGCTTCCTGGCGTGGCACCGTGCAGGGTGAGGATGACCAGTCGAACCACGTGACCCGACGGCACACGAAGACGCCACTGGTAGTACGGCTTCTTGGGACTCACAAGGCTCAGGGTGCGGTTGTTGCCATATTTGGCATAGAGGTCAAAGGACATCGCTAGACAGAGGACGTGATTTATTCAATATTTAGATAAATATTTAGAAGACGAACGATGTTCGGTGCACTTGTTCCTGTTCTGTCAGCAGACCCAGCATGCAGGCCTTGAAAGCAGCATTAATGGCCACCTTAAAAGTTGAGATCACACTTTGTCTCTAATTATTAACTCGTCATTAGAAACCTGATCTTAAGGTTTTGTGATATTAAGTCAAAGCCTTGCTCTTCTCACCTTGGAAGCCAAGCTGCCACTTCCCACTCTGGATGCTGTTTGGATTCTTACTCTTGTCGGATTTTTCTTCTGATTCAAAGTCGTCAGGGTCCAAACCTACATACACACACAGAACATGCCAAAACACTCAAATTCAGGACCACTCCAGAGCAATAAATACCCTTATATAAAATCAGAAATAACATTTAATTCTAAAATTAAATAAAAATGAATTATTCCTGGGTAAAATATTTAAAAAGCTAGGGTTGGCCATTAATTAGTTGTTTCTATTTTAAATGTCATGGTGTGTTAAGCATTTGTGAGTTTTTAATTTATGGATGTAACTGTTTAAAATCAATGTATTAGTAGTTAATGTATAGTATTAAGCTAATATCTGCATATTGTTGTGGCCAAAAACCACACGTGTGCATATGTCTGTGGTTAATGTGCATGTAATGTACAGTAAGAGCCTCTACCCAGCAGGTGGAGCATGTCGTCATCTTGCTCCATGAAATAGCGCTGCTCGTTGCGGCTGTCCTGCTGCACCTTGTTGCTGCCAGGAAGCCTGCGCTGCAGTCTCTCGGGGCCGGACCTCTGGATCGTCACTGCAACGGCATCCGGGGCGGAGAATTGACTCCAGTAGAAGACATTGAGCCCTTCTGCTCCTTCACTGTCACACAAAGGGTTTACAATGTTGCTATTCTGCAAAAAGGACATATAACCGAGTATGTTGTTGTCATGAATGCTCCTTTTGTGTATGAACTGTTGCACATGTCATTTCATCAGTAGGCTTTTTGTTAGTGCATCAAACCTGAAGGCAGTAATTCCTGAGTGCAGGTAGTAAGAGCTCCACGGCGAGGACTCGTAGAGTTCTGAGAACTGTATTTAAAAAAAGACAAAAAAGGATGGTTTACCACATATAGGTGTGACATCACAGCGGTGCAAGTGAGGTCACTTTTCACTTGTAACACATGAACACACCTGGTCAAACACGCCTGAGTTCAACAAAAGCATTGTTCTTGTGTGTGTGTATCAACCTCTGCTTGTGTGTATTTTGACTTTGAACAGCACAGAGCTCCATTGTGTCTCTACCTGCCGGCCGTGTAGAGTTAGGACCCTGGAAGGTATGGGCTCCTGGCCTTGACTTCACCTGTTCTTTAATGAACAGATGGCTGTACAGATACTATGACCACTTAACAAGCCTGCTAACTCACCCTCACAGCTGACTAAAGGAGCATTACACTATGTCAGTGTAGAGTTTGGGGGATTTACACCCATCAACTTGCCATTTCTCCACTGCTCAGCAAGAATGTTCGGCCGAGCATCTGACCCTTTGCTCTAAAATCTCAAATCCCCCCTCTCGTATCTCTGTCCAGCCCCGAATCCCTCTGTCATCCCACCCTGCCCTACTGTCCTGTCTCTCCCTCTCAACCCCCAGCATCAAACTGAGGTTCACCTCCTCTCTGTAGTGTTCGGCACACAGAGTGGCTGATTGTGTGAAAGCTACACAGACAATGTTTTTATTGAAGGCCTGCTCTTCCTCTCACTCTTGCTGCCTGGGCCTAGCTGGACTCACAAATGCCAGGCTTGTCCTCAGCCCTGAAAGGGCCCTGTCCCTGGGGGTCTCGGGAACTTGCACACACACACACACACACACACACACACACAGTGCCCAGCTCCTGTTTCAGCTTTACATTTAACACCACCAGAGAGAGACAGAGAGAGGGACAGAGGGGAGAAAAGTGGTGCAGAAAAAAAAAACAGAGAGAAAGAGAGTAGAGGACAAAGCCGAATAAAGAGAAAAGGAAACAAATAAGAATGCAAAGACATTAATGGGAAGTAGAAAGAGGACAGCGGTGTTTTGAAAGCCCAACATTAAAGACACTAGTAGCCTGCTGCAGTGAACCATATCAACGTTTGAACAGCAAGATCAGCTTCAGCTGAGAGCGGGAAGGTCAAGCAGCACTCTAACGTGTCATTCAGAGGGGAGGCAATGACAGACAAGTCCATCGTTCCACTTACATAATGGTTCAAAGCCTGAGCCTGCAGGCGGAACTGAGGAGAGGTGGAGTCAGTCAGCTCTGAGGAGAAGCTCAGGTTTGGGAACTCCACACTGCCACCGAGGAAGAACACTGAGGAGGGCGGAGCTGGAGAGGAGGAGGTATAGAGATTTGAGACAGGTGCACTTGTGTGACTGCGGGTATAAGTCACAATTAACACATTTTAAGGACAGGAGAAAAGCAGGTCATTACTCACATGTTAGGAAGTGGAGAGTCAGTGCAATGGCAGCAGCGAAGGGAAAGAAAGGCAGGAGAACCAACATCCATCTCCTCCAGGAGCCACAGACCGGAGCTCGCCCCCCCTCCACCTTCTGCTCCTCCTGGCCCTCAGGCTTCGTGGGGGGGCCCAGTGACTGGGTGGGCTCCTTCACCTCCCCCTCTCCCTTTCAGAGACAAGGGCATGACTCAAATATCATACCGGCTTTTAATGTCTGCGCTCAAGTTGCTTCTAATTGTTTGCATTTTACTCTTGTGTGCACGGCAATAAAGAAAAAGCAGCCTATCTGCCAAACTCAATGAGACATCGATTTAATGGCTGAGCAGCCACTGATTCAGGGAGAGTAACGGTGAGCATCTCGGAGCTGAAAGGAACTCCTAAAACATTTAAGGGGTTGGCAGGATTCCCCGGGGGAGCAGACAAAGCGTGGCTAGACGAGTCTGCTTTCCCACGGCCTGGCTCTGCGGTGTCAGCACTCAATCAAGTGTCTCACCCTGATGTGGACATGGTGATGTGAGAAAGACACCCACATACCGCTAGAGACAGATTTCGCAATTAAGATGAGCCGTGGCTGACTGGGTTTGATGGGTTCTGGTTATTGTGCATCATTTTGCTTTTGCCAAAAAAAAGTTAAACTGACAAATGTCGTTGTATACACATAGAACAGTTCTCGCAGAAAGCAAAGTCATGTTTGGCACAAATGCCCTTTACGCGCAATTAATAGAGCACACTGATGGTGCCTTACCTGTGCAGCGGAGCAGCCTGATAGTCCATGCCCGGAGACGCAGTACACTTCGCAAGTTTTTCTTTTGGGGAGAGTCCTCATAGCACTGTCCCGTTTAGCTCCGGAGAGGCGATATGCAACAATACCTCAGGCATAGAAACGATGGAGAGAGAGAGAGGAAACCCCCACTGTCGCTTCCTTTGAAAAAAAAAAAAAAAAAAAAGCGCAGAAATCCGACCTGAGCGGCTCGGATGCGGCGGGCATTCACCGCCTCCCGTTTACCTGAACTGGGCGGCAGGTGTCACACGGAGCCCCAGAATGCAGCGCGGGGGACAATGAGAGCACTATGAAGGGCTAAGCCTACCATCCCCACAACCATCAGTGGGGCAGATATTGTGGGCAAACTTCCTCGCTGTGTATGCGAGAGTAAAGCTGGGAGGCACAAAGGGGTGCTTGATGGAAACGTGTGCGAGGTATAACAATTGGGTTCGGCTGCTGGACCCTTGGATGCTCCATGGGGGCTCAATGACAACCTGCAAATAGAAAGTTTGGCACCAAACTTGACAGCTGTGAGGGTGCAACAGGACATAACAGGGTGTAACAGTGTTATTGTTATTGCTGCCTTGCTTTTGCTGCTTTGTCTGTCAAAGCACTTTGTAAACTATGTTTTTAAAGGTGCTATATAAATAAAGTTATTATTATTATTATAACATGGGTTTATAGTCCAAGAATTGGAGGGAGGAATGCAGCTAAGATACTTTATTAGAATAAAATCATTCAAAAGCACTTCCTGTTTGCTTAGTTGGGGGTGTATACCTGAGTCACATGAATAACACATAAAAGGCAAACATTGCTCTTGAATAAATACACAGTACACTGATGATGCTTTTATTATTTGGTGTGAGCGACAGAATATTTAAACATCTGCTGGCACTGGATGAATAAGAGCTTCATCATGTCAGCTGATATGGCTGTAGATCCAGGAGGTGAACTTGTTGACCCTGGTGTAAACCCCAGGCAGGTTTGGTCTGCCACAGCCCGCCCCCCAGCTGACGATGCCAATCAGGAACCAGCGACCCCCGCTCGGTCCCTGACAGGACAGAGGACCTCCTGAATCGCCCTGAGAAACAAAAAGTGCAGTTGATGCAGAAAGAACATGAAACAAGTATACGGCAACTTTCAAAGCTTCACATCCACCAGTATAAATTAAAGCGCAGGTAATTATGGGTGATTCAGTCAGATGTGAGCTCACCCTGCAGGCGTCACGCTCTCCAGAGGGGACCCCGGCACACAGCATGCGGGATGAGACAGGTCCGTAGCTCTTCTTACAGTCAGTCTGGCTCAGTAGGGACACCTCTGCTTTCTGCAGCACTGAGGGCAGCACTTTGTCTGCAGGGGGGCAAGATGGACGTAGATCATGCAAATGACAGATATGAATATATACACATCTGGGCTGCTTTAAGCTGACATTAGCAGTAGCTCATGAAGAGTGCAGGAGTTCATAAAGAGGCTCTCATCCTAAATGGAGCTGGAGAAAAGCAGCACAGGAGCATGTATCTAAATACTGTATGTAACATTAAGTTTATATTACTTACTGCATTATTACAATGATGTTTATAGAACACTGCATAAACTAGCCCCGTCAGACAAACCCCCCTAAAGGACATCATGGTTGTATTCAAGTATAAAAGTCACTGTGGTGACCAAGGTGTTGCTCACCCTCCTCAGAGCGGTATCCCCACCCGGTGACAATGCAGCGATGGCTGTCAGTGACAGTGTGGGAGGAAGGTGGCAGGCACACAGGCTGGACCAGCGGGCTGAGGGAGGGAGGCCAGGGCTTCTTCAGCTGCAGCAGGGCAATGTCATAGTCGAACGTGTACGCGTTGTAATACTCGTGCACCACGATCCGCTGGATCTCCCCCACGTGTTTGGCACTGCCCTGTGTCAGCATGCCGAGGTGGGCATTCCAGTAACGTGGGTCAGACAGCCTGGTGGAGTCAGAGGTCAAGGGTCATCAGAGGGAGACAGATGTAGATCATAATGTCTTTAATAAAACTTGAAAGCAGATGAGATCAGTGACAGGTTTGTTCATAAAATCAATACTATGGCCCGGAAGCCTTATACTTGATGATTGCCAGATTAACTAATATTATGCATGTACATGTTCGCAACTCGTGTCCACACAAAGGCATGACATGTGATGGGTGTTTGCAAGTACATTTACAGTGTTTTAAGGGGTGACAAGTTTTAAAGAATGGTATCCGTAAGAGTAGGCCTGCTGCTCTATATTTCAAATATAGGAGTGAGTGTGACTGACCTTTCCTTGCTGAAGCAGTGTGCTGCTGAGATGAGCCAATCAGAGGAGAGGACAGAAGCACCACAGTACAGGTTACCAGAGAAGTGGAGGCTGACCTGCCACGGCCACTCCCCCTCCACAGAGTTATCTCCACCTACGATACGCTCTTGTCCTGTAGATGAACCAATGTTCTTCACCAAGGAGGGACGACCACAGGCTGAGGAGCACAGAGATGGATACTGTTGTTATACTCGTTATATTATACTGGACACAACATATATGGACATGTGCAGTGTATTAGAAATCCCCCAACGAGAGACAAAGCAATGTTATTACTATTATGCTGACATACTGAGTCATCACCATGACTGCTGCCGCCTTATTAAAAAGTAGAGCTTTGACGTGTGTGTGTGTGTGTGTGTGTGTGTGTGTGTGTGTGTGTGTGTGTGCATGTACATTATTGTCCCGAATCAGTGAGTGATCACCTTGAGACCCCATTATGATGAAATAACAGCGAACAGAGAGAGCCATTACAGCTGGGTCACCTCAGTGCTGCAGGTCAGCAGGTTTGGTGCATGCTGCCCAGTAGATTATAAAATAACGACAACATTCTCATGAAGCCACATGAAGGATCTGGCAGAGAACTGGCAGTGTAGCGGCACTATAATCAGTATCAGTTGCTTCATTATGAGCCAACAACTCAGGTGGAACATAACCAAATGTGTGTGATCCTGGCTTAGTTGATAAATCATTTAACTGGTCTTCATTTTAGTGAAAAGCAACTTTAAGAAAGGTTCCTGACAGACTACAATTACGCTGATAGTAAGGTAAACAATTAAGATGATAAAAGGGTGGAGGAAACAGCATGTTACCATCATCTTACTTCCATAATTTGTTTGGAACTGGATGTTAAAATGTCAAATGATGGAGGCCAGAACAGTTGAGTTATTCAAAATTTGTTGACATGTTGACATTTTAAAAGAACCAAGGTGCAAGATTTATTACTAGAAAAAGGGGTGGATACAGAAATATAAAATGATATTGATTTTCCTTTCTTTATGTTGCCACTTCAAGATGTGCACATGGAGCAGGTAATGCAGAGCGCTCACCACAGTCAGCCTCATCACTGTGGTCCTGACAGTCAAGAACACCGTCACACTTTGCATTTTTCTTCAAGATGCAGGAGCCACTGTTGCATTGATACCTGATTGCGGAGCAGGTTGTTTCTGACAAAAGCAGAGAACATTATGGCAATTATTACTGGTTAAAGGGTAAAAAGGGGACACAGATTAACTGTAAAGATTCTTACCCTGAGTGCAGTTGATCTCATCTATTCCATTGGTGCAGTCCGTCTCTCCGTTGCACACAAACAAAGGATGCAGAGGGCTGTTACCACCGCAGTTCTTTGTCGGCCTCGCTGTGAAGATATGTAATATTTTTCCAATGTGTGACTTGATTCCAAATACAATCAAAAGACAGTGTAATGTGTTACCAGTACTTCACAGTGCCATTTTTTTTCTTTTAGACAACCAGTACTATGTAACTTATATAGGACAACTTACAGCAGAAGACCTCGTCACTCTCATCCTGGCAGTCGTCCAGGCCGTCACAGCGGCGACTCTTTTCCACACACAGTCCTGTGGAGCACAGGAAGTGACTCTGCAGACAGGCTGGTGCACACAGGAGCGGGAAAAGAGACAAAAATTGCTTTTGCTGCATTATTTCTACTCTAGTGACTAAAAACACCACAAGGCGCTTCTGTGTTTATGCCGCTCAAAACTATGTGAATGACACAAAATGTTTTCTCTCTGTAAAACAGATTGTAATTTTTAGAATCTACAAACAAAGTCATGAACTCACATCCACACTGAAGCACAATGAAACACCTATGATCTGTCATTTCCTACAGTGTATCCTGGCTGTTATAATGAGTCGGGCTCTGGGCCTGGCAGTGCTTACGCTGGCTGATATTGTAGCTGCTGTAGGATGCCTGGAAAGGCTGAGCAGAGTTACGTGAGCTGCAGCGAAACTCCACCTCTGGGCTGCGGTCAGCGATCCGAAACACCGTGTGGTGTCCCACGTAGCTGCCACAGAAACTGGGGAGGGAAAGCAACCATTAACCAACCATCACAGGGTGTTGTCATGGGATGAATAAGAATTGACATCAATGTAAGAAATAACTTAACGGCTAAATAATATATCATCAGACAGCGTTTATGATTGTAGATATTTCTAAAAATGGACACAATTACCTGAAATACTTGTGTCTTGAATACAGTGTAAATTTAGTTTTGAGTGTTAACCCTATGCCCACATACATGATTTCATTGACCTTCCACCAGCCATGTTCACAGCCCTTCACTTCCTTTGGTTTCAATACATAGTTCTGAAACTGCAGAGCAACTCCTAAAGCACTGTTGGGGGTCTAGAAAAAGTACAGAGTACACAATCAATAAAAGCTATTTGAAATCACCAGTAAAGAAAAACTCAGCCGCAGTTTTACAAGTCATGTATGTGTGTGTGCTCTACCTCGAACTTCCAGGTGCAGAAGCACTGTGGGGGCAGAAGGCTGGGGTGGAAGGGGCTGTAGATTTGACCAGTGATGCCAGGCTCTAACTGGGTCTCAATTTGAGACATACACACTGAGAGAGACAGAGACAGACTCAAGGATTATACTTTCACCGCCAGTGAATCCCAAAGTGGTCTCTAGATAAATCTCAGGGGTGCGAAGATGAAAAATGAAACGGGGGAGAATCAAAGACATCTTTCTTATACCCAAAACAATGTTATTATTCTACGGAAACCATAGGTAGTCTTATCCCCTTAAGGTCTCTTAAGATTACTCTGTTCACGGCGCATAGACATGTGTTTAGGGATCACACACACAACCCCAGGCATATAAAGTAACAAGGTAAATGTGTCATACTTTCTTTAACAATGGCCTCAAAGTGTCCTCTGAAGCTCTTGTTGCCGTTGGTCATTCTGAAGGACAGCAGCATGACATTGGAGGTAGACACCAGGGAGAATGAGTTGGACACTGGCTCACACATCCTGCAGCACAGAGACACACTTTAGTTTATGTAAGGTTTATGTTTTAGAGAAAATACAGTGACGAATTGGAATAAAAGCCTTTGGAATTGCTAATAATGTGGAAAAACAGACCTGTGCAGAATGCGCCCTCTCATGGGCAGCAGGGCGTCGTACACAGTCAGGGCATCATTCACACAGTCGCTGGGCTCAATGAGGAAGGAGGTGACGGTCAGACGGATCATAGAGCCGGGGACAGCGGTGAGTTTTACATGGCAGTTCACACCACCCCATGACGAGAAGACGTTTAAAGGGACGCTCAGCCCGGGAAGGTTGGCATACAGTTTATCTACACACTGTGAGCCTGGGAGGAGAAAAAACCTTCAGGGACACACATTATGACATACAGTGTAACTTTTATTGCACTTAAGTATCATCTCTTACCTGCTCCATATGATGAATAATCTGATCGCTGAACAGCTGGAGGAAGACACAATAATCAGTCTCTGCATTGATACACACTTTTAGGATGCACATGTAAACACACTGGCGCACCATTGATGAGGATGGAGTCTATATCTACTGGGAGACCCAGCAGGTAGCCTACGGAGGACCTGTTCATCAGGCTGGTGTGGACCGAGTCTCTGAAAATGGCTTCCACACACTCCTCACACACTGCTGGGCTCTTTAATCGAGGGACCACAAACACCATCCAGAAGTGAACCAGCACACCGCCCTTGTTGTTGTTACTGTGTGAGGAAAAATAGGGTTTACATCAACACTTTAAAAACAGGGTGTGTCGCTCAGCCGTAAATAAGTGTTGATGCTTGAAACTGGAATCAGAAGCACAAAGCGAAACATAAATATCAGCTGGACGTCTTTTTGCTTCATGATGATGATGGCTAACAGGCCCACCGTACCTGAGGTCTGAAATGACAGCTTGCTTGTAGAGTCTGGCCACTGAGGACACCTTGTACACATTGCTCACCTACGAGACACCAGCAATTAACTGTAAGAGTCTCTCAGATCCTGGTTTAGCACTAACCATCAGGTAAATAGCAGGGTTACATCAATACGTACCACGTGTTGTATTTTGTTTGCCATGGACACAAACTCATGGGATTCTGCCTGGCGGTACTCCGGGATAAACTCCACGTTGGCAACACGAAACACACCGGCAAAATACGCTCCACTGTTGCTCTCCCTGCGAACTAATTAAATCAAGTCAAAACTTGCATTATACGGTGAAGTTCCACTTTGATGCAGTCTTGTAATCAAACAACTATAAAGATATTAATATGGGACTTAAGTATAAGAATCCTCTCACTTACATATGAAGACCCACAGCAGGGACCACATGATAATCACCACCACACACACCACCGCTGCGATGATGACAGCCAGGTGAGGGATGCTCAGCAGACGGGCCTGCAGCCACTTGAGTCCCTTGGGCTTCCGTCTCGTCTTCCTGAACTTCCTGTAGATCTTCCGCAGAGTGTGGTCAACTGTGGCCACCTCCACAGACACATCTGCAATCTACAAGCCAGGGAGGGAGGACACATTCACACTCTTAATGCAAAGCGCCCATCGCGGTGGCAGTCAATTTGACTTGCCCTTTTCAATCTGTGTGGATTCTAATAGGGATGCGGTTAATGATGCTGAAATGATATGTAAAGCACAAGTCTCTTGACACTGTAGATCTGCCACCAGGTTCAGTGTTGGGACAAAGGGGCACAAGAGAGCACTTCGAGGACCACGAGGAGGTTAAATTACTGGAAAAAGATCAAGAGCACATAACCTTGCTTCTACCATTCATCTCTTATCACTGTACCTTATCCAGGTCAGCTAGTTTAGATTACAGTAGGCTGAACAATATGCTAATCAATCCAGAATGCACAGAGACATGAGTGGGCAAGTGTTCAAATAGCACAAGGTCACAGCATGCACTGAAAAAACATCAATGCTCATAAAGGTAAACAAAGCCATCACATTTAGCTGTTGATCTGCCAACAGTGACGTAAGCCCGAGTCTACCAGTAATGACGCTCCATTACCAGTCACTTTGGCTTGAGAAGAAAGCCCGACAGCAACGGTAACTCCATCAGATGCAGCGCTCGGCTCTCATTGAGTTACCCAATGCACATATATTATTCATTCAGTGTCATCCCATACTGTGCAAGCGGCACATAATCCATCACAAGTTAGTGGGATATAGATTCCCCTATTTTACACATTTAATCATTTAATCAATGACAAAAGGTGTTGAAGGTTTTGATGTTGTGTCCCCTCAAATCTCCAGGTTTTCATCTGGAGGACTGGCTGTATTCCTAATTAAAATGTGCCAAAAGGATTTAACCGATTAAAATTAAGATTTAAAATGTTGTAGTTTAAGTTACGGTACTTCTAGAATAATAACCCCACATTAAGATACATCTTACTTACACTGGCAGCTTGCAGTTGAGATGCATCGTCATCTCCGCTTGTATTCTCGTTGGCCTCGTGCTCTGTGCCCATGACACAAGCATCCCTTCAAGCCTCTATCATCTAATTCCTGATTTCCGGGTTTTAAGATCCATTCTTTTTTTCCTTCAGCAAAAACCGCCTTATATAAAAAACGGCAACAAACCGCGTAGAGCCACACAGCGCATTGTTTGGATGCACAGTCGAGTGAAACCAGATCCTGGCATTGGAGAAACGGGGAGCTCGCTGACGGCGACGTACCTCCTCCGGTCCTATGGCTAATGTTTCATTCATTAACTCCTATCGTTGCCTTCGATCTAATTCATTGGAACTAATATTCAACCACCACAAACAAAGTCTACCGGGTTTGCTCTGCAATAAAAAAGGAACAAACAACTGGAGAAAAAAACAAAATCTTAAAGTGACAACGTTCTCACTCGGTATGTTTGTACAAGAGTTTTATTTACAGTGTTAACAAAGCAGGTGACTGTGTCAGTTAATTTATCCTTCGTCTATCTTGTGCTCAGAGTTGACAGCCTCGCAGCAAAAAAAAAAAAAAAAAAGGGTCCAGCCTCTGTGAGATAAACTAGAACCATGTTTGTCGGCGTAAAAGCAGAATATACATTGTCATAATTAACATTTAAAAAATCTTTCAGTTGGGATTTATAAGAGAAAAGGGGGTTGGGAGTCTCTTGAGTGAGCAGCATCTTCACGGCAACACAATACAGAGTCAGTATTTTAACACTTTAGACAAGCCCCTTCCGAGGCACTGAACTTCATGATGCAACAAAATCAAACACACAGAGAAAAACTCATGTGGCACAAAAACGTAATTTGACATTCACAGGAAAAAACATATTTAAGTGTTCTTTTGAGACTTCAGGATGGTTTGGACGTGCTCTGAACATGCACGGGGGGGGGGGGGATGAGGGAGAAAGAGCTTCATTTCTTGAAAAAGGCATTGCGGGTGATGCTGTACAACAGGTGATGAGGCTTTCGTTTTGGGGGCTCGGCCAGTGAAAAGACCTGCTGCTGAGGCACGCTGGTTGGGATGGTGATGTGACGCTGGTGAAGTGGGTGAAGGTTTTGGTGGTGTGGTGGGACAGAACCAGAGTAACCAATGTCTACATGGTGAATGGAAAAAAGACAAAAAATAAAAGTTAAGAATGGAAATAAAAATGAAGATAGAAATTTGATAAAATGTAAATGAAGAGCGGCATTAAGTAAAACATTTCCTTACTTTTGCTCTTCTTCTGTTTGGCTCTTCTGGCATTAACAATGGCCTGTTTTCTTTGCTCTTCACTTATTTCCATTCCTGCCAACACACACACACGTCAAAATATTTCCAGCCACCCCCTTTCTTCCAACAGTCGCTTCACCTTGTTCCCCTTTTACTTGACATCTACCCACAGTAGCAGTTTTGCGTCATGAATGAAAGGAATTTCTCGACTCACCCATTTCTTGGTCTTCTTTGACTCTGTATCTCTCCTTGGCAAAGGCCTGTAACCACCTCTGCTTGTCCTGGGCCTTCCTACAGCACAGCACACACACAAACTCCAGCGTGGAGGCGTGGCGCAGGCGCAGAGCATTCCTCAGGGTCAGGCCCAGGTCTAAGTCCCGCCCATCGGGTACATCCACAACCTCGGTCTGGTCCATATCCAGCCGTCCACGGTAGTGGAGCAGGTCTCTGCGCAGGACGTCTTTTTTACAGAAGACCAACTGGTGGTCAAACAGGAAGAAGCTGCGCTGTTGCATTTTGCCTTGTCGGACGACTCGAGTCAGCTCCCCAGAGTGGATCAGCTCTGAGCTGCGCTCCAGCACATCGGGCCCCTGCAACGGCACGTTTATACAGATACAAGTACAGTCAAAAACATTTATCAAATATATTTAATATTCTTCACCGAAGGGCGGTAAAACATATACACTACATTTGATTAATAACCAGAGTACAACAGGAGGAATATTGATTAGCTCTCATCACCTCCCAGTGTAGAATGTCCACCTGCCAGTGAGCGATGGTGTCGACGCTCTCCAGCCGCCTCTTCCTCTCATTTATCAAACTGGCCACATTCTTCATGGCCTCATAAGCTTTGCTCACTCCGCTGTAGTCACTGCAATAAATCAGCAAAGGAACAATGAGCATAGGGTCCACCGTGCACATTAGATTGATAGAGAGGACATTTCCATTTATAGTAGTTCAATCACAATCATGGACAAAGTAAGTTATCAAACCATGAATTCCATTATTTAAAGTGAATGAATGAATGATTATTGGATTGGTTAATTGGTTAGCTTATGCTAGGCCACAAACACTGTACATATCATTGCAGCTATTAGCATGCAGCTATTAGCATGCAGCTTTCATTGTACAGCCAAGGTAAAGTAATGCTTTACAGACAAGAGTTTCATTGATTCAAGGTATAAGATGTCATAAAATGGGCTTGTTGTAGAATTACATGTCTGTATAGCAACAAGCATCATTGGGTCCTGAAGTAGATGGCTTGAAAATAATGGTGAAGGCTGGAGTGCAGTGAAGTTGCCATCTTTGCTTGCGTGCACCAGAATGTGTAAATAAATAGATGCTCAAAATGTACAATAAGCGCAAGTAGTAAAAGAGTAGTATAACTCGTGAAGTAATGAATATCCAGTACCTGTGGTCTTTGGGGGTGTACTTAAGCAGTTCTCCTAGCTGCAGGGGATATTTACAGATCTTCTGAACGGGCGTGAGCAGGAAACCTGCAATGGAGATGTCGATCATCTGCTGGAGGAGCCGGCAGGCCTCAAAGAAATGCTTGAATTTGCCCGACTTCATGAGGCGCTGCAGCTCAGCGCAGGCTACTGGATGAGTGTTACAATAGTCGGAGTAGATAGAGAAGCCCTCTCCCTTAGGACAAAAGAAGATAGATTCAATGAAAATGTGGAACTACTAAATCAGGTAAATGAATGAGTTGAATTGGGAAAGGTTTTGTGTGGGGTTGCCTACCTGCAAGAGAAAACAAGAGCCGATTTCACTGAGATGCGGTTGGTCTTTGTTGTACTTCTTCTCCAGGTCTCTGAGAAACTGCCTCTGAAACCTGTAGATGTCCTCTATGTTGCTGAAGATGGTCTTCAACTGCAGCTCAGTGAACATGTCCGGGTGTTTACGGCACTGACGGATGTAACCCTGGAAGTTTTACAAAACCAGATCGCTGACTCCACAGAAGGTACGGAAACAGTTCAAACACTGGGCAACAGGAGGAGCTAAAGAGAAAAGTCATTTCTGAAAATGTAGCTTACGCTAAATATTCTAAAAAAAAAAAGTTGAACTTTATTGGAACGTAGGTCAGCGTAAGAGCAGTGTGTGAATCATGTATAGAGAAGCAGCAGCCCGAGATGTAAACATTGCAGCTCTGACCTCACAGATGTCTTTTAGGTGCTTGATGTAGATGCGTTCAGTATTCATGATTTCCTGAACCACGTTGGTTCTCATCTGCTCCTTGTGCTGAGGGCTGTGTGTGTCCCTGGGAGCTGGATCTTCCTGGTCCGCTACACTCTCCACACTTTCTGCACTCGAGTCCTCCTGGTTCACCCGCACCTGAAACACATCCACCACACACACACACACACAATGGGATCTCCGGAGCAGCATTCAAATCATAAATAAATCGGTTTCAGTCAGGATTAGTTTTCCAAACATCTTCTTTCCAGTCCCCACACATGGCCAAACAAATATGACTCTTGACATATTTTTTGCTTTTCATGAAAGCTCCTTAGCAAAATAAAAACTATTACAAAAGATAGAACAATAACTAGTTAAACTACAGAAAGCTCCACATCACTAAGGTAACATGTTTACATGTTACACAAGTTGTTCTCTTGTTCGGCAACATTGATTGACCATCTGCCAATCAAATAATCTCACCGTGGTTACCATAGCCTGCCTAATTAAGACTCAACTGTCAATCAGCTCTGGTCACCACAGAAACCAGCTGAACCTCTGAGGTTTGAACCCTTCCACACACACTGATGAGGGCTGGTGAGGGTTGTTAGGAGCTAAGCCCGTTTGCGGGTCTTTTCCTGTGCTGCTGGAGAGCAAACGTGCGTTTAGACAACGTAGGTCAGGAAGTCCACTTACCCTCACAAAGCTGGAGGGGAACCAGGCCTCCTTGTCAGCCCCCCTGCCCCACCACCAGTCCTTATGCGAGGCATCCAGGACACGGATAACATCTCCAGCCTTGAAGGCCAGCTCCTGCTCCTCCATGGTCACATGGTCCCAGAGAGCCTCAGCATACACCGTGTTGCCAGAGCTTATCCACTGAGAGGAACACACACAGATAAGATAGAAATACAATTACATGCCGGCTAAGCCCGTGTCTAACATGTACGATTATGTCTAGACTTGTGGACACTGCGGTGGTCGTCTGTTCCGTCAAACAGCTTGAAAACATTTTCACATGGCCGTTCACGAGGCACGCATACAACGCGATTAAAGGTTTCATCATGAATTCAATACACATCTTTGGGAGAAGATGTTCGAGTGGTGCAACATGACATGTTCCCCTCCTCGGCTTTACCTCGTTGAGCACAGAGAGCTCCACCCCCGACTGGAGGTAGGGCGTGACATCAGTGAGCTCGTCAAAGCTGCCCTCCTCCTCCTCACTCACGCTGTCATCAAGTGTCGTCGAGCACTCAGACAAACCATCTGCAACACATATACAGAGGTTAAAAATAAATAAGTATGGAGCTGATAACGTTCTGACAAGATCTAAATCATTCAGAAAACAAGCCACAGATGGAGGCACACCCACATTCTCCTCCAACACACTTATTGACATTCCCAGACTCTGCTTTCCCACAGGCTAAAATGTGTGATCGACAACAACCCCGCGTTCTCACCGCTGAGCATTCTGTGGAGCTTACGCCGTCCAACGCGGTCCAGTCCGATGGGGGTGCTCTGGGAGAGGACGGAGGGTCGAAACCTGGCGGACACTGCTCTGTAGGGGGGAACCTGGTGGGAGGGGATGGGCGGCCGCGACAAAAGCTGCTGAGAAGAGACGAGAAAAAAAAACATCCTGGGATTTAAGGAAGAGCTCGCTTTCTCAACACCTTCCTGCTCCCTCAATTGTCAGATAGCCTGTGACTGTTTGACAGATAACATTCATAGCCAGGACCAAATATAACAGACTTTTTCTTTTCTGGTATTTTATGCCTTCACCAAAGAGAGAATTCCTTCTTTGGCAACTAGATCAGCCTGAAGCCAACCACTGAGTCATTGAAGGGAAGTATCCGACCACATTTCCAGTTCATACACAGTAGATGGAAATTGATCTCAGCATTTTCATTGTTTTGAAAAACGATGTGCTTCCAGTGGGTTTAAACCATAACTGTAAAGACTTACAGAAGGAAGGCGGTCGTCTTTCTCCTCAGTATCAGCAGAGAACAGATCAACAACTCCTATGACAGAGATTGGACGCTGCCTCGTGTATTGAACGTCTCCGTTTATGCTGCAGTTCTCACGGCTCTCTCCGTCCCCGCATGCGTCACCACCGCTGTAGTCTTTATGGAATGATGTATTTGCTGTCCTTCCTTCAGCGTGCAGTTCTGCCACTTCCTCTGGAATAGAGTGCTTCCTGGAAACGAGCTGCCCGTAGTCCGAGATGGGACGAGGTCTCGAGCGTCCACTCCTTCGCCTGGCTTTGACGGAGGGTATTTCCGTGGATGCATCTGTGGGTGATGTGGGTGACTCCGAGAGGCATGGAGGAGAGATAGGAGGGGTGCTGCTGGTTGTTGGAGAGACCTCCTCTGTTTGGAGAAGTGCTTCTGGCTCTTGTTGATCTGATGTCGCCTAGGGATCAAAAAGTATCATTCAAAACTCAGTAAGGACGAAGATATTGATTTTCCCCGTTCAATGATCTGCAATGCACGCAGACGTAGAACATGTTTGTTCATCAGAAACAAAATGGTACTCTCCGCAAGTCATAAGAGCTCCAACTAGACACAACAGTCTTGGTTGGATCTCAAGAGGGAAACTTTCTCAGTGAACTTTATCAGGACTCTCCTGAGAAACTTCATTATCATGTGAAGGTATTCAAGTTCACAAAGTGACTGATTCCACATACTGAACACAATGAACCTTAAATGCTTATCAAGTTCAAATAAGAACTGCAATAGAAATTCCACAAATATTCCACAATTAAATGTTATTCTGTATGTGTTGTCAGCATGTATCGTTTACTCAACGCTCAAATATTGGCTAGTGGTTACTCATTTGGAAATTGTTCTGTTAAGTCAGCCAGCAGCATCAAACCTCACCTCTTGGTTCTCTCCATCTGGGTCCGGTCCCCGGCATATACACTGGAAAGGCACACAGTGGACTAGCACCATTGTGAACACACACACGTACGCACACACACACACACAGACTGACCTGTGCCTTTAATGTTTTTGAGGCCAGTAAGAGCCGCTTGATTTGTAAGGTAAACAAATCACATTTTTCCGGTTCATCTTCAAAGGCCAAATCGTACTCTTAGATAAAAGCACACTTCACTATAACGGTGTGTCTATGGATCCCGTCTGCCTGGTGGTGCTGCTAGCCGTCCAAGGCCCAGTGTCCACGGTGCTGGACTTTGATCCACTTGGCTTCAGCTAGAGGGAGGTGGGGGGGGGGGGGGGGGGGGGGGGGGGGAGCAGTTTTGTGCAAGGGCCACTAATCATAAACAAAGTCTAATCATTAACTCTGCTCCTTCAGTGTGCCTGGTAGCACAGAACAGCTGGCTGAAGCACGTGACCCTCAGTCAGTATGTCATACACGGCTGACAGGGAAAAGGACAGTGAAGAACGATTTATGCTTACATCATTATTTATTAGACACCGAAGGGGACTTTGGACACACACAGCTCTCTTTTTTTTTTTTTTTAAAAGCATGCGAGCACAATGCTGACAAGCATCCATACGTTGACATGCAGACTTATCGCAGCGGGTTAGAACCATGCCAGATTCAAAGATCACTTCAGAAAATCACTTCTTAGAGGTGTGATGGTTCATTTCCCAAGACAAGGGTCAATGCCATTCAACAGGAACATTGGCATCCATTAATGATCACGCCCTTCTAGATTATAAGCAAAACCTTTCCACTCTTAATTCCTTCCTCTTTTGAAAGTTCACAGAGAGCCGGTTATCTAGTGATTTCCAATCCCATGTTTTGAAGTCAATGATAAAGATGCTGCTAATGTGTGACACATTTTGCAACTTTGTTCCCTTTCAGTTGCAGCATATTGTATCCATCTAGTCTTTGTAATCAAGGAGACCACTTGCATAAAGATAACACTCGCTTGATGCCATCATTGTATCAGAACATCTGCCTCTCCTGCGCTAATAAGCAGGGTGAGCTAATACCGACTGCTAACAGAAGCTAAATACAGTATGCATAATAAGACCCCTGTCATTTTTGACACACATGATTTTCATCCCTCACCTCATTTGGTAGCATGTTGACTTCAGTCTGATCTTGTTGTTGGGAAGCTTCTTCCTGGCTAAGAGGAGATGAATCGCATCCTGCTGTCGGTTTATAACCACCTGTCGTGGCCGCAGTCAGTGATTTATAATGAGGTTCATAATGAGCAGTCTGCTCTGTTCCCTCTGAGGGCTCCACAGAAACCAGGCTGATAAGGACCTGGTGCTGCTGGGGGCCGTCACTGTATTCAGGCTGTAGAGGAACCAGAGGGGTGCGTTCGACAGACATGACCCGGGCTCTGACAGGCGAGGGCCGGCGCTGCCGCCCGCTGCTTGTTAGGCAAGGCACGCGGCGGGAGTAGTCATCGTGGAGACGGGTCAGGGGTGACAACGGAGTCAGAGAGGTAGGGCTGGGGGAGGGACTTCGCCTGCGTCTGACGGTCAGGTCAGTCAGGCTGCCTACTAGCTTTAGCATCGGCCCCTTGGTCATCGCGGGGCTCTTCCTGCTGCCAACAGCGTGGCCCTGGAGGTCCACCGAGGAGGCGCTGGCTGTCCTCTGGATGTTTGCGGTCCCGTTTGACGTGCTAGTCCTCTGGGTGTCCTCCTGAAGCAAAGGAGGTCCTGGAGACGGGGCTTTGCTTCTGAAAGGTGCATTAAGTATGTGAAGATTCTCTGCACTTCTGCTCAGTCTGCTCAGCACCTTCACATCTGTGCTCTCGTTCACGTTCTTTGTTTGGACGTTGATGCTGGATGTCCGATCTGGTTTCCGACTGTCCGTAGCTTCACTTGTGCCGCTTCCTGCTACCCTCCTGTTCCCCGTGTCCAGTATAGAGATGCGTCCTGCTCCGTACGCTCTCCTGATACTCCTCGAGAACCGCGTGTTGCGCATGAGACCATCTCCTTCCTCATTTTCCTCATCATCGAAGTCCTCAATATCTGATCGACAGTGGCTCATCGCAGCAAACGTTTGGCCATAGAAACTTCCATTTGACACACCGTATCCGTCTGCAAACTTTAAATTATTTGCATCATCGAGACCAGGGTCAAAGTTGGCCACACCTGTGCCATTAGCCATGTCCTGATCCGATGGGTCATGTTCTCCATCTTGGCTGACTGCCCCTCTACTCTGTATACCCTGGAGCACAGAGGAGCGGAGCTTTTTGAAGGAGTCCACAACACCCAGTCCCGGTAGTCCTGACCGGGACTGGGGGACAGTGTTGCTGTCGTTGCTGTGGGTTGAGGAGGAACTGTCGGTGGTTGGACTGTGAGCGGGGAAGGGGCCCTTCCTCGGGTTAGAAAAAAGCCTCATAATTCTTGAGGAATAAGGCTTTCCCTCAGGTTGACCTATAACAGGGATGGACCACGAGGAGGAGTTGATGCCATTCAATCGGTTCTCGTGAGGACCTGCAGTCACCGGCTGTACTTGGGCGCCACACCCGGACAGCAGAGATGGGACTACGCTTCTGTCAGCATGGCTGTGGAATGGGAATATATCACTGAGGGGTCTGCTTTGGATCAGCGGGTCAGCGTTAGAGTTGTGGAGGCTCGGGAGAGAGTCTTCGCTGGTGGACAAGACCCTGTCCTGTTGTTCTGCCTGCAAAACCAAACAGAGATTCATTATTCAGCATAATAATAAAGAATTGAGAGTGTGTAAACTTTACACTATAGTTTCCTCTGCGCTTGTATGTGGGAGAGGAGCAACAGAGAGAATAAAGAGAGAGACACAGATAAACAGAAGGATCTCCCTCAGTGTGCACACACAGGATCCAGAGGAGTAAAACATATTTCACTGAGAACACTACGTGCATTTGTCCTTGGTGCTGTATTTCAATGTCCAAGGAGAGCTGAGGCCCAGGTCGGGTTGGTGTTTTTCCAAGTTCGGCTTTATGCGAGTGTGTGTGTGTGTGTGTGTGTGTGCGTCCGTGTGTGTGCTTCGGGGCAGTGGCAAATGCAGCTCGAGCCTTTGAAGTGGGGCTTTGTGAGCGTGACTAAGCAATGAAACTTGCTAATCCATTGTGATTAATGCAATAAATTGCCCAGTTTTCTCCAGATTACGTCGACGATGAGGTGACGGTGTGGGGGAGGGTTGTGTGGTCTTCAAATCAGTAAACATAGTTGGACAATAATGGCAACATAGTATGTTGAATGACTATACAACGTATCATCCCATATAGACCTACTTTTCCAGACCAACAGAGAAATAATTTCTCTAAAACAACAGTTTGTGGTTGTAATATCAAAATCATGGTGTGAGACCAGACATCCTCTGAGGTTTTGGTTATTAGAATAATATAATATGGTACAAATTTCACTAAAAGTTTACTTTTCATGTTCTTGAAGGGTTTAATTACAGTTAAATGGAGCAACAATTATCATCATATTTACTGTATAATGTTACTTTAACCCCCCCCAACCCAAACCCTTTATTTAATCCATGATAAACTACATCATCAGTATACACTTTTGTTATAAATAATTAATTAATTGAATATACCACTTCTAAATGCCAATTCAGGGATGTTAAAAATATAATTACTTCAATCACTGCTGATTCTTTTACATTTCTTGTCTCCTAAGAACACACCTCACTATATTGTTATTATCATTCAGGTATTCAACATAAAAAAAAAAAAGTCACCATCACTTCGAAGGCAGCGCTGCCTCCACTGTCTGCTATCTAGGCTCCACATGCTGGGAGCTGCGGGGCCCCTGGAGCGCTCCCATACCTCCCGCCCTCATGCGTGTTCAGCAGCAGTCGGGCTCTCTCTCAGTCAAACTCTCTGTGGGATCTTCTGTCACTTGGACCGGCTCACTCCATCACACAGAGCACTTATGTAAACACAGAGCCACCGCTGCCAAGCACCGCTGCTGACAGACAGTAAACACCCCCTCGTGAACAATGTGCCGCTTTCAAAGCTACGCTGAATTGTCTTCTTGTACTTTCTCCCTCCTCTGCCACTGAAAGGATCACTTTGAGGAGCAGCAGCTGGAAAAAATAGACGCGATCAATTATTCCAGCTGTTTTTCAAGCAGAAAGATTAGATAGGAGAGGAACTTCTACAGCTCGAGTGGCTTGTTTCTGTTTTGAATACTCGTGTCGTGCGATCGGCCAGTCTACCGACTGTGCCATCCTTCAACACCTTTCTGCTTTCTCCCTAAACTTGGAGCAGACTATCACAGGCCACTTGGCTTCTACAGGTCTGGCAGGTCTGTTGACAATCCATAACTAACAATTGAAAAAAAAGATCAAACACTGACAACTGCAGTTTTCTTAACTATGAAAAGCTGCTCTTACTCTGAAAAATATAATACAAAGGAATACTTAACTGGTTTTTGTTTTTTACAAGGTACTGTATTATGTTGTATGGGAAAAGCATAATTCCGAGAATATTTTAAATTTATCTCTAAAAGTCAAGATCAAAAGTTTAAATCTTTGGCATCCTCTCCTCCATATTTTCTTAAGCTACTACGTCCATGTCTACAGCTATGCATATTGCAACATCCAGACAAATATTACTCACGTATATGTTTATTTAGACGCCCTACTGTCTGTGAATGCAGGTCACTTTTCCTGTGAACTTTCCTATATCATCTTTGCTCTGCCTCCGTACCAGGATCACTGTTGCTCTGTGGCTGTGGATGGGAGCGGTGCACTGGGGCCCTGGTCCACAGTTAATTAAGAGCTCAGGGAGGAGCCCCCCCCCCCCCCCCCCCCCCACCCCCCCCCACCCCCCCACACACACACACGGCAGCCAGCTGGAGCCAGCCTCAGATTAGACTCCCAGAGACGAGGATGAAAACACTCACCCAGATACATAAACAAGTATACAAGGGCTCAAAGCATGCACTGCAAAAACACATGCACAATTAGTTCGAGCATCCTTTCACATATAGCACGGCCCATGTCCATGTGCACTCACACACATGCGTGCACTGAGCTGAGCAGGGAGGAAGGCATTTAAATCACAGACTCCCTTCCTGTTGGGCTACAAAACCCAGAACGGTTATGCAAGGAGTCATAAATGCATAGTGATTAGTGACCTTACCCATAGTTCACCTCTGCAGAGGCATGTCCTGCCTGAGGCTGGGATAAAACAAATTAGGTCAAAATGAACTGAGCATTAAATTGAAAAACCACAAGACAGAAAGTATCGAGGGAAAGTTTTTCTGTCATTTTCCGTTCTCTGGATTAACTCGGAGACAGACACAACCGCCCCGGAGCAACACCGCCATTCCTTCGTAAGCTGTCACATTACTGGTCGTCTATTTGTCTCAAGGAATGAAGACATCGCTCTAACATGTCCTAAAACAACACGCCATAATGTTTTAAAGAACAGATTGGCTGATTAGCTAAATCACGGTGTGTAACCGGGGTTCTGTGAAACTTAAGCTGCACACATGTTCAGAACTAGAGCAAAAATTCACTGTGTTTTGTCTTTCAAATGAATCAGTTCACATCGTGGTTGTACAAGTGCCTCGATTATAGGCACTTGTACAATATTGAATCCATATTAAAACCTTACTAGCCTCGATGCTTGTTATCTGACTTTACAGCCTGTTCCCTGGCAAAGATTAAAAAGCGTCAGCATAAAAACTCTGAAGGAAATGTACTCTATGAGGGACCAGTGTGTGGGAGAGGGAGTGTGTATGTTTGTGTGTGTGTGTGTGTGTGTGTGGCCTATTCCTCTCTATCCCAGTAATAATCTTATGAGCGGAGCTTTACCAGTCTGTGGTCAGGACTGGTTTCATCTACACATGATAGCCTAATCAGGGCGACAACTAAGCTATTCAGCACTGACTGAGAGTGACACCCAAAGCTTGTAAACAGCCCACAAGGGCTTGACAGCAGGGGGCCACTTAGCCTGTGTGCACTCTACATTTTAAGGGGGGAAAATTAAGAGATAAAAAGGCAAAGATTCCACAAACGGTATTCATACAAAATATGTCACCTATGTTGTGGTCACATGATTATGAGATCGACAACGTGTCCAGTCTGGATCATATGCTACCGGTTCAGTTTCATGGGTAAAGTCTCACATTTTTCCATGACCTAGTTCCTCATATTTTGATATGCAAGATAGAAGGAGATTAGGAGATGCCACGCCCCTTCCTATAGAGCGTGGGAAGTACAGATACAGGCCAAACCAGGGAGTGTCACCACTCTCACCTGATCTGCTGTGGACTGTCGCAGAGACAGACGGACAGAAATCTAACACCACACAGTGCACAAGGCTTAGAGAGGACAAAACACCACTGAGTCTCGTTGTTAACAGCCAACAGTGTAACCTGACAGCGATGCAACAATAACCATAAGACTCATTATTCAAATGGGGATCTGAGACAACCTTAATCATGGGTTCCCATCGGTTTGTGGGTTGGGAAATAGTTTACGCTGCAGGTTGATATGAACACAGCATTTCCCTGGCACAGTTGACTCAGTCACAGCCCTGAAAATGGCTGGTAAGTTTCTTCTTTGCTCTATGGTCTGAAGTAGAAAAATAAGAAAAGTAATGCAGACTACATTCATAAACTACAGACAATTTGCCCTCTTTTTAATTACAACCGTGTATAATATAAAGTAGCCTGGTGTAAAATGATATCGCAGTAGTCTACCGTTGTAAACATTTATAACCTCGTTTTTATACATCCTCTATAAAGCAGAGGAGTGTGGCCCTTTAATATTTAACAGTGAGTGATCTTGACACCACAGTTCACCTCTAGTATAAAATAACATCTGGGGAGCCACGAAAACAAGATATTTAATTGTGAGAAAACTGTAGTGATGGCTGCAGACCTGTAGCTGAGTTAGTACAAGAAGGAAGCAGACTCTGGAGCTATGGAAGGGGATTACACTGAGAAGTTTTCTAAGCCCACAAAGAACTCGGGGCCAAACTGCTTATTTATTTCTGCATTAATTAACTTTCTTTGGCCATAAAGCTCTTTGTAGTAAGTGGCCTCCCCCCCTCCCCAAACCCCTCCTTCACCAACTCCCTGCACAGCCTGGCATCTCCCACATCACTATAACAACCACGGCTGTAATGCACGACAATAACCCCCTCTGGTCCCATTTCACACAGCAACACAAGAGGGGGAAATCACCGCAAACTGTAATGCGACACACGATTATAATAAATCATTTAAAGGTGTTGTAGCATAACTTGTCGCTTGTTTTAGCTGTGACTTAAACGTATGCAGATAATAGAAAACATAAAGTTGCTCACCCTGCTCATAGTCGCTGATGTTGTCCTCCTGACCCGTCTTCTCGCATCAACAGAGCAGCTGTTTTCGTTGTTTATCCATGGTGGAGTAGCCCGGGTTTCTCTGAGCTCCCTGCTGCCTCGCACTCGTCGTCTCGCAAAAACATGTCGGGTACAAAAACAGCGACAAGTGCGCTGGCTGCTGCTGACTAGTTACCCCGCAACATATTGAGACAAATGGCTGTCTGACTCCTTAAAGACACTGGGCTAGCAACTTGAGCTAGCTCACGAGCTCACTGATCAACTTTTTCTTCCACCGACCGGCAAAACCTGTTTGTAGTCAAGGAACCGCACAAAATAAATACTGAGTCATGCCATTTCTTCCGAAGTTGTTATTTCGATGATGAGTCCAGTTCAAACAGCTCTTTCTTGCAGGATCGAGCTGGCGAGCATCATTAATGCACTTGTTGCAGTGTTTCCAGGGGGCGAGGCTTCAAGAGGTTACTGGTTGACCACAGCATAGACCATACGGCTAACAGCCAATCATAATTTAGTAGATGAGCCCGTCACCGCGAAGCCACGCCCACGGTGAAACGCTCTTCATTGAAGAAAAAAAGGAATGCTGCTCCTCATTTCCTGCAGCTCCTTGAACAAAAAAAGACTGGACCTTCCAGTTGCTGTAGCAGGTCTTCCTCTTGTAAAGTTGCCAAGACAATTAATGTCTCGGGTATTTCTGTTGTGCATGCCTATCCCCAAATACCTGAGTAAGAATCACTTCGTGACACTTCCTGAATGTTGTATTGGAACAGAACAACGAGGAAAAATAAAAGACAGAAGCTGAAACAACTTTTGCTTGCGTCAAACACCACGCCTCTATTTGATGTGTGATGATGTTGTTTTTTTATTTACAGGCTGATAATCATTTTACGTCATGCACATGCCATACCAGCAGTGGGAGACAATTCAGATTATTTTAAAGTAGCAATGCAACAGTGTAAATGTCCTGCATTTAAAATTTGATTTAAGTAAAAGTATGGAAGTATTACCAGCAAAATGTACTTAATATTTAAAAAAGAAAAGTACTCATGATGCTGAGAAATTGCTCCTGTGTCTACATTATATTATTGGGTTATTATCACTGGTGCACACATGTGTTAAAAGGTAAATTACAGTGTGGAGCTGTTTTAAACTACTTTATATCCCTGGGTAGTTAATCTATAACAATACATTGTAATGTATAATCAGCAAAGCGACCACAGTAGTCAAATACATGCAGTGGAGTAAAATGTATGATGTTTCGCTCTGAAATATAATGTAGTAAAAGTAATGAAGTAGCATAGAATGGAGAAGCTCAAGTAAAGTAGTACCTGCGAACAGTAGTTGAGAAAATGCACTTTATTACATTGCACAATGCATTGCAGAGTCGACCAAAGTTTACATTTACCAGCAGTTTTAAAGAAATTATGCCTAACTCAAGCCCCAAAAATTAAGAACCCAGAGAAGGTAGTGTCATCATCTTCATCAGCAAAGAGCCCATTGAACAGCTCTCCTCCAGCCACCTGCAGCCATACCTTGTCCCCCACAGCCAGGTGCAGCACAGCGCCCCCTGCTGCCTGATCTTCGCTGCTCTGGTAGGTATCTGTGGTGTGTATTATCCTCACACCGTTCTTCACCAGAGCCACCTTCACGTTTCTGGCGTAGACGGTGATGTGGTAGTTGAAGAAATAGGCCCCTGCTGCGGAGCACGTGAATCTTCCTGTTTGTGGATTGTAGTGATTCTGTTCATTGTAAATGATCTTGTCGAACCGGATCGGTGCGTTGGCTGCTGGGAGTTTACTTTGCGCTGTGAGTCCCACAGAGAAGGCACTTTTAGAGATAACAAGTTCATCTCCCTTCTCACCCTTATCACCTTGCTCTCCCCGAGCCCCTCTCTCACCACGATAACCAATATTGCCTTTGTGACCTGGGATACCAATTTCCCCCTTAGACCCTGTCCTCCCAGGGGGTCCCAATGGACCCTGAATGCCTCTGTCACCTCTAAGGCCAATCTCCCCCTTCGGACCCTCTGGTCCAAGAGGCCCCAAATCACCTTTAGGTCCTTGGGGTCCCGTCAACCCAAGCTCTCCCTTACTTCCTTTAAGGCCCATGGGCCCTTGGACTCCTTGGGGCCCCATTTTCCCAGGGGGTCCCCGTTCTCCATTGTCTCCTCTTTTTCCTTTGAGCCCTGCTGGGCCAACTGCACCTGTAAATGACAAGAACACAATAAACCTCCCATCCTTTTATGGTCAGTGTTTACTATTCAGTACATACATTTTGCAGAAAGCCAAATAAGCTACAACAAATATGAACATGTTGTGTTTGAATAAAGTATGTACAGCTGGTAAAACTTGATTCATGTTTCAACACATGTCACTTTACAGATCTGTTTATTTTTCAGTGGTGCTGTTGATTCTGAAGATACATACCGAGTTCCCCTTTGTCTCCCTTGTGGCCATCATTGCCTGCTGATCCAATAAGGCCAACTTGACCTTTAAATGGGTGATTCAGAAATGAGTGTTATTGTCAATTGTGAAGTTTAAGTTTAAGACGAGAAAAAAAGTTAATTGACTCAGGGTTTTAAACTTACCTTGATCACCTTTGTCACCTCTGAGTCCATCTCGGCCGTCTCTGCCAGGTGTGCCATTGTGTCCAGGGTCCCCTGGTATTCCAGGGTGTCCACAAACACAGCCTTTATTCTGTGTTTCTTCCTGTGTAACACACCGGACAGCCAACAGCAGAAGCAAGAGAGTGACTCTAACCCCCACCTGCAACATTTTACCCGATGCAGCAGTCTAACAAAACTAATCACAAATCTAACATCCAACAATGCAAAACGTTTTAGACTAAAATAATTTAAAGCCGGTGCATAGTTTGCCTCATAACCACATGCACTACTCATATGAGAACACGAAGCGATGAATCAAATTGTTATAAAACAGGAATACTCAAGAGGAGTACAGTGGAACAAAAGACAAATAATACACCGACCAAAGAAAACATAAACTGGACAAGAACTTTGGACAAGAGGAACGTCAGTCCTCAAAGCCATTTCATTGGTCCGACCGTGTTTGTGGCTTACTCATTGAGTCTGTCTGTCACCTGTGCCCCTTCAGTCGCTTCTCTAGTCTAGTTGAGGCTAACAATATGCATAGCGTGTATGTCAGGGCCAGACATGCAAAAGGCCACATAGTTTGTGTTGCCTTCCTTGTAAAGCAAACGGGACATTAAACTTAAGCAAATGATCGCATGCTGTCTGCATGGGAGAATATCTTACTTTTAATTGAGCAATAAAAAGATGGCGTTAAGAATGGAAGCCTTCGATTAATATTAGCATTTGCTTTAGACTGCAATTTAAAGGACAGCATTTTAATGCGCCGTTAACTCACTGGATGCTAATAACAAGTGAAAATGTTAATTAATGCATGCTTTTCTCATATGTGCTTTTTAAAATGTCGACAGTCGGCAACAGTTGACCCCATAAACTGGATCACTGACATAAAATGTGACCTTTTTGTGGTCCAGAGCCCAACGTCGCCAGAAGGCCTTCGACAAAGGTTTGTGCTTATGTTAATGGCAGTGTCCTTCAGATGTTATCTAGATGCTAGAATGATTTTAATGTTAATCATGTTTAGAGTTGACATCAAGCCACAGACTTCAGTGTTGTAAAGGCTGTACAAAAGAAATAGAGTACCAAAGAAGAGTACAGTAACTTTATGGAAGTTTTGGTGGCTCTTCTGTTGTCGCTACACCCTCTACAAAGGTAAGATCAGCTTTTTAACAGCAATACAGGACCAGTAAAGGGTTTAATATCTTACTTAAAGTCACTCAGAGAGTCAAGAGTTGAATCAGGACTGCTAGAGGATCTGTCTACCTAATCATTATGCTGTGCTGCTGTCTCTTTATTAGATCGTGTACAGTGAGGAGAGACAGCAGGGATGGGCACAAGGGAGGAGCTGTAACATAAAACCAAGATAAGAAACAAAACAGCACACAACATCCGGAGCATACAGCATAAACCCCTGATTTACCAGTTATCAAGATACCCAGCTTGTGTGTTACACAGACAGACACAAATATATGTTCACATTCTTTATTTTTTCAATACTTCTTCTCACAAGCCTCCAGATATAAATATATTTAAAAATATAAACAAGACGATACATAAAAGTGCACATTCAAGCAATGTCTTCACCCGGCACCAGAAATGGAAACTTCACTGTCGAACATGTTGGCTGCTGCACATTTACTTGCTTGGACATATAATCTAACAAACAAATAACAAGGGCATGACTCAAAATGAATGAAGCTCGTTTATATTTTTAGGCCACTATATCAGTGCCCAGTCTCTGTAGTCCCATAACCAGGCACAACGTGAGGTTGATTTGGTTACAGAGGATACTGCAAAAACGTCCTCGGACAAGACAGCAGAGACATTGTCTAACTTAATGAGTTCATTAGGTTAGATGGCTAAATAAGGAAATAGGTACAGATCATCCTAAAACTATGACTAAATGTAACTAAATGCACACATAAATACAAATAAATCACATACAGCATGTTGTAACCGTGGCTCACAGTATTTGAGATTCACAATGTAAATTACACTGATGGCTCTTTTGTAAAGAGATTTTAATCTTACATTTGCCTACGAAATTGATGATAAATGACTTTGAGTTCCACATGAAAGTAAAAAGATGGGGGTCGGGGGGGGGGGGGCAGCACATGGCAATATGGGAAGAGAGGAACAGGAAGAGAGGTTGAAGAAGAAGATCTACCGTATTTGACATCATTTTTTTTTTTAAAGATATAACACTGTTTGGGAAAGCAGCAATTCAGGGAAATGTGAGGTCTACATGGCAGGTGCTAGAGAGGATAAGGAGGTATATTGGGGCTACAACCTTTCTGGTATTAATACAAAATAAGGTCTAGAAGCAGGGGAGGAGGTTAGTAAGTGGTCTACATGATCTGACGGTGCATACCGTAGCCCGTCATACCAGCCTGGGAGGCCCCGCGGTTGCTGCCCATCTGCAGGCCGATCAAACTCTGACCTTGGCGGAGTTGCTCTTGGCTGAACTCTCGCCGATATCCCTGGGCTTTCCTGTACACGGACAACAGTTACAAGGTGAGGAAGAGGATCATGAAGCATCATGCTGCTGTGAAAATGTGAAGCTCCTCTGTCACACATGCCTTTACCTGTGGAACCACTCTCGGTCACCCCTGTAATGACCATCGTCCTTAGTGACAGCCACACTCCCCAGAGCCATGAGAGTTCTTTGCACTGCTGCCATGTCCTTTCCTGTAGCCAGAACACAATGATCATTTTGTCATAACATGAACTGAAAACTGATTATTATCATAAAAACTAACGTGAATGAATATCACTCCGGCATGAGACGAAATAAGTAATCAGATGTAAAATCACCTTCCCAGAGGTCCACAGTTTGAAATATGTCCGTGGTTGTGACTCCATAAGCTTCAGCTGCTTGCAGGAACTGAGAGATCTTCTCCATTTGTTTGAAGGCCATCTGTGTCTCTAGTATCTTCTTGATAGGATCCTTCCCCCTTGGATAAAGGCTGTTGATAAGCCGACAGAGGATCTGGGACAGAAGAGGTCAGAAATCTAAATCATATTGATCCGTGACCATACCAAAATGACAGTTGAGGGTTTTAGTTCTTGATATACTCTTATTTTTCATGCTTAAATTACATAATTAATATGTTTGCCATGGTTGGGAGGGAGGGGTTGCCTCAAGGGAAGGGGTACAGAAATGCATTTGGATTTAGTTGTAAAAGCAAATTTATTCTTGAAAATGTGAATATGCAACATGTTTCACGGCTGTATTGCATTGTAAAGTTACTTGCTGGTGCATAAATTGATATCTATGCCTTTCTCTGACTGTATATATATTTTATTTAGATTATATTCAGCTATAGTGTCAAGTAAGAAGACATTGCAGCTTTGTGCAGGGTGCATTGACTGTGAATTAAGTCTTATGATTTTTCACTGTGGAGGTTATCCATCACAGGCTTCCAGAATTATTCAGTACAAAATTGAACACTTGCAAAGCATGTACTACAACAGTTTAAAGTCCACCTTTTGCTAAAATAAATATTTTTCAGTAAGACAAAACAGTGGGACCCCTTTTTTAAATAGGAGTGATGATAATGGTCCGTTATTCCAGTATTATTTACTGAAGCTTTCACAATTAACTGGACACATGTTTGTAGGTCAGGTTGCTTATTTTGGGCTTTTTGACTTCATGGGCTCTTTAAATCTGACAGAGGCTCAACTATGTTGCATCTTAAATAATTCAACGGTAGCTTCTATTTTAGGAACAGGTACTGCAGCCACTCACTGTTCCATCTATCAGCCATTTCTGGAAGTTCTCTCTGCCCGTCTGCGGCCTCTCCAGGTTCCCTCCGCACTGTCCAACGATCCAGTCCACCAACCGCTGCTCCAGGTCTGGGTCGTACTTCTGCTCGATCTTCTCCTGCACCTCTCGGCTCAGTCCATAGCTGGGCCCTCTGTTCGCCATGGCAGCTCTCGCGACACTCAAGTAGTGTATAGTAGCCCTGAAGACAACATGTGGTAGACAAGAGACTGAAATGGCTTTACTCTGTTACAAACTAAATTCTTCCTAATTTCCCTATAACATACCCGCCTAATAGTGAGTTTTTGTGACTGCTTTGTATCCTGATTAAATTACTTTAGGACAACTACAATTCTTTTTAGAGCAAACATTTTTCTGTTTACCACAATGAAAATCTATAACATTAGAGTGCTATCATAAACAATCTCAATGTTTAAAGAAAAGCCCCAAAAGCCATTTTTTATTCTCCCCTTTAACAGCTCAGCAGGCCACCTATAGGCGCATCTCTGGGGGCTGTAGCACAGAAGGGTGTGGTCCATGACAGCCGTCCCGAGCAGGGACCACCCCTTCCATTGCTATGGTAACAATCAAGCCAGTTTCCGGCACGCTGTGTGCACTGATGCGCTGCATGCGATGATGGCTCAAGTATGACCTCCAGTAGACACCATGAAGAGAATTAAGTAATCAAATGTATTTTCACAAAGTGTGTCCTCTAACAAAACAAGGCATTCATACAATGTAGCCAATAACAGTTCTATATTTAGCCTGCAATCGAGTTTAATTAAATTACGTCAGCCCTCTGTGCCGCATTTAAAGGCTTGTGTTAACTCTTCACTTCATTGTTTTTCACTGTAGCCTATTGGGTATTGGGCGCAATTCTGTCAGTCAAATTGGGAAAATTTCAAAGAAAGTCCCGCCATCTAATGTCACGACACCATATTGCTACGCATCCTGCAGCTTTTTAAAACATGAACATTTTTACAACTGCGCAAAGCTCACACACTATATCTGCGACACTGAATCGGCTGCATAAACAGTACATCCAACATGTCATGCACAAAAAGTGGGTTTATTCAATAAAGACCACACTTACTGAAAAAGGAGAGAGAGCGCATTCAGATCTGTCCCGAGTCACAGTGATATCTTCCGCTGAGCTGCGCAGGGCTGAGGATGCTGAACTGCTGAAGCATCCATGAAGCGCAGCACAGGCGCGTCGGGCCGGGCTGGATCTCACTTGTCCGGGAGGGGCGGGTCACTCGTTTTATATGGCTACTCAACAAGGAGGGGTCCCTGGAGACTCTCAACACAGACTGCGATGTGACACCGCTTCCGAACGGTGGTCACAGTGGCGCATGCTCAGCTTTAGGCAGCATGAAGTGACCCTCAGCAAACCAAGGCACACGATGGTGATAGCATAATTGTATTGTCTGTCTAAACTCTCGCCTGAGACTTGAAATTCCACTTTTCGACTTCTCATAACTGGTAGATTCAGTGCCTTGCTCAACGGCACCAGAGCACTGAGCAGAGTGGGTGTTTGCTTATGTTGTTAGAATAGCTGCTTTAACCAGTTTGTCTCCCTGCTGACATATTGTTTGTCTTCTACACAAAGCAAACATTAAGACTTATGTTTGTTAGGGCATCCGTCTCTGAGTTTTTGGGAGTGGATTCATGTTGGAATTATGTAACAATACTACTTACAAAGCATTGCCTGGTAAACAAAAATCTGTGGTGCAAAAATATGCTTTGTGTAAGAAGTAAAGGGAGCCCAGAGTAAAACATCACCAGATGCACTGCCATATGCACGATCTCTTCTGCTCGCATTACAGCGGCCATGCTGTATGCTCCCATAAATTGATGTTTGATTTTAGTTTTGACATAAACTACATAGATCAACCATGAGTTAAAAGGTCACTGCTGCAGTTAAGTGGAGCCGAGAGAGTTAAGCGGCTGGTTTCGCCCCATTGAGCAGCTCGTGGGCAATGACATGTTAATAATCAACAGTCAAGTGGCTCCATTCAGCCGGCCTCTCTATGGCTAAAGGCCAGCAGGTATGGGGGAACATGTAACAGAATATTCTAACAAAAATAAAACTCACATGGCTGCAGCCTACAAGCCGTGATGATTTGTGATTCACACTATATCACCGTGATTCATTGTGTTGACATGCTGCTAGTACACCTGGCAAAATTACATTTCTGTCCAATTATTAGCCATTTACTTCATCTGGATTTGTATAAAAGGAAATATCCTTATTTTGAAATCTACTTTTATATCCGTTTAGCGATCATGGTGATTTGAGTTGGGGTCTGATTATGTCACTTTCAAAATTTGCAACTTTCACAAAAAACCCTCACACACTCCAGAGCACCTAACGTTGGACTTTCAGGTTTCTGTAATTCACCTCTTGATTTCCTAAAATTGTAAATACTTTCAGAACTTAAGTATTGTGTATGCATTTCAATATCAACAGCGCTCATAAAGATAGTCGTTTGTCAGTTGATTATGTTGGGTTTGGTTGTGGTAACAGACTGAGACCTGCACTTCAGTGTGCAGAGGTTTTATTGGCCAAAACGGGTGAAAAGTGATTAAAAAAGGCACAGGAAAACTATGCGTCCAAGTAAAGAAAGAGGGGGAAACAGTCAAACAGGAAGAACAGCGGCAGGGACAGCGGACCTAATAAAGGCCAACATAACACTCCACATAATAACCTGGAACATACAAATGCAACCTGAAGATATAAGGGACCAGCTAACAGGGAACCTCCCTTTCATTATAGTTATCACTGTAACGGCATGTTGAAGTGACATGATAAAGTACGGGGAGGATAACACAAACGGAAAAAAGGTTGTATTTGGCAGACAAACATGCCATTGTTTGGTACATTTTCTTGAGGGTTGACTTCCCGGTAAACACAGTCCTCCTCTCATTATCTCAGCACCCCTTACTCAGACCACAGTGGTCAGCTTATCTATGAGATCATCAATAGTGTAGACCATGAGCTTGATGTCGTCCCGCTCGGACATGCGGTGCTGGCCGTGTCGCCGAAGGATGACATCCACGTCGTTGCTGAGGATGCGTTCTGCGACTTGCATGGAGATGTGCCAGGGGACGTCCTCGTCTTTGAGGCCGTGAATGAGCCGTACGGGACAGGTGATGGGGATTGGACTCTGGAGCACGCAGTGGTTTTCTGCCTCTCGCAGAAAGTCCATGCTAAACTTGTAAAGACCCTCCTCCGAGTGTTTGGTGGGCAACGTCCACTCCCCCTTCTCCTCAAACTCCTTGCGCGTCTGCGCATTAAAATACGGAAGAATCCAACTCAATATTCAAACAGAATGACATCAATGTGACATGCATGAGATAATATGACATGTTCCTACCTCCAGAGGAAGAGAGTTGAACGATGTGACTATTTGATCAGCGGCAGTGGAGATGCCCACCAGCGCTGCAGTCTTCTCTGGTCTCGCAATGGCCGCCAGCAGCATGAACCAACCGCCTATACTGGAACCCACTATTATCTACAAGTAAGCAATAACACCACGAATAGACTGTAAATCATGAACAATTGATTAATAAATACAAAATTAAAAACAGTCCTTAAAGACACCAGACTCGTGCAGTAGAATCATAGCAGTGGAAGACGAATGATACCGCAAGTGTTGTAACACAGTGCCATCTGCTGGAGGTGTAGTGGAACATACAATGAATACTGGAGGTTGAAATGATAATAATTCACATTTTTTATTGATCATGCTGTTGCCCCGATTCTATTTTTATTAATTCTCTAATACATCTTTTTTTTCTGGTTATTTTTTGGGTGCAAGATTTTGTTTTATAGAATTAAATGTATAGAAGGATGATGAACATACAATAGAAAATACAAACATGAGAAACTCAAAAATGAGTTTTTGCTTATTGTACGTTACTTCACTTGGATGTTTGAGCTTCCCTGAGCAGAATGAAACATGTGCAGAGTTTGATGCTAGAAGTCTGTTTTTACATTCAGCTGTTGGAAGTTTCTTTGTGCTCAACTTAAATCTTGAGTTTAACACGTGGACGTACCAGCAGGATTTTGTGACATAACAGCTAGTTTGGAGCCAATCTTGGTCAAATATGCAACTTATATAAGTGTGATGTAGAATCTATTGTAGAATATTTTGTATTTTCATAGAATCTGGATTTATGAATTAGGGAGAACGAGTAGATGTAATTCTAAGAGTTTTTAACTTTGTTTTGGAAAAACCACATCAGACAGAAATTATTATTAAAAGTATTATGTGTTGAAACAAAAACAAAAAAATCCACTAAAAACTAACATTAGTCAAATTCAATAATTAAGTTTAACATAACATTTATATTGTGCCTGTGTGGCTCAGATGTTCCCATCAGAGTATCTAAACATCTTTACTGGTTGATTTTAGGAGATGCACTTGTATCACTGTGAGAAGATGCTTCATTTGGCTGTAAGCTATTAAAAACTAATGAGTCTTATAGTTTAACGCATGCATATTGAACAACAATCACCCTGTGATTATAACTCGACTGAAATCAATGTTTTGGGACTCGTACATGTTACACTTCTTGTCCAGCTTGTTGAAAAACATCCATACATTTAAATACGTTTTCCTTTCATGACAAGTCTCACAGGAAGAAAAACACTTGTTCCTGAGAGCATGAATTATGACGTTAAACCTGTTCTAAACGGGAACCGACTCTCAACCCGTGATCCTAGGAAATATTTACCTGTGGCCCCTCTACCAACTCATCCAACACGTAAAGGACGTCTTTTTTCCAGGTACCAATAGTTCCTTCTGATAGCACCCCCTCTGAGGCCCCATGTCCGGTGTAGTCAAACCTGGCAAAACATAAATAGAACAGCCAATGGTCATGAGGGGGAAACAAAGGGAAGCCATGAGAGGCCACGGAAAAGGTTAATGTAGATTATTTGAGACATAAGTAGATTAAATCAGTTTTATACAACACTGAACATTGGATGAGGCCTTTGACTTTTCAGTATGATGGAGCCATGTATTTCATAGCCAGTCACCTCAGGAATGGAGGCTTTGAAATATACCTCCAGCCGTTCCAGACATCGCATTGTCATTCAAACTATTGATTGAAAATTGAGAAAATAACCAGATTGATTGCTGGTTATGGCGTCTCACACGTTACCAGTTGTTGCATCATTTAAATGCAAACCTTTGGCTTTTCAATTTTGAATATTAATGAACAGAGCTTGTCTGTTGAAATGAAGGATCTCAGTGAAAAGGATCAATACTTGTTATCGTTTTAGTTACATTATTTAAGACATTTTGTGCATGCAAAATTCACTCTCCATAATCAAATCCACTAAAATATATTTTGTATATACTCTGTTATCTTGGTTATAACTGCATTTAAAACAAACACAATTAAATCTATTATTCATACTAAGGCATATTTTGCTTGTTTGTTTGTTTCACAGGGCCGCTATATGTATTGTATCTTAATTATATGGTGACGAATTATTCTAAGCAGCTGTCTCACAGAAATTGCATTCCTTTTTCTAGTAATTATTCCAGTAAACACAACTTTAAAAAACTATACAGGTGCTTCTCCTGTTATTTGATCAAGGCTGTAGGAGCTGTGGGTGTGTGGTGGGAGCGTGCATCTTTTCCAGTTTGTACATTTTATTTATACTCCTTGCAAAGCTGTAACACACTTTAGATTATCCGTGTTCAGTTTAAAGAGCTATGAGAATCAAGTTTAATTGCCGAGTGCAAACGTATTATTTGCAGGTGTTTCTCAGTTTACAGATGGAAAAGAAGACTCACGACATCCAGGACAAACACTGTATGTATGAGGTATGTTTGATCTGATCTATTTTCATTTAGTATAAGATTATGAGCATTGTGTGCACCTTGAATGACTTACCTAAGGTACGAGTGACCTAGTGACCTACAGAACTCCTCCAGTGCCTCAGCTTTCTGCCCATTCATGTTGGAGCCATATCCTGGGAGGAAGACCACACCTGGGCTCTTCCCCTTCACTCTTCTGTAGGCCAGCTTTGGGAGGTCTGGTCGTGAAGCATACTGGACTGTGGACTTGTGTCTCCTGACCCCTGGTTGGCACAATGGAACGTATCATAGCTATGACAAAACGTGTTACGTAAATGACTCGCAACACCCTACGGTGAAATAGCTTAATTAGAAAAACATCTTTGCGTGATACAATGTCACACACACACACACAATTTCGTAAGATAAGGCTTCTCTTGACGCAAACTAGAAAGCAGCACATGGATGGTGGAGATACAACGTGGTCATTTTTTTCCCCCCATGACGACAAAAATATACCAAGAATGGAGGCACAGTTACATAACGAGACCAAGTAATGTCGAAGAGGTTTTTAATACAGCGACAATCGACGGAGGTGACGCAAAAACATTCACAAACACCGCACCGTTCACATGCCCTACATTTTTAAGACGACGCAGTCTGCGTGAACCACACCCCCTCCTCTGCGTTTAAATGTCCTCATATGAAACTCAGACGTCAAGAAATGTGTTGTACGAAGACCGGAGATTTGAACAAACCTTCCAGACGCTGTGAAGACAAAGCTGCGAGCCCTCCATTACTTAAAATATGTGAAAGTCCTCTGCGGCAGGACCTCAGCGCCACGGCTGCCATACTGCTCCGCGACCCACTGAGGAAGTATCGCGAGAGTAGCAGCACCAGTGACTCTCGTTTAGTCAGAGCACATGTAGTCCATTACGTTACAACTACAGTAACGCTCTGTGGAGCAGTGGAGGAAGTACTCAGATCAGTTAAAGTAGTGTAAAAATACTCCTGTCCTGCATTTTAATGTTGTAGCTGATTTTATATCTAGTGCTCACTGGGTACTGTTGGACAGTTTCATCTTTACAATTCATCATGTTTTATAAACTGATAATGTTTTGTATGCAACATTATAATCTGCAAAGGAACTATAGTCACTACATCCATCAGACAAATGCAGTGGAGTAAAAGTACACAGGAGTAAATAATATTAAAGTACCTATAGATATACCTCATATCCGTACTTGACTAAATATAGCCGTTATATTTCACTAAACATATTTTTCTCAGATGCCAAATAGAAAAAGACTACATTTATTCTCCTACTACTACTACTACAGTACTACATGTCTGCACTTCAGTAACATGTCTTTAATGGCAGCCAAAAAACTTATTTTGACCTACTCTTTAATACAGCCTACATGAGTGTTTTATACTCAATATTTAGTTTTTATAGGCCATGATGAAATACGTATCCACATCCTTTAATAAAGCAACATTAGCAATACCACACTGTGAAATAATCAGTTTCAAGTTACCCCGAGTCCTCCATTCAAAATGGCTCCTGTGAGCTTATTGTTTAGGCCTATGACATATTATAAGATTGTTAATAATAATGCATTAATGTATAAGGGTCATTTTAATGTTGTAGTTGGTTGAATCTCTTTTATAATATAATACATATCTTACAGGTTAATCAGATGCTTTGATTAAAAACATAAATTTGAAATGAAGTGGAATAAAACTAGAAAATAGTAGAAAATACAAGTACCCTTTTGTTTTTGAATGCACTCTATTTTGTATTTCTTAAAATGTATTTTATCCACTTGATAATTCAGACGTGCATGTGTTTGACATAGTACCTAATGCAGAGGTGACTATATTATCTTGATATCAGATTGAACAGTAGCTGGTCGATAAAAAGGCTCGACATTGCTCTGAATAGAGAATATAATGTAGTAACTTGTTGTGACTGTCATGTGAAGTGTCAGCTTGCAACATGACTCAGAGCGTCACAGGCGGAAGGTCACGGAGCAGCAGAACGGAACGGAAGCGGGAGTAAAAAGCCCATCCGCCATTGTGGAAAATGGTAAGGGATATTCCAGTAAGACACCAGGCACTTTCAGGTTGACTGCTGAAGGCCATCTGTGTGCAGGATCGCACATATTTAACCGACGCTTTCTCCTCCACAGACACACAGTCGCCGTTTGTAACAACGAGAAGAAGCAGATCGTCGTCGGGTCGGACCACGGGAAGGAAGGAAGAAAAAAAAAAAAACCCTCCGCCGCGCAACCGTTACAGAGCGATTGGACGACCCGAGAAACGAGCCAGGGAAAGCACCGGAGAGCAGAGAGAAACAGGGGGGGAAGCCGTGGACAGTCTCACGAACCAGCTCTCAGTGTCGCTTCCTGGAGGATGTCTGCGACCACAGTCGATCAGGTTCGTGTACCGGCAGCCCAAAGCTGCTGTGAATTAGCCGTGAAACTTTGCTGACAACAGTTTTGATCCGGTTTGGGCCACGCCAGATCAAACAGGGTACCAAAAAAAAAGAGAAAAGTCTTTGATATATGGTTAGCTATTAGCTGTGATGTAGGCCGGATGAATTACCAACCCACTCTAGCTGGACCCGGTTGCCAATGCGGCACCGTTTAGTTACTGGATGCCACATCGTTTGACATCCGGCAACCTGTAAATGTTAACATTCCGTGCTGATGGTTTTCGACTGTTATATATATTTATTTATGTAGCATACAGCCTGCTCTCTCTCTCTCTCTCTCTCTCTCTCTCTCTCTCTCTCTCTCTCTCTCTATGTGTGTGTGTGTGTGCTTCTCGTTTCCTGTCGTGATCTAACAACATCTCCTTTTCCTGTGCTGCTCACTGTTTCAGAGACCTAAAGGACAAGGAAATAAAGGTAATGCGTTTTAACACTGATGATTTAAATGGAAAAACCGAGCCCTCTTTTTATAAATTGCACATCAGAGTGTGGCGGTACCATCTGTTTTGATTAATTGAAATGAGCTAACATGCTATCTGCTTACTGTTGATTGTGCTTTGAAACTGTAGCCTGATATTATGTATGTTCCCTAATTCTGCGTTTGTTACACCAAACTGAGATCTCGTCAGTTTTCGATTTTAGATAATTAGTTGAGCTGGAAATATTTGTGACTTCCAAATGAGCACATATGATGATTTACTGTCCTTTTGCTTCTTATCCCCAGTGCAAAACGGATCAATGCATCAAAAGGATGGTGTGAATGATGATGATTTTGAGCCTTATCTAAGCGGCCAGACAAATCAGGTACTTTCCTACATTAAACCATAATATGGTCTGTCCAGAGCGACACCGTGTCACCTAGTACTTGTGGACAGTATAACCTCATGTAGCTACAAAACACATAAATACAGTCACTTCTTTGTGAGTTTCTGTTCGTTTCAAAGTATGAACTCGCAATCTATCTTCACTGTTCATAATATGAGGTCACCATGTTTTAATTATTTTGTTATTTGTCGTCATGTCTAGTGCGTTAACTGTCTCTCTATGTCCCACAGGGTAACAGCTATCCACCAATGTCTGACCCCTACATGCCCAGCTATTATGCTCCCTCCATCGGTTTCCCTTACTCTCTGGGAGAGGCCGCTTGGTCCACAGCAGGAGACCCTCCCATGCCCTACCTAACCGCCTATGGACAGATGAGCAATGGCGAGCCGCACTTCATCCCTGACGGCGTGTTCAGCCAGCCAGGTGCCCTTGGGAACACCCCTCCCTTCCTGGGCCAGCATGGCTTCAACTTCTTCCCTGGTAATGCAGACTATTCCACCTGGGGTACCAGTGTCTCTCAGGGTCAGTCCACACAGAGCTCAGTCTACAGTAACAGCTATGGGTACGCCCCCAGCTCGCTGGGTCGGGCCATCACGGACGGACAGGCGGGCTTTGGAAGCGACACCCAGCTTAGTAAAGTCCCGGTGCTGAACAGCATTGAGCAAGGTATGACGGGCCTCAAACTGGGTGCGGACATGGTGGCAGCTGTCACTAAAACCGTGGGTTCCCCCCTAGGGGGCACAGCAGGTATGAGCAGTATGGCAGCCAATAGCCTCCCTCCGTCTGTCAGCTCATCTGCACCTAAACCTGCCTCCTGGGCAGCCATTGCCAAGAAGCCGGCCAAGCCGCAGCCCAAGGTCAAACCCAAAGCCAACATGGGGATGGGGGGAGGTGCCATTCCCCCGCCCCCCATAAAGCACAATATGAACATTGGTACTTGGGATGAGAAGGGCTCTCTGAACAAGCCCCAATTAGCTCAGAATATGATGCCCCCGCAGCCTATGGTGCAGCAGCCTCTCCTAGCTCAGCCCCAGCCCTTACTGCAAAACCCGTTGCCTCCTCAACATCAACACCAACACCAACATCAACACCAACACCAACACCAGCCCCAACACCAACATCAGCCCCAACACCAACATCAACATCAACACCAGCCCCAACACCAACACCAGTCCTTCCAGCTCCATGCTCTCCAGTCCCCCCAGCACCCCCAGCCCATGCCCCCTGGCCATCCACACATGCACCTCTCCTCTCAACCTGGTCCCCTACAGCCCCTTCATCACCAACAACCCCAGCAGCCTGGCCCTCCCCCCAACCGCTGGGTGGCTCCCAGGAACCGCGGTGAGGGCTTCGGTCTGGGTGGGGGACTCCCACTTAGTGCCTCCCCTTGCTCCGGAGAAGTGCATCCCGTGTTGGAGAAACTCCGTGCCCTCAACAACTACAACCCCAAAGACTTTGACTGGAACTTGAAAAATGGCAGAGTTTTCATTATCAAGAGCTATTCTGAAGATGACATCCACCGCTCAATCAAGTACTCTATCTGGTGCAGTACAGAGCACGGCAACAAGCGTCTGGATGGTGCCTACCGCTCACTGGGCAACAAGGGGCCCCTGTACCTGCTGTTCAGCGTCAACGGCAGCGGGCACTTCTGTGGTGTGGCCGAGATGCGCTCACCAGTGGACTACAATGCCTATGCAGGCGTCTGGTCTCAGGACAAGTGGAAGGGCAAGTTTGAGGTGAAGTGGGCGTTCATCAAAGACGTGCCCAACAACCAGCTGCGACACATCCGGCTGGAGAACAATGACAACAAGCCAGTAACCAACTCCAGGGACACTCAGGAAGTGCCTCTGGAAAAGGCCAAACAAGTGCTTAAAATTATCGCCACTTACAAGCATACCACCTCAATCTTTGATGACTTTGCACATTATGAGAAACGTCAGGAAGAGGAGGAGGCTCTGAGGAAGGTGAGATGAACATACATGTAAATAACCCTGTCCCCTGTAAATAGCTTGATTGTATGGTTGAGACAGTTCAGTTTAGTTGCCCTTTAGTCTAAAGGGAGGTAACTTTCCCTGAATCACTGCTACGGGCTGGAGCCAGACTGTAATCAGCTAATCTTGTGCCACCTGCTCTTAGAGAGAGGTTGCAACATCCTGTAGCTCAATGAACAGTCTGGTGTGAATGGAAGTTCCCAGAGGCCCGTCAGCAGATTGACGTGCCACCATTACTCATAGGCAGGTTCAGGAAACCCTAATTCCTCATCAGCCATCTTGTGCAGTTGAGACTGCGATGATTTGCCCAAGTGGAGTTAGCGTAGCGATTTCCTGAAATAGCCCACATTCCTGGCATTCCTTTCTATCAGACAAAGGCAGATGTAGGCTCTGATCTCCCTTTGATCAACGAGCCTCTCTGCTCTCCACAGGCTCCTCATGCTTTACTAGTCTTTAACAGCATAATCCCTCGGCCTGCAGACTGGCTGCAACGTACCTCAGACTTGGTGCAGTTTTCCTTTTAGATGTTTCCAGCAAAATACATGATAAAAATGCATTGTTACATTTTTTTTTTTCTGTGCACACAGTTCTGAAAAGCTCACACGCAGTGTAAGCCTGCGCCCTCCGAGGGGAAAGCTAAAATATGTTGCAGAGGTAATAACAGTGGTGTACCACAAATGTTAGTCTAAGTGGTAAAAAACTATGTGGGATGCTACTGCTGTGGAAAAACAGCAGCCGAGGGGGAGAATGACATGTTATCACTGCTGGCATCCTGCAGCATCCATTCTTAGATTCACCAGTATGCTAATCTAACCCCCCCCCCCCCTCCATGACCAGCCCCCTCCTTTCTCTCCCAGTCCTCCACTGCTGGTGCTCCATTGAGGCTGTATTGACTCCTCTCTGCTGACCTTGTTAATATGCGCTGGGTTACTTTCTCATAAATATTTCAAGTCAATGTTTTCAGGCTTCTGAAAACAACCTGTCAGTAGAAAGCCTGTTTCATCCTGCGTGGCGCGGGCGTTGCGCTGTGCTGCTTTTGTAGCCCTGACCTCCTACATGACAGGATCGGCCCGGCTCAGGCCTCGCCCTCCTTCGCCTGACAAGGGTAATTGTTCTCCGTTGTCTGGCCTGTCCTTCCCCGAACTGTGAGGGGTGTCAAACCAGCACAGCCACCTGCACTATCGCACCTTCCCAAAGGGGTTTTTCTTAAAGATAACTTTGGATCTAAATGTTGTTGCAGGATGTTATTAGCATAACTAATTTGGCAATTAATACTTAAAGGTTAGCTGCTTCCTTCCCCTACTGGATGTAGTAATAAAGAAGCTCATGCTGCGTTAGGGTGAAAACCAGTCCGCCGTCCCCGGAGCCAGTCTGAGCATCCATTGTGGGGATAGAGTTACACTGGTCTTATAGGGCTTTTCTCAAACCACTGACATGGACACTCACTCCTCAAAGATGGCACTGTAATCCTCTTTTACTGTAATCCATGACACATCCTTGAATATTTCATATTTCCAGGCCGGCAGTGGAAACCAAAACATGTCCAAACATTTTGTTTAGTATATATCTTGAGGCCTACTCAAGTCATTTCCTCTTGCATCGGATACTCTCTTGCTCGGTGTCTCACTTATCTTAACACTAAACAGAAAGCATAATGGTACTTTAGTGATTGGTTTTCCTGCCAGTAGAGGAACTCGGTGTATCAACAGTGGGAATGATAGACTTGATGTTGTCATCTTAGAGGTTGTTTTCATCTGAGGAGTTTGTAAACACTTTTTTTTTTTTCCTGTAAATAACTAATCATGATTTTTATACGACTGTCTTTATTACTTACGTTAAGTTAAATTGTGCTCATATTGGAATATAATGTTTAGATAATTTGCAAAACATCATTTGATTTTTGGAAACGAGTACTTTCCATGGAGAACAGGATGTCAAACTACAAAATGGAACAACGTAGGACATTAAAAATGAATTTGGTATTAGACTTCTGGAGAGAGACAGCTGTTCTCAAAGAGTCAGAATTGATTGAAAAGCAGCACACCGACACTGATCAGTCCTCAATGGACTAATGCTGTCAGCTTATCTTATATTTGAGTTGTAATTGATTAAAAAAAGATATATTCTATGTATAATTCAAAGACCACAAGTATTCCAGATAGAAACATTCAATAAATAAGAGTAATTATTGACATTTGCCGAGTGGTACGAGTGCAGATGGACACAATGAAGGCATTCATTCGATACAGCTCTTCTAAGGAGTAAAATTAATATTGATCTCCTTCATAAATGGCTTAGGTCACAGTAGCATGATCAGGATCTCTTACTGGATAATATCTTCAGGGCCTCGAAAACCAATTGTGACATCTATTAGGATGTCAGAGTTTGTCGGCGGTCCCAGACTTCCTTGCTATTTACAATTTCACATGTATCTGACCGCATAGATTAGCACAAGTCAAAGACTTGGATATTCCTTCAACATTTGACGTTCATCCCGTGAATGACAGACGTGTTTGTTTCCTGTTTGCTTGTGTCCTTTGTTTGCTCTTGTTCTGATACCATCCACTGATTACCTCTCTGTTTTTTCTCTCGCCAGGAGCGCAATAGAAATAAACAGTAACCTTCAAGCAAGCTCTCTGCTAGAACTGCAACACTAATGATGTAGGACCTTACATATAATTTGCCTAACCACAAGGAGGAAAGGCTCTCACAAATCTTTTCCGCTGAAGACGACAATGTATCTGAACACTTGAACATGACAATAGATGGACTCATCTGTATCCGTTGACTGGTGCATCAAACCCTGTGTTCCTGTCTCACGAGAAAAACGTAACCCACTTCGAAAAAAATCTGTCTTTAAAGCACTTTCAGTCCTCCTAAACAGCCTCTACCGTAACTCTCTAATTCTGTGTTGTTCTTCTTTGATTTAGTTTGAGAGCAACTAACTGACTAACCGAAGTAGTCAGTAGATTTCACCAGGCTTATTTGTAGTTTTCTTCTTTTTTTTTTTTTTTGTTTATGCCTCAAAATGGGATATTGGTGAGCTTCATCCGCTCCTGAAGAGAAAATAAAGATTATGTATGATTTAGTCTTTTACTTGAATCTGTATTCAACCATCTGATCCGAGTCCTCAGACAGAGGTTTGGAGGATTGACAGGTGGGATGAAATAATTGGGAAACAGCCACAATCATGCCAATCATAGGATGTATCCTCCCTCTACCTGTTCCCTTCCTTTGTGCATCTGTTTCTGTGTACCAAAAGATTACAATTATGCAGCAGGCTGGCAAACACTGGCCAATGCACATCTTTGTATTTTTTTTTTCTCTCTCTCTCTCTCTCTTTTGTGATTCTGTCATTCTGAAGTGCATTTGTCTGAGGAGAAACCTGCTGCTCTGGTAGAACTATAGCGCAGGCCTCCTTGGGTCCTGTGGGTGACTGTCTTTGCTCTGATGTTGATGTACTGTATCGTACCTCAGGCTCAATCAGACTGTCTGTCCTTAACAACTCAAAGCACTTTTGGGAGAATCCTCACATCACCCCCTCCCCCCCCCTTGGCTTGACTGGGATTCCCCCAAAACGGCAAGACATCAACTGCAAGGATGTGACAGTTTTCTCCTCTAGGTAACTCACTAGCTAAATAAAAATGATCCATGTTTAGCGCAAACCATGCTTTTGTGTTTTTGTGTACTCATTTGCCTCAGAAATGTGTGTATTACTTCTATGCTTCACACAAACTGAAACTATGAACTCTTCTCCTGCAGCCCAAGCAGATCGTTCCTCGCCTAGTTGCATATGTGCCTCTAAATAAATTTACAGTAGCAGCTCCATGTCCACATCTGCTTTGCATTGCAGCGTATTACTGACGAGTGTAAAATGTGCTGGTGCCAGTGGGGGTTGGTTTGACAATATCATCGGTGTACAATAAATTGACTTGAAGATGATGCTTGGGAGGCAGACCTGCCAGCCTATAGTGGGTTAGTTGATATATATCGATACAACTGCAGGGATTACAACCAATACTGGAATGTATAACGATGCATGGATGTGCATGGATGGTACAGGCAGTGGTGGAATGTAACTAAGTACATTTACTGTACGAAAGCACAATTTCTAGATACGTGCACTTGAGTAGTTGCTTTTTACGCCACTTTTTATTTCTACTGCACTACATTTTAGAGGCAAATGTTGTACTTTTTTACTCCACCACATTTAATTAATAGTTACTTTACAAGTTAGGATTTTACATAAAAAAAACATACGATCGTATAAAACAAACATTTGTTACAGATTAAAACAGTTTCCAGCCTTTTTGGCCGATGACGTTTCCCCTCAGGAAACTTCAAATTATTCAATATTTTACAAATTCACAAAGATTAAAAAACTACCATCAATTGGTCCAGGGGGCGTACAGTGATGGGGAGGCAATGGCTCCTCCCCCCCCCCCCTACTTCTGGCTCCCTTGCTCTGATCACACCCATCTTCATTTTGATCTCAACTACTCACCTGTAAAGTTTCGTGACTGCATGATTTATTTTAAACTGTCAGAAACTTTGTAATATTATCTTGAAATACAATGTGATGATAGATTATGTGGAATTTCCTGTTTGCTGTTTTCAATTTTAAATGACGTTATTTTGCTTTAGTTGCCAGGGCAGGTAAAGGTAGTACAGTAACCATAGACAGACTTTGACATATGTTAGACCTATAAAAAAAGACTTAATGATTAAACGATTAATTGCAAAATTATATGAATAAAATTGTTATTGAAATTAATTTTCATTGTGGGTTTTACCGACTGTTTCACGATCAGCATGCTGTTATATATACACGTTTTGTGTTGTATTATGTTTTCCTTAATTCACAGGAAAATAATGAGACAATGGGACATTTTTTTGTGCGCCTTGCTATTTATATTCTCTATATTTATTCCACCTTGAAATTAATACCTTTCCTTTCACTGTTTGTCCACCAGAGTGCGCCATCATATCACGGTTCTTTCAATTCAAAAGTCCTCCGCTCTCTCGAGAGACCTACTACAAAGCCCTTCCTGTAAGCAGCAAAGCCCTCTTTCTTCTCAAGCCCTCCAACTCCTACAGACACAATTATGCCAGGATGAGAAGTACTTGTTGTGCTTCCACAGCTTTTTTGGAGCAATTAATGCCAGCTCGCCAAGCTGTGCAGCGAGAGGTGGAGAGAAGAGGGAGAAAGAGGATGTGAGCAGGGAGAGAGAAAAATCCCTCTTTGTGTTTGTCAAGGGGGAAGAAAGAGCTGTAATTATAACATTGGAGGCTTTGGATTGCAACCTCTCTCCTCTCTCTGTGTTAATTTGTGCGTCCATCAGGTTCCTGCAGGCGGCCTTTGAAAAGACCACACTTTCCCTGCCTCCATTTGTGTGTGAAGACAAAACTAAGCAGGGGACAAGCCCTTTATTCACCTCACAACGCCCTCACTGTTACTAGCGTGTGATGGTGCAGAGATGGGCCTCTGATATGAAGCTGACTTTACTTTGTTCATGGAATTGATTAAATATGCAGTATGATAGCTTTTATTCTCAGACCTTTTTGCTGTTTATTTTTTTAATCATTAGAATGAAACAGGAAAATATATGCACTGCGAGCTTCTTTTCATCCAACTTCAATGGCTCGTCATGTTGTTTTTACCATTTTGGGATCAAACTAACTGGTTAATGACTTTAACGTTAGCAGGACTTAATTTGCCCCCATCCGCAGTGGTCAAAGCTGTTCCAAGAAAGTGCCAAGCAAATGTTTTTCTCCCCCCCTCCCCCAAATCATCAAAATGTCCTTCTGCAGAGGGATTCAGTTGAGTGAAGATGAGAGAGAAGGAGCATCCTCTGCTTAGTGAGCTGAAATGCCTTTGAAGTCTCAGTCACACTGAAGACTCATCAACACATGGCTCAAGGCAAGGTTAGGGCAAGTCTCAGGGTTGGCACTTCTACGATGTTTTGAAGGTTTTCACACTCTGGGCGATGGCGTATCACCTAATAAGTCCTCACAGAACATTAATCCTATTAATGACTCTTGTTAACTGACACGCAGTTGATCAGAAGAACCTGAAATTATTTAGATTATCCGTGTCTGCCTTGCTGATAAGCATTGTTTGTGTTATGCAGGAAAGTGTCTCCACATGTAGCTGAAAGTAAGGTGGCGTAAGTGAAATAGAATATAAGAGCACCGACAATGATTAATGTAATAGGACTCACAGGTCTGTATTCAACTGAAGTTTCAAGGTGTTACTCAACAAGTCAGGGGAAATAATCAGCCGAGTTTTATTTCTCTATATGAAAAAGAGGGTTTTGAGTGACTAATGTCTAAAGTTTTCTTCCTGCCCTTTTCCAAGGTGTCTCTGTTGCCATGGTTATATCATTATCTGCTAAGTGAAAGTAGAGGCTGAACATTTTGCCGAACACAACGATATAATGTAGAGCTAAGCTGGACAGACTTGATTGTTCCGCATACAATGAAAGCAAAATGACAGATTTGCAGTCTCGTGTTTTCTCAATATTCGTTTTTTTTTTGTAATTCTGTTAATGCTGGTGTTGAATAGAGCAAATAATGATCACTTGCATTACATTTAGATTGGCATAGAGCAGCATGGTCTTATTTAATATCTCGTTTTATATATTTATGTTATAATTGTGTGTTGTATTTACAGCCAAGGCTAAAAGTTCAAAGAGCAGTTATGCTGCACATCTAAGTGTTAGAGCTGTTATTGTCTCTGATGACCACAGGGAGGCGCCATGCATAGAAGGGAAATGTACTTAAACATACATGAGCATGTACATATACAAAACAGTAACCAAGTTGGAAAGTAACCACAAGGGGAAACAATAATTAAAGGGGTCCTCAAGCAATGGATTATTGCACTTGCATAAAGTGGAGGTGCAATAGGTCAAAAGAGACACATTAAAAAAAGATTTATCAAAAGTTTTGCAGCAGAGGCCAAGATATCCTGTCCCTAGAATGAGTCAAGCCACAAATTTGTGAAATCCTACATTTCCCATGATGCAAAAAAAGAGCCCCACTGCATTCTAAATGCCTACTTAATTCAAACCCCACACAGTTTTTCTTTCAAAAATGTTAAAGGCAGCTCGCAGCTAACAGTGCCGACACAGTGTTTACCTGAGCGTGACCCGGAGGGTGGGTGCTTCGTGTCCGTGACCCCGCCGCCGATCGGGGGCGGCGTTATCTGCTGTAATCGCTTTATGAGTGCAGTGCAGAGCGGCGGTCGTGAGCGAGGTGGGGCATGCTCATATGCACTAAAAGGCATGTTGCCAAATAGTTGTTTGACGCTCTATTAATTCTCTGAATGTCGTATAGACAACCTTTAAGACTATAACCCTGATGACATCATGTGCAAAAATCAGTGGAGTGCCCCTTTAAGAAAAGTACAAACTGAGCTCATCAAATCATAATTAGTTTTCTTTCTCCAAAGTGAGTTTGGGGCCATGAATGTCTGTGCACTTCAGCACCGCCTGCAACATAATGTATATATATATATACGTACCTGTGGGACACATTCCGGATTTTAGAGATACTTAAAATGTACAGCAAACAATATACGTGGGTGACTATTATTCTAATTACTCAACTGGACGCATGGATAAAACTGATTACAGTTACAATTTTACCCAATACTGTAAATACAAGGCAACTCACTTCATAAGTCCTTTTTATGCAGTTGATTTATAAAGCTATGCCAACAGTAGGAATAACTAATGTGTTCGTCAGCAAACTGTAAGAGCATTCTTCACAACTCTGTGTTTGTAGGACAAATGAAATGTTTATGTAACGCATATCGGCAGTGTTCAAAGCAACAGGGAATAATTCAATGCCTACGGGGTCATTAATCTGTTCAAATGTTTCCTGGCAACATGAAGCGCCGATCAAATCAACGCCACAATGTTGATGCAACTCCTTGGGTATGAAAAACCTTTCCCTGTGTATCACTAATGTAAGTGGATATAGGTCTCAGTGTAAAATGGAGTGCCTGTGTATCCGGCATGCTGTTAAGATACTTGCATTTCCTGCTGTCCTTCAGAGAGCTAAAATGTACACACAAGAGACATGAGAATGGACAGCTTCATCAATCCTGCTTTATGATGCTTTGAAATCGACTGGAGAGTGAGTGCATTTGGCATATGGGGACAAAATAAAAAAGAGAAAAGGCCCAAACAAAAGGAACCATACTTGGTGCATATTCTAAGGTCTCTTATCCGAGATCATCTGAGCATATCTGGGCCATCGCTATTCATTTTACAGTTCTGCCCTCAGGTTTCAGGCCGTTGTATGGAGTGGGAAAGTGCAAAGTGGAAAGAAAGGATGAGTAAAAGAAAGACGAGATCGAGAGGACTGCCGCTGTGTTTTTTACTCACTAATTTTCTATCTGTATGTGTATTGTGCTGCGCTACCCTTTCAGGACACTTGGCTACACCCGGCACAGGGCCTCATAAATATGAATCTTTAATCTATGGACCAGATGAGTAAAATTAACTAAAGGAATAAGAGAAAGCGCTGCACACAGAGCTTTGGCAACACATTTATACTTCAGAACTGGACTGCACCCTCTCTTGTGCTGCAGAGATGATGAGTGAAGACACTAGATGTGGTCAGGCTGCTTATTAAATTCAAAGGTTGGAATATGTCCTGTGCTGGGACGGTGTGTTCAAGCCAAGGTTTTGCATTGCAGGGGGTAGCGCTGAATGGAAAGGTCTGAGATGTAATGCATTTGAAATGAAAGAGAAAGGTGCAGAGGGAAGAAATATGACATGCTGGCTGCTGAGGCCTGGAGCCCTGGGAGTCACCAGTATATACTCAGCGGTAAATGTACGTGTGTGTATACCGTGTGTGTGTGAGAGAGAGAATCTAAGTGCATGGCTTTGTGCGAGTGTAGGTTGAGTGTGTAATGTGATGCAGGCTGCCTTTGCTCCTGTGACTTCCTCTTCAACCCTTCTGTTCAGGCCTGATGGAGATTAAGAGCCATTAAAGGCTCTCTGCTGCATGTGCAGTTTCTATTGATCACATCGACTCAACCCACTGTAGCCAATGATCCGATTACAAGTGTTGTACCCCCACCCTTATCCCCTCCCCCTCCATCTTCTCTCCTCCTTGCCCCTCCCTGCAGTTCTTCCTATCGCCCACCCTTTGCGGTTCATGGTGCTCTGTGGATGTTGCTCTGGCTCTGCTGATGTCAGCACTGGGGCACACCCAGAAGGCCCCGAGACCCCCTAAGACAAGCCTCTGAATATCTGCTTGCGTGTCTGTCTGTATATTTGTCTTTCGTCCTCGCTGTCCGCTCACGCATCTTACCCATTCCTCGCTTCTGTGCTCTCCCCATCTCCAAACACAGCAGGGTTACGATGAACTTTATTTTCTACACGAGAGAGTTGGATTGGCCGTGCCTCGAAGAGCTAAATGAGTTGAGACAGTCTGAGAGGCATCAGCTCAAACCCACCGACCCCCACCTCCCCGAAAATCATCCCCTCCCAATGCCTGCACGGTCAAATAGCCCTGGGGGAGCTTTCTGTGAGTCCACTGTGGTTATTAGCATTGACAGAGGCTCATGGAAATCTTCTTAGTTGCTACCGTACAGGAAGTGTCCCTCTCTGCTGCTAATTCAGGGGAATTCTGACAGAACTGGCAACCTATTCCCTTTAAGAAACTCCTTAGCTTAAAGTCGTCTGGTCCGTTTTTGGTTCGTTTTACCACACTGGAGATGCCGATGTCAGCCTGTCCACCGGGCCACTCCTTTTGTCCCGAAGCAACTATTGGATGGATTGCCAAAATATTTGGTACAGACAACCAAATTTCCCACGAGATGAATTGTAATAATTTTGATGGTCCCCTAACTTTCCATCTAGTGCCATTATTAGGTAAGAATATCAATGTGCCCAATTCAAAAGTTAATGACCAAATACCTGCAAAACCAATGACATTCCCTTCAGCTTCAACTGAATTTTGTGTAAGCTAACTAAAATGGTGAACCTGGTAAACTATACATGCAGAATGTTAGCATTCACTTAAAAGCACCGCTGGGCTTAAGAGCCTCAAAGAAGCGCAAGCATTGCTGTAGTAAACTCTTTCGTGTTGTAACTGATTTGGTACAGATTGATTTGCAAAAACAAAGTTTACATCAACCATCATTTTCAGTCTAGAGCTGCAGCTGTGTGATTCTTTTGAACTGTTTTACATGATGGTCATCTAGTCAAGATTTGGCCTGTTGAGATTATTGTTCTTTTTGACTTGAATGAAAACTCTCTAAATACCTCAAGGACACGCTTGATTCCCTGTTAAATACTTAACATATATATATATTTGAAAGTAAAGTCATATGTGGAGACAGAATTGGGTCTTATAGCAGTCAAAGCTGAGTGATGGAAGTTGTTTTCTGTCCTGGTTCTATCAATCAGCTGCACCAGTGACGGATTCACGGGACCCAAAACAAGCAGGAAACAATACAGAGAGAATAACTGAAACTACATCAATTCACCACAGGATGAATCACTCACTTCAAAGGCAAACATGTTGGATTTCTCTTACCAGGCATATTATACATTTAGTAATGTAGCAAGGGATCTAAATTCAACAAACATTTTTTTCGGTGATTCTCATTAAACATTTGGATGCTTTGCTTTGATATACAGTAGAATCCTTGGGGCCAGATCAGGGCCAGAGCTGGAACATGAATACAAAGGAAGGTCCATTATACTCGCAACCAACCGGGCCTTGAGAATAGGACCACATGGGTGGGTGGGAGGCTTGTAAACAGATTCACTCCCTGGATGAAAGGCTCACTGTGATGTGTGTCCAAGGAGAGAACATGAGAGCCCAACATTATACTGTGAGAGTCAGACCCCTGAGAGCATAAAGAGTTTGGCAATAACAAAATGAAAAGCAGATTTTCATCTATTTACACACCCCTATCAGCAGAGGCATCCTCCATCTTCAAAATGCATGGAGATTACCATAAAGAAACCGAAGTGGTGTGTGTACGTCTGTGCTTTGATATCGTGCACGGGATGGGCATAGGCACTGACCTTCGCCGCTACTGCAATTACATCACAGGGCAGCTCCCGCTCTCATGCATATTAATGCAGGTTCTGGAGGCATCACCCACACCTTTGATTCCCTGGGATCTGAGCTCGCCAATGCATGACAAGTGTATCTGGACACAGAGAGTATGTAATAGTTTTCTGCTCCAGGAGAGATATAGACCACGAGCAAGACCAGATCAAAGGTGCACACACTTTCCTCTGCAGGGATGAGAAGCATACTGTGCTTGAGAAAACGTGTGCGAAAATGAGTTAGCGTGCGCTGTCAGTCAGTCTCTAATGTATCAGACTATCATATAGCACCATGTAACAAAAAAAGCCTGGGTGTTAAGACAAAAAGATAAGCCAAAGGTTAATCAGAATCCTCTTTTGTCTTGTTTTGTAATGCTATTATTGTCCTAATGAGGTCACTATCATTTTAGCACAATGGGACGTTTTATTTTGGAGCAGACATATTTAGACTGAAAGACTGCAGGAGTGTCCTGGGTGTATCCCAGTGTTTCCTCTGCATTCGTTCAGTGAGACAGTGAGAATGTCTCCAGAATGTAAAATTGAGATAACACCATTTTTTTCTTCACCCTGCAGTCTGCACTGTTACCACGACTGAGACTAAAACGGGGATAAATAAGGAACCCCAACTAAAATATCCCTAAGGACCAGCACTGGAGAGCATTACAGTAGAGATCCTGGTTGTATTTTCCATCTCATATTGTGACATGGTGCTGGTGTAGAGACTCTTGATGCCAGGAGAGGGCCTCGTTGTTATAATATAAAGCTCAGCGATGGTCGCTTCCATTTTCTAGCAGTCACACACTGATTTGATTCCTGAGCAGAGACGACGCTGATTCAATGCCTCTAAATTCATTGAAATAAACGTCATACAGAATATTTACATTTTACATTTTTTACTTTAGTTACATTGGATGCTCATTATCTAATTTCAACATATAAGAAATAAATATTACAAGATGATTCTTACAGTAACAACAAGCAGTTGTAAGAATTATTTTTATTAAACAGAATTAAACAGATTCGCACAATTCCTTATGCTATATATTTTTTTAATCTAAGCTTAATTGAAAGAATATAATCTGATTTAACGCGATGGAACAGTAGAGTGCACTATCTAAAGACTAGCTGAATTAACAAATGAATCTTAACATGTATGAGGCCAAATTGCTATATCTGCCATCATGCCATAAAAGGCCTGAAGCAGCATTAACTTCTCGAAGCTGTGAAAGAGCTTTGCTCACCAGGAAGCCAATAAGGGACTAACCATCACATGAATTGGCTCCATTTGCTGCTGCTGCACTGATCGTGTCATGCCTGAGCATAAAAAAACAATATATTTAATTTTGGGGGCATTTATGACTGGGTAAAATAACTGAAATGTAGCAGAGGGCGGATGGATCTGAACATGAATCAAGCTCGGATTGAATAATAAACTGAATGACGATGCTGTGTATTAGTTACATCTGATCTTTACAGCAGCATTCTCTCATATTAAATCTCCATAATGAGTAAATTAGTGGGTCTCCATCTGTGGTATTGTAAACTTACAGTCGCACTTGCTGACTACATTCACAGACGCCTGCTGGGTGTGTTGGTGGAGAATAAACATACAGAAATGATTTCACACAGGTTACAGCAGCTACAGCACAATGCACAAAAGGGTGCGTTATAGCTTGACGATCCACAGTAATTCACACACTCGCTGCTGAGAAAACGTTGGAACAGAGAAGGCTTAATTTACAGTGTGAAGTGAAAAACGGACAGGTCTCTCTGGCAGCACTATTGATCTGAATGCTAAACCCCCACCCACCAGCCCCCACCCTCATCTCCCCCTCCGTCCGGCCCTCCCTTTGTGGTAACATTTCTTCCTGTGTCATGGAGTGCACTGTAACATATATCTCTGTTTGCGTTGCACATTCGTCATTGATTTACCGTGCGTCTTGCTTCATGCTAAGAAACAGAACACAACAGCTTATATTTGGTGTCAGGCGAGCTTGCCTCTCAAAAAAAAGAATCTCTTTGGTCTCTGAGAAGATACTCTTGAGAAGCAGACGAACAAAAACAGACTAAAAATCAAATCTCAATTGACTTACTATGGCCTAGATACAACTTAGTGCTTTACAGCCTCAGAGCGGAAGAATTTAGAGCGAATACTTCTTTAAAAAAAGACATTATCTTTAATCTCTTAAATGTAAAACAACCAGCGCACAAAATATGGAGCTCAAATAATTAAAAGCAAATGTAAACACAGTAGTTTAATTTTAAGATGAAGAAACAGATTGGGAAACATCATTTGAATGAATATGCAAGCAGCCTGAAGGAGGCTGCGAGTAATTGCAGAAAAATTGCAACCCGTAATTATGGTCTCAGCCATTAACACTTTATCTGGATGGAATAAAACAATCCATATCATAATTCAAATTCTAAATCCCTTCGCAGAAATAAAAAGCATATTTATGTCTCCCTGTCTGTCTGTGTGTGCGTGGATGTAATTTTTTTGAATACACATATATAAGGAAAGATAGCGGGATGTAAATATGCAAACATACACATGCAGCCATAGTCACAATCACATAAACAAACATATACGGGGAAAACACACAGATACGCACACATGCATTCGAGCACACAAGCATTTATATATCATCTGCAGCCATCTGCTCAAAATGATAGGTAATTAACTCAGGCCTGACTTTGTCTCTCTGGCTGGTTGGCTGACATATAGGAGCTCTTCAGGAGAATACACGTGAATCGAGGACTTCAAAAGAATGAGAGGACAAGGGAGTGAGCGAGGGGAAGGACGAGGAGGAGGACTGGGTGATGTTTGTGAATGATGCTGCATAAACCCAGATAGGCAGCGCAGAGAACCCTTACAATGATGGGAGGAAAAAAAACTGGAGATGATGGAAAGAGGACATGCTGGGTCAGAGAGGATGTACGCACATGCACACACACGTAAACACACACCCACACACAGTACATTGTGCGGGTGTGTGTGTGTGTGTGTGTGTGTGTGTGTTGAACCTGCCGTGCAGCTCACCTACAGTTTTCCGATCAAGGTCAAGCGGCATTAAACAGAGAAGCTTTGCACAGTGTAGGTTGGAATAAAGAAAAGCTACAGCTAATGTGGCCGCCACCTCTTCTATCCAAACGATAATGAGCTCTGGATGCTATTTTAGATGTTTTACTTCACACAATTTATCTCACACTGCGTTATGAGAATTCAGGGACTGAACACATTTTTATATTAACTGGAAATACAAATGAAAAAAATCAAGAATTGATAAAAAAAAATTAAATGAAACCCAAATGAGCTGTGTCTACATTAAAACTGGAAATAACAATAACATTTCTTCACCAGTTTGTATATAATTGCAGTCTTCCACAATCTGATAAATAGCCTTTGTTAATTCTCTCTCTTCCAATGCCCTCTTTTCCACCAATGTCTGCTCCTCCCAGTCACCCTGGTATCCAGGTCTGTCTCCATTACAGCAGCGCAGCACTATAATTAGCCAGGTATCTCCTGCAGTAATGATGAGGGGGAGACGAGCCTTGCATCTACCTGCTAAGGGCTTCAGACGCTGGGCTCTGGAGCCAGGGCAGCAGCGGAGGAGCCACATTTCTCATCAAATGGGATAATTAGAGGATGTATGGAGATGTGATTCCAGGTAAGAGGTGACAGAGAGCACGGGAGAGGACGTTTGTCGACACACTCGCCTCCTTTTTTTTCAAATAGTAAAGGGACTGGGGCTGCTGTCGGAGGCTGAGCGAGACAAGGGCGGCGGCAATAAGAACAAGATATCACAAGGCTCCAGTGTATTTCACAACATAGACAAGAATTTGAGTAAAGAAACAGTTAGAGGCAACATCTACAGTGGGCTGCACAGTAAGAGCTGGACGTAAACATATATAGGCATAACCTTTGCAGCTCAATACACTTAAGGGAGCATCTTGGGTGTATAGGATGTGGTGCAGTATGGAGACTGACAGATGACCTGATGCAGTAATTCCCCAGCGGTGTGTGCTTCACTTTGAGAGAGACAGGCAGAGGCAGAGGAAGACTGACAGACAGACAGACATGATCAAGATGATGATGTTTAAGGTGATGCTGATGGTGGTGGCGGCTCCTCTATCTAAATCCCACATCCGCAGTCAGCATAGCTTCTAACCGCAGTGTCCCTCCCCAGACGGCCGCCCGACACGTCTGCACCGGTCAGCGGGATACAAACGCACTAATGCACCATTCCAGCAAACAAACAAACAAACAAGTGTTGCCATAGTAATTGCAGTGATTAGGAGATAAGCGCTGGGAGAAAACAAGGCGTTGTGGAGGAAGCCCTCTGTGTGACCTTTCGCCAAGCTGCAGAAGCAGCGCTGCGGTCTGATTCCAGGCACGTATGACTAGCACCACATAGATCCACAGCACAGGTCATGATGGTATAAAATATTAAGACTTTAAAGCCACTGCAGGTCCTCACCACAAAGAGCACCTTGAGCTTGGCTTTAAAGACATTTCCAAGCACCATTCTGAAACTGTGATATTTTCACCATAATAATGGTCACTGGCCAAATGTTTTCAAGAATTTCAGTAGAGGGTGTGTTCACAACTTTATACATGGGTGCTATCACACTCCCCGAAAAATCATTTTCCATAAATTCTTTACAGAGAATCTTGGCTGGTGATTTTTCACACAACTCCCACTATACTCTCCTTCTATACAAATTAATTCACACATCATCTGCTGGGGAAATACATGTCTCGTTTTCAATGTCGTATCGTTATCTTACATTAATGTGATGCAATATGCAGGACGTACAGCATGTCTAAACCCTTTTTGATTGTGTGATAGCATTGCATTGGTTCACACTGTTGTATTTGCCATTTACCTTGTTAATAATGTGATGGATAATATGTTATAAGCTAGGTGTGCTACTTAGTTTTGAGCCACTCAGTATTGTTTGAATTAACTAAATAACACAACTATTTACCACAGAGGCAATTAAGGCTGCTAATAAACTTGAAAAAACTGAGCTTTCATCCGCATATTAGAGTCAACACTAACAATAATGCAGAGCTGTAGTGGCTGTTTAATTCTAATATGTTTAAGACTGCTAACATTGTCTCAAGCAGCTGGAAAATAATGCAAGATGGACTATCTAACTGGCATTAATTCTCATTTATATTATCGTGTATACAGTATGAGTTTTGTTAATGATTTATGAATTTTGCTGTCGACATGATAGTCTAAAATTCTAATTCTTAAAATCTAAATTAGATTTTCTATATTTTAAACTCCTTTTGCAGCTTTCTAGATCTGGTGTTGTATTGTATTCATTTGTGGTGTCTTGTAAGATGTTGGCTGGGGCAAAAATACTGATATTTTAATATTAGAATAAATCCGGTGACATTTGCACTTGTTTAGAAAGTGGACTTGGAAATACATTGTTTAAAGCAAGAAAGGTGTTCCAACAGATCAACAACAGCACACACTGGACAGATCAGAGTTATGATTTAATCAAAGCTCCATTACAACCAAACCAGCAAACTCTGTATCCACGTAACCAAAGTTAATTTGACTGCCCTGCTCTGAAACAAGTTGAACAATAATCTAATTCGGGTTCAAAAGACAGCGCGTTGATCCTGAATTTAATGCATACAGTGTAGACAGAAAGAAAGAAGGTATAATATTTAAATGCGTGTTCTGTTTTTCACAGAAATGTCACGGCCGGTAAAACTGGCTTAGTCACATATACAGAGCTGAAGGTGTTAGAGGAAAATCAATGGTTGAATCGCAATGTAAGGTCCTCTGGGTGATGTAAACACAGTTTGCTGTACATTCTGCCTCAGGGATGTTGCAAAAAGCCTCCAAAGTGGGAGATATGTGCATTAAGTAGGCGTGACAAAAGCGCACAAATGCAAGCACATGCATGTAACATACAAATTATTAATAGTGTTTTTTCACAATAGTTTTCATAGATGTGGAAGGTGAAGAACAGAATTAGTTCACAGTTGGTGCGATTGGTTTAAAAGATGTCTCATGTTTGAGCCCATGTGACCTCCATCCCCCACCCCTCACTCCCCACCCCCCCCCCAGCCCACTCTCACACACCCTCCCCCGTTCCTGTGCAGCTCCCCGAAACTCTCAGGCTATGAAATGTACATCACACCTCCGATCTAAGGGAATCTCACCCCAAATCCTTCCTTTGAATTATTGAAGAGGACCAAGCCGGCTTGACTCTGATTATCCTTCAATCAATATGCCTCGCCTCTCCTCCTATAACATCAAATGCCTCCGACGATCGATCCAGCCAATCAGAGGAGCCGCTGCAGCTAGAACTGCAGAGCGCATTGTTCTGCATTGTTTACACTGACCACGTATGGCGTGTGTAATAGGTGTGTTTATGCTCTGGACAGGTGTGATTGCTGATTGACTGAGTGTTTTTGCTGCCTGCTACGTGTCACAGATAATTCCACCTGTTTGTTTTGCTCTGGCTGTTAGCAGGAAAATCAGGTTTAGCAGAGATTTCATGAAGCTCAAGGATGCGATTACCGGTTTTATAAAGCATTCTCTGCATTGGAACATTCTGTGCTTTGCTTACATTCTTAAAGTTTGCGCGTGAGACAAAGAACAAAATGCAAGCATGTTGAAAAAGAGAGCGCTTAAATCATTTAACATTTCAGAAAACTGTTAGTTTGAATCCGTGGGCTGTACGTTATAGATATGTGTTGACTGCCGGCACAAAAGCCGGAGAAAGCTGAGTCGAGCACTAACGCAAGTCGGTTCATTTCACTCCCTAAAAGCACTTTTTTCTTGGAGACCGCAAGCGCGAGTGACTTGTAGCGATTTACTTTTTCAATTACATGCTGAAAGGTAAATCAACACCTCACAACCTTTTTACTATGAGCAAAATGAACACAAACATATGTCTGCAACCCTACAATTATACAAGGCACACACTCTCTCCCTCTTGCAGGCCCATATAATGATTGCAGGAGGCGCTGCTCTATTATTTGCGAAAATGGAACGGCTGATGCGCGATTGTTGTCTGTCGCTGGTAAAAGCTGTTAGTTCTTCCTGAAGATGCTGACAGGCTAGTGCGCCTTTTCTCCTGATCACACTAGTTCCACACTTAGTCTGCATTGATAATCGTGCTATTACACAGGCTACCTAGACTGGGCCTCGCAGGAAAAAGCGAACACTTCGACCACAGTGATATGTTCTTTCTTGTATGGTTCTGTAAACATCCATTATGCATGTGACTTCCGAGTACTTCTACTTAAAGGTACAGATTGTTCCTTTAAGATCGGTCTGCATGTCTCAGATGTTGCACTGGACCAAACATACATTATCATATCCCCATACACACTTAAATTCCTACACTGATCTGCTGTTGCATCTCTCCACACACAAGCACTCTGCAGTGGGATGGATGTATCAACAGGGGCCAGATGATGGCACTCTTCTCTCTGTACCAGGCTGCTGGATGCCCCCACATCGTGCTCCGACTGCATGATGCAGCTGGCCTCATTTTAATGATTTAAATCACTTGCGGTCCATCACCACACATTTTAGAGGCTTGACTGAATTTATCCTCGTTGATAGAGATCAGTGCCCTCAGCCCTGGACGTTGTCAGACTACAGTAGAGGGAGAGACCTCTCTGACTGACACGAGTGGATACAGCTCTCTGCTCTGATTTTACTTTTGATCCCGCCGCTCTGACTCTGGCCCTGGGGACAGATGAGCGGAATGGAGCGGTAGAAATAGAGGCGAATGCCACGCACTCTTCTATCTCACTGGTCAGCCCTTTATGGAGATGCAGGTCTAGAATGAGCACTGTTAAAATGTAGACTTGTGTAATCTCATATTAAGCGCAGGCATTTTAATGCTCTGCATAACATGCTCACGTGAAGTATGGTTACTTTCTTCAATCAAATAAGCATTAAAGTATATCACTGCAGCTTGGCGTGCCCGTTTTGATGCACTTGCAACTTTTAAAATAATGATTCTGTCTGTTATTCGCCAGTACAGAGGCACATCCTTGATGTGTACAAGAATGAGCATGGGTTGATTCTTACAAAGACAGAAATAACGCAATATTGCAAGTAGCTGCGTAACATTTTGAGTCACACTGAGAAAAAAAAAGAAAGAACGTTTTCTGTTTCTATTGTTAAGGTAGGTAGAAAAATACACACGGGTGTTAAGTGCCTCTGTTCAGCAGAAGGGCACAGCGAGGTGGAGGGGGAGGACTAGATGATACAAGTGTAACCTCTATAGAGGAGGTACAGGAGCCTACATAATGCTAACACACACAGCAAACCATACATACACAAACTCAACCCTGTGCAGCGACCAACAGGTCATCATTGAAATAACGCTATTAGCCTTTGCACCTTGCTCATTACTGAAAACACACACAAGCAGATATAAGCACATGCAAGCTTATACATACACACCAGCGTACATGTTTGACTAATCACAGCGCTGCAAATCCAATGATTTTTCCCCCAGAGGCCCCCCTCCACGTGATTGGAGCCCGATGCACTATTGATTAGCGGGGTGGCAATATGTGTGATTGTGTTGGTAAGACGCAGGGGGCACAGCGAGGCTGGAAGCGTGGCGTCAGAGGGCATCGTGGTGCGCCACGGTCAACTGAAGGACGTCGGCGAGTGCTGCAGAATTAGAGCTGGGAGCCCGAGCCTGCCTGAGCGAGGGCCGTGCTGCAGAGGGAGAGCAGAAAATAGCACAGCTGAGAGAGACAGAGAGACAGGGAGGGACAGAGCACATAAATAACACGGCTAAGATTTCACTATTCAGGCACCTTTACTTCACAGGTAGCAGCACACTGTGACGAGTAACGAAAGATGTTCACCAGGGATTTGGAGCACGTTCTGATAACAGAGAGGAGTTTATATAGCAAGCTTCCTATGAGTTGCAGAGCCATATTACACTCAGTTACATATAGTTACTTGTCACATCACATGTGCACTTGAGGCAATTAGGAATTCTGAAAGCAATAAGATGTTATACCTGCACGGTGTGTATGTATACAAATGATGCAAGTATTTTATACTTAAAAAAAGTTTACATTTACGAATGTTACTCAAGTAAAAATACAAATGTTTTGCAAGCAAAACGTATCAAAAGTACTCATCATGCACAATGGCCCCTTTCAGAATATATATATATATATATATATATATATATATAATATAATATATGTATATCATATTATTGTATCATTATTATTGATGTTCTAATCTGCATTCTAATGTTGCAGCTGGAGCTGATTTTAACTAATCTATGTGCAAACCGCTAGTTTAAATTACAACAATGCATCACACTTAATACCTAATCATATGTTTTGTATTCATCATTTCAATCTGTCGCAAAAATGCTGTGGAGTATAAATACATTATTTCCCCTCGAAATGTAGTCGAGTTTGAAAAAGCAGAAAATGGAAATACTCACGTCAAGCACCTAGAACATGTACTGAAGCACAGAACTTAAGTAGAAGTACTCATTTACATTCCTCCACTGGTTGCTTGTGTATGCACCTGGTGTATTACATTAAAATCATGCAGAATCCCCTGAAGTTTGACAAGTTGCCAAGCTCCAAATATCCAAACATATGGTTATTTTCACTAATTTAATGCAACATTAAAATTAATACTCATCTGCCAGAATGTGCGGATAAATCAGTAACTTTTATGGACACACACAGTTATTCTCCAACTTTCTCCTGTCATCTACTTTTTTTTGTCTCACTCCTTTATTGTTTCCAGTCTTCCATCTACCATGGGAAATTTGACCCACATTGTGAAATTAAACGATCAATAGCTCTGAACCAGCGAGGGATATGTGTCCAGGAGGTCCAAAATGCGAGCCACCATGACTGATTGAGACCTGATGCCTCAGATGTGTGGATCTGAGTCCTGTCCTCTGTGGACTTACAGGTAGCAGAATCAGTGGGTACAAGTCCTGTACCTCGCCTGGGAGTCACATTTTGCAGAAAGTAAAGGGACACGAGCAATTATTGTGTAGAATGTGAGATATATTTTCAATTTGACCATTTAAGTGACATAGTTCCTTCTATTATAGATAATTCTTTCAGAAGATATTAAGGCTGGGTGATACAGGTATCATTAAGGGGATATCGTTCTATGAATGTAAAAGCTTCTCAAATGATGTATATAGAATTTATAATGGTTAAATGCTCTTATTTTTCAATTTGCACAAAGGTAAACATAATATATATTTTTGTTATTATTAAATTGGTGATATAGTTTCAGTGTTAGGCTGTTTTGAAATGAAGGATGCATTACATCAAGTGAAGTTTACGTCCTCCCTACTGCTGGAATAATCATCCACTGGTTACTCGACAGGTGCGTTGGTGTTCCAGTGTATTGAACAAGGCTGAGGCCGACACAATGTGAAACTTCAATGGAGCTGTTAAAAGCACAATTGTGGGTTGTTGAAAATGCCAACAGACATTTCTTATCTTGCATCACAACAATTAGAACTGCCGGCGAGGTAAAACATAACGAATCAAACCTGGACTTTTGGGTTACCATAGAAACATGTATAATCATGGTAATTGGACCATTGTGAAGAATCTATTCTGTCCAAATTATGCAAACATGCATCGAGGCCTAAACGCCTTCTGTGGAGAAAAGGTAGAGACAACGGTGTTCTTGACATTAAAAGGAAAAAGAAAAACTTTTGGCCACTTCAGGCATAATGACATTTGTCAGAATGGAGCTCTCTCCGTCCCTAATGATCCTAAAGTAGGAGGGAGAAATACAGTAGAGGGGGTAATTATAGAAAACAGTCCTCACCATTTGCATGTCTATACCATGATGTTTCATATATGCAGGGTATTCTCCTTTGTTCTGCATGAAATTTAAGTGTTTTACAACCGTTTTTATAAGTGAATCTTTCAACTGAAAAACTTACTTAACACCAAACAGTTTTGAGTAACTAAGAAACATTTACTACTTTTGAGATACCTGTGCTTGTCAAATTGTCTGCCTATTCATTCTTATACTTCACCAAAGGGTTCATCTTGTAACACTTTGGAGGGGGTCCAACCCCAAATCCTCAATATAAAATAGTCAAACTAGCTCCACCCCAACCAGCTAAAACAGTAAAATGATAATTATGCATTGATGCATAAGTAGTATTAACTACCTAAAATTGTTATGCTTAATATATTTGTCACAGATGCCATTTTTATGCAGAATAACAACTTTTACTTCTGATTTAAGTTACAATCTCAAAGATCTCGCTTTGGTTTTCTTTATCGGCCCCTATGGTAATAAGTGGAAATTGCAGGTGTGTTTTTGGCTCTCACTTCCCAGAGAGCCAAATAGTTTCCGCCACTTGGGATTTTTCCGGGGAATGTCGCCACAGACACCCAGTTTGTAATATTGCAAATGCAAAGGCTGTCATCAGTGGGCAATAGGCTCAAATATTGTGCTCTCGCATTTGGCAATAGACAGTGACTTAACAGACATTTAGGTCCTACCAGTGGTTCCCTAAATGGCGCCAGTGGTGTGAAATTCACAGATCGTGGCTGTCATATTGGATAGAGGATGTTCCCAGACAATTTTCATGGATGGAGTAAAGAACTTGTACATTTTGCTGATAACACTTCTGTACTTTTGCTTTTGAATTGAGGACTTTTACTTTGGAGAATTTTTCAATTGTATTAGTGCTTTTACTTCAGTAAAGAATCCGAGTACTTTTCCCACCATTTATTACATGGGTGACATTTTCTTTATGGATTTGGTATATTTGGTTTTGCTTGCAGTGGGGAATTGAGTCAATTACATTTGAATGGTTTAACGGACACAATACCTGCTCATTTTTCAATCACTCCAAAGACTATACTGTGTGTAGGAACGAACGTTAGCATCTCTCCTAAAGATTCATTCATCGAATCTGAAAGCCAAGCTTTCAAACAAAATGTCAAAGGTCAGCGGTATAGCTTCAAGGAGAGGCGTCGCCTGTCACACTCACCCCCGCACACCCTGACCCGGGGGTCACACAGCATCTACAGCAGGTCATTGGGTTCTCGGTCACATGGTCACAGAGGTCTGTGGCATGAGCTACAACCGCTGCATGACAGGAAAACATGGCCAGCGTGTAAAGATTAACCTCTGACTTAACATCCTGTCAGATGTTCCATCAGAGCAAAGTCTAAGAATTACAGTAGCTGTGATATACTGCAGCACAGAAGACATGCAAGGAATTTGCTATAATGACTGCAGGTCACTCTGTTTTTCATCTACTGTGACACAATCTGAGAGTCATTGATGCTAAAGCCTCTTTTTTAAATTCATCATCACAGCTATCACATCACACGTCCCCTTCACTCTGACTGATACTAACATTGATTCCCCTTCATCATACATCTTCAGTGTAAACTGTCCACCGCGACTTTTCAATTGATCGGATGATGAGGGAAATGTTAGCATTGGCAACAGTGAAGCCATTGATTTGTGAAGTGATAGATAAAAAGCATTTATCATTTTGGAGTAGCCGTGATAATTAATTGATATTGATTGAAGCGGGCCGTGAATGCTGATACTATACGCAAGCAACTGAGGGGCAGGAGAGAAATGACGATTTAACATTCATGCCGCCCTCATGTACAGCATCCTCAGAAGTCTAATACTCCTCTCCACGGCATTCAAGAAGTAAAGGATACATATGCAGATATCTTGGGTAATTGAAGTCGATTATCATAATGCACTCTACCTTTATTCATATTCAAATGGATGGATTTGAGCAGAAAATATTTCCCAACCCTCAGCCTTGATTGCAGATTGAGAGTTGGAAAATGGCGACCGCTGATTTAAATTACACATGTGAAGAGGTAGGATGAGTGCTTGTCTTCTGTCTCTGTCTAGAAGTTCATGCAATTTAAACATCAAATTATCAAGTTCAATATTTTATGTTTCCCTCTATTGCTGTTAAGAGGAGGATATGAGATCCACTTGTGCGTTGTTTAAAAATGGAGCTTCTGGTATGAACCAAACCCCAGCTGTATTATCAGTGGAGGCGCAGTGCTAAGAGGCAGGTCATTTCAATGAGGAGAAGGAACAGCCATTAGCTTCATTAGAGCTGTGAGAATAATGTAGCTCTCGGAACATCTTTAGCGTAGGACATGTCGTTGCCTCTTCGCGTTAAGAGAAAGACCTATTGGCTGAGACATCGCCACACTTTTTGGCTACAAAAACAGTTTGCTCAATTCTCCAAACATTTTGTGGTGCAGAGACATCGTGGATTAAAGAAACTCTACCCTTTAATTCTACTATGATTGTCACTTCCTTTCTAGCACCCCAGAGCCTTCTCAGATCACTGAATCATTGCTTTTGACTCTCTGGAGCCAAAGGTGGCTACACAGAGGGGACCTTGGCTCAGTGATCCGCAGGAGCCCAGGCACACCTCTTGGTTATATTTATTTCTCTTGGAAATATCAAGAAGCTTGAACCTTATACTCTCGCTGTCCCTTGGTGCGCTGCAATCACACTCTACAAAGCACCCTGTAATTACATGCAGCATCACCTATTTATTCATCAGTGGACAGAATGAAAATGTCTGTGAGTATGATGGACTTGTGTATTCTGGTAGATAGCATGGATTGTACTGTAAGTAGTGTGCTAATTTATTTTCCAATTAAATAGTAAAAGGTCAAATAAAAAAATTGTTTTTCTGAAATCGCTGCACTTCTGCGATGAGGAAACATAATCACCATTTCAATGCACTATAGTTTGACAAGAGTTACATAAAACGATTGATACAGCTGTCATAGTTAGCTTATAGCTTAGCTTAGCATAAAGGCTGAAGCAGGGTGAAACAGCAAGGCTGTTACCCCGTTTCCAATCCAGCTAAGCTAACCTTCAGCTAAGCCAACAGACAGATAGACGGAGAGTTGTGTCAATCTTGTTATCTGACTCATGAGCACAACAGACAATATGCATATTAGTTGATATGTCAAATTACTCATTTGGAGAAATGCTATTTTCTATTCTGTTATTAATACGACAGATTTGATGTATCTTCTAACCTCAGTGTTTGAAGGGCAAAAATGGAGCAATTTGTTCTGATTGAAAAGTCCCTCAATAAAGGCCAATGATACAAGAGGGAATGAAAGCAGTCGCGCAATGTGACGTTCTCCATTTTCAAGAATAGATTTGTGATAAAAAAAAAGAAGAGAATTAAGAGGTTTGAATAAAACTGCAGCGCTGCAATGACAATAAGAGAGAAAGAGCTGCTCATGCAGTTTAGATGTACAAGCAGTTTAGAGAATTAAGGATGGGTGGACAGCTGAATGTAGGAAGACGCCAGTAGACAAACTCATGTAAAATCCACTATATCAACGAGAGCGAATGAGCTCAAGATAGACACAAAGAAGCGAGGGAGAGAAAATTAAAGAGTGAGAAAGGAGAGAAGATGAAGAGTGGGGGGGGGGGGGGGGGAACATAGCAACGCTGAGATTTCCCCTCATGCTTTTCTCTGATTTGCCAAAATTCATAATCCTCTCTCTTCTTTCCCACACCCAAGATCCTTTCCCAGCATCCATAATTCTAAGCACTGAGCCAATCCCCCTGTTCATTTTAAAACTCCATTGTTTCTTATCGCACTGAAAGTGGTTGCTGCACAGATGTGATGTGCTTCTTTTACACACCAGCAGCAGCAGCTGATAAACACCTCCGTTTGCTTCTTCTTTTTCATCTTCCACTGTTTTTTCTGCTTTGATTCGAGCTCCCTGCAGTGACCAAAATATACGAGCGACCAGCGTAACACACAGCACGGCTTAGCGGGCTCTTTCTCCGCAGTTAAATATACACCGTTACACTCATCTCGTGTTATATTTTTAATGGCTCCAGCGCACTCATGTTGCAGAGTCTCTCCAGGCCAGATTCTTTCTCTTCCCCTCTCCTCTACGGCCCTTCTCCCTCTCGCCTCGGGGCACTCGCAGGCCTGCCGAAAGAAATCACCCCCGCATCACTGGAGACATGCAGCCCCCCCCCCCACACACACACACACACACACACCACCCCCACGGCTGCTCAAATAAACTGCTCACCTTCCCCCTGTATTGTTAGCCCATCAGTCTCGCTTTCAGGTGAACGGGCTGCTTCTCCTGTGCTCTCAAGCTTCCCCTGTGTGTTATTTGAAATCAGTGCAAATTAAATGAAGGTGAAAGCTTGAGTTGCACCTTGCAATAGTGTGCTCCATTTCTTTTTTTTCTCGTTCTGTAGTAACACATTCGTCAGCCATAGACCTGGAGGGGTGAGGAAAGCATACCGGGGTCACAGACGAGTACATGTGGATTTGTTGTAGCAGTTTTGTACCCGTTGGTGTCCTGGGCAGAGCTCCTCCATTACATGGAGCTCCATGCAGCTGTTCCAAAATGGCTGCCTCTGTGTTTCCGTTTGTCTGGTGTCAGAGGACTGAGCAAGGGAGGAAATATGTGCTGCTGCAAATGCATACAGATTAGGATTAGAGCGTGAGCTGCAGCGTTGGGGCCTTTGTCATTAACAGGCAGTTTTAATCAGGGTCTGTCCCGGGGCTCTGCTGCTCGCCTCAGGAGCCCTGCAATCCTCGGAGAGCAGGAGAAGCAGAGATAGAGGGAGAGGAAGAAAAGAGAGGGAGGATACAGGAGGAGGAGAGGATGAGGAAGAGAGAAAAAAGGAAAAGAAGACCCCATAGTATCATTGGGAACAGGGTGGGGGAGGTAGCGTGCAGAGCGAGGAGCGCTGGATGTGTTTTTGCATCTACATGCTGTATATCCTGTAATAGGCAAGATGGCTGCTGGATGTGCTGTGCTCTTCATAACACTCTCTCTATGTGCTATTGATTTTGCTCCGGCCCGGTGTCTGTGTATTATTTAAATGTTAAGATGTCAGGGTTGGTAATCACCGGCTCCATTAAAAGGTGGGCAGTAGGGCTACAGCCCCAGACCTGCAGAGAGCCCAGGCAGGCGGAATGAATTATTAAGGAGAGGATGAGATGGTGGGACATTTCCACCGTCGCCCTCGCTAATGTCATCCCACTCAGCCGGGAGACACACAGGCACAGGCTGGCTTGACAAAAATCGACAGTGACTTCCTCCTCCCCCACCCGGAACCGGTTTGATCCTGATTGCAGACACTGCAGCTGGCAATTTCCAGAATAATCTGCAGCTCCAGCCCTGCCTGCCCTGCCCCCCACAGATCCGCCAGCTCTTCCCACCCCCACCCTGCCTTGTGCCCCGGCATCCCCATACGGCCCTCCAGCAGCATCGATAATATGGACAGTAGGAGAGGCCTTTGATTTGCTGAATCAGAGGATCCCATCTCACCACCACTGTGTGTGTGAACATGTAGATGAGAGAGAGACAGAGCGAACATGCAATCTAATGGGTGCCTATAAAGTCAATTAAGCCACAACATTTTTTTTTTTTTTTCACAAGTGATGTTTTCCCAGCAACCTGAATAATGGGTAGCTTGTGGTTGAGATAAGAGCAGCTGAATTAAAAACAAAGATAATACATGCAAGTTGATGAATGTTTATGATTGCATTGTAAATATATGTAATCAATAAACATGATTAACAGAGTACAATAAATGACCCAATGCCATCAAAACCTTCAAAATGTGTGCTTTGAACGCCATGTGTTCTAATGTTTATGATCTAATCGTGTTTTCAGAAACAATTAAAGCGTCTTCAACAACCCTGGCTTGTTTTTATGACTTTCATCTGGAATAGCGTCAGCAACACTGATTGGGATGTCACGGACAGTCATGTGTTTGTGGTATGTTTGGTGGAAATTTAATAATAACGGAATGCTTCAATGACTGAAACCGAGAATAAAATGGAAACGGCCGACAACTTTGGGACGTCAGTTCGACAGTGTTTTCCTGTCATTCATCAAAGGCCCCCCCGCCCCTCATCACGATGCATTATTTTATAGGCTGCATGGGGCAGAGGATCGATTGTGAACGCTGGTAAAATTCTAGCTGCGTTTTAATAGATAGGCTTTGTCACTCACTGCTGGTAAGTGGAAACTTAGGGAGCAGAGCTGTCCTCCCACATAGCCTGCTTAAAACAAAAATAATTGTCCTATCAGAGGGCTTTTCCTTTCTCAGTGAAGTTTATTAATACAGCACTTTATCAAGAAAGCATGACACAAAGCCTTGCTAGACTTACTAACTAATCAGCAGATATCTAATACACAAGTATGCATCAATAATTGTGTTGGCTTTGTTTTCAGCATGAGATATTTACAATATTCTTTACAATATTCCCCTTGAATGAAGCAATACTTATCTAAGATGAGAATGTTTACTTGAATAAGGATGCCCATGTTTAAATGCCTGCAACTCTGCTTTCTAGAAGTAAAACAATATTCAATCAGCACTGACAACACTTGACTTAAACGCTGCAAGATGATATCGGAAATGTGGCACAGAGATAATTGTTTAACGTTTGCCATGTTGAGTAGATTTTAATTTAGGTTACTTACTCTTTATATAATGAAATACATTTAAATAATGTGATATTGCAGTAACATTTCCTCAAACATACAAATATAGTCAAATAATTTAAAGCCTCAACTGTATGTTGGTTTTTGAATGCAGAAGGCAAATTCACCCTATTTTGCAAACAAGCCATTTATTTATGCAGTTAATGACGTTACGGTTTTAATAATGGGTTGAGAGTATGGAACAATGTCCATACTGAATGGCCAGAATTTATATAATATCAATATAAGCACCTCTGACACAGTGACAGAATGCATCAATGTTGGGGTGACTAGAACGAGTCACCATTTCCCCCAGAAACGGAGAGTAATTTTCTTCTCTATTTGAGATACTAGGTCTCAGCACAGATAGACATAATAAGATGTAAATTGGCTGAGGGGCTGATATAGGGGAGGGGTGCCTCACTTGGAGTAACATGAACAGCAATTAACCACGGGAGAGACGAGTGCGCATTGTCTCCATAGATGTGAGCTGGAGCTGCTCCACCGACCGCAACATTTTCATCAAGATACCTCGAAAAACATGATCAGGACAAGTCCAGACTGTGACCACTGTGGCCTTTTAACTGTCCATATTGGTGCTGGTTATTCTTTATTATTGAAATACATTTTGAACTAGAATTACCGCGACACGGTGTTGCGGAGCTATCGCGTTCACGAGAACAAAAAGCAGTATTTTATGGTTAAGCTTACTGGACATTTAAATAGATATTCGTTTAAATTCAGATGTACTATTTTGCTTGCATTAGTAACAGAACTGTCCTGTAGACGGCTACAATTATTGTTTATCTAGCAAATGACAAGATGCACATGCAGGATGCTATTATAATGTTTGACTTGCAGTCAGAGTATGCCATTCAGAAATGACAAGTTGAGGGTTTCACATTCACAACTTGCTTACAAATAGGCTGCAGACTTTAGACTGTGCTAACTGCTAAGACCACAGAGAAAGAAAGTAAGAAAAAGTGGCAAAGAAAGAAGTTGTGTGAGTGTATACACATGTGTGAGTGTGTGAAGTGTTTGTATGTTTTCTTTTCTTGTTCAGGGGGTAATTGGCGGCGGGCCTAGCAGGGCCATTCTTGAACTGTGTGGCCCGTTACTAAAGGTGGTTCATTATCGCTATGAGAGAACTGTGCTTAGAGGGATTCAGACAGAGATCTAGAGTAACATTCTATCCTTAAAAAACACCTGAAGTGTAAAGGCCTTGCTCTATGGTAGGGGGCCAAAGAAAACTGGCAGCAATTAACATCACTGTTCATTTTATTTTCTCCTCTAATAGATTGAGCAAGTGAAGTTGTCTCTAACTTACGTAACGTCTCCGGTGGATTGGAGCTGCAGCGAGGCCATGGGAGTGGGGGAATACAATGAGTGAGTCATGTCTAGAGTGTAGTGTCTCTTTAATCCTGGAGGCTGAGAGCAATGGCACAGCGGGACCACCGTGCCAGTCAATACAATCCTAACACCTTTCTGGATGGCAAGCGATGTGGGTCAGATGCAACACACAGCCCAAAATACATTCTACATTTGGTTTTATTGTTTTGAAGTCTAATTCAGGAATTTTGATCACTGGAGTTTTATCGAGACATCTTTTGCAATAATTACAATAATAATAACAAAATATTCAATCGTCACAAAACAAAAGCATATAGAGTATGATATTCATTTGATAGTGAGTGGATTTGCCTCAGAGTGCTTTACAATCAGCTCAACATACGACATCCTCTGTCCTTTCCTCGGATAACTTCTTTCACTTCACCATCAGATATGGATGACATATACAAGAGAAACCTCCATATCAAGCTGCAAACAAGTTCAGCCACATCTACCGGTAACAATTTACAAGATAATACACAACCTCTTCTTGAATTCTGATCAAGGCTCTTTGGCTTTTCAGATTTCAGGTTGTTTTCGCTGCGGTGCATTTTAGATACATGGAAATATCAAGGAAGGAAGGTCCAGTAATGAATAAATAGCATCAAAAGGCTGTGGACTTTAAGCTTTCTTTGAGAGTTTTTTTATTCATATCATGCACAAAACCTGTCCAAAGTTCAAGTTCAATTGTTTGATGTTGGCGGCTTCTGTGTCCCTGGTGTGTGTGTGTGTGAGACAGAGAGGACAGACAGTTAGAGAAGGAGGGTGTGTGTGTGTGTGTGTGTGTGTCTGTGCCTGTGGCTGTGTCTCTGATGTGACAGTATGTGTGTACACTCGCTATGTAATTTAGTCCTTGTAAATTTATAATTTGGTTAGCCCAACTGCTCTCAGAGACTATTGGAATGCTGCCAACCTCATGCTGAGTGTGTTTGTGTGTGTGTTCATTGCTGTTTTTGCAGCTCTAAGCTCACTCATAGCATTCTCTTCCTCATCCTCCTGGCTTCTCACATCAATACACCCAAACCTTCAAGCCCAAGGTTGCAGCTAACCCTTCTCCTCTACCTGCAGCATGACAGCATCATACCAGTTCTTTCTGCAACCTATAGCCTTTCCTGCTTTCAGAGTGACAGTGGTATAGCCCACCATCTGTATCTATGGGCTCTACTGTAATGTAATTGCGGCTCTCAGAGTATCTGCACAGGACTGTGGTGGTGCGGTAACCTAGATGGATGGAGAGCAGCTCGCAGCGCTCGGCTAAGGTAATCAGCTGGAGTGCTGGCACGGGCAGAACAACACCTGCTGCTGAGGGGAGTAGCCGGCGCTAATTGCGGGAGAGTGATGGGGGCCTAGACGCTGCACACGCCACCAACAGTTCAGCCTAATGCAATTATCCGCCATGTTCTCCTCCAGCACAATTGCATTACAGTTTTTACATTTAATTTAGCCCGCGCAAAATGAAACGGTATCAGAGAAGAGAGATAATGAGAGCAAACTGATATTGAAATCTGCACAGTGTTGGGAGGCTATTAATGAGACAATGAAACACTGTGGCTGACAACATGTATACTGTGGTAAAACACTTTAATAGTGTCATTAGGAAGATCTGGCTTTGTGTTATTGCTCCAAGCCTACAAAGGTGGCAGTGAAAGCTAATATTTCCTCCTATCCTCTGTGCTTCCTCTGCATTATTGCTCCATTGAGTCATTTTTCCAATATAAATTGAATATTGATAACCAGCTGGTTTTCTTTTTTACATTTTATTGATCGTAAAGTCATCTGCTGAAGTGGATGTTTATGAGGGTTTTCTATTGACCTTCCTGAATGGCCACATCCTCTCGTCTTACTGAATGTACTTCAAATCGACAAATACTACTTATACAATAAATGCTAATGTTTCTATTATATATACTCATTGATGATCTGGAGTTTTTCCTTAGTGGTCCTGCTCGTATTTAACCACACATCAAAGAGAATTTGGTGGTTTACTGCTGCGTGGTTGTGGAGGTGATTGCAGGGTCTTGGCCCTATTAGAACACACTTTTTCCAGGCTCCATTCATCTCGCTCAGCTCAAGTAAAAGCAGTGGAGAGAGACAAGCTGCTGCAGTGTGACTTTGCTCCTCTCCCATGCTTTGATTCATTATTCAGCACCCGAGAAGTCGTCCTGCAATCCCAAAGCAGCACAGAGAAAGACGCATATAGGCACGCACCGGAGATAGACGAACACACACAGAAAATACATGCCAACGCACAAATCTTCTGCATCTTAAATGTAGAAATTCACACAATTAGGAATGAAAATACATTAATGCTTCTTCTGTACATTCCAAACATAAACAGACACACTTTAATATAAAGACATGATCTCACACACAAACACACACGTACACACACACACTGCCCCCTTCTGCCAGCACTACTGGCCTGCATGCTGAATGGAAATGTTTCTCCTAATGACTCCGTAATGACAGCGACTTATGTCCTTACCATAGTTGATTTGTTTCCTGGGTTTTAAGAGTAGATTATTTTCATGGTACAGACTTAGCGTAAGCCGTTCAGAAACCACAAGCACTGCACTTCAGCCCTGGTTTGGGATTTTAGCCAGGTCTAATCAGATTAAAGCCCTGTCTCCCCCCTCTCTTCTCCTTTTTGAAACAACATGCCACACTGCTCTCTCAGTCCTGCTACATGAGCCTTAAGAAGCGGGCCAAAAACAAATTGCTTTTAGTGGCGGTTGACAAGTAGTTGTGTGGAGAAAATAAAAGGTTGTTTGCAGCAGATTAATTCTCCTTCACAGGAGAGTCTGGCTGCACGGCTGCCGTGTGCATTCTTCTCTCAGTGACGGGCTTCGACGCGAGGAGCTCATTGTTGCAGATTTAGCCAGGCCGGAGGATACTTTGTGAAAGAGATAAAAGCTAAATAAACTAGCTATATCCGCATCTAATATACAGTAATGGCATGTTGCTGTGGTTAATTCAGACTGACTCAACTTGGTATTATCCTCATCCCACAAAAGAAAACCATGTTAGATAAAATGGCCAAGTGTAAATTCAAAATCACCTCAAATCTGCTCCTCCAGTGAACACAGTCCAACTAATAACCATGCTTGATGTTCTCATCCCATTTCATCTCATATCAGCTCCCTGTTCTGCAAACCCTGTTGAGCAAATATAATTTCAGCGATATTCTGTTCTCATTAGTTTCACAGTCATATTACAAATAGAGAAGAAACAGCTGTGGAAATGTATTTCTAGTGGATCAGGATACATCACGTCTCTGGACTTAAGTGGTTTTGTTCTTCCCCGTGGTTTATGGGAGAGGAGTCCTGACTTCTAACCTGTAAAGGGTGAATGCTGGCCTGACCTGGATCCTTCAGCATGAATTAAGTGAACAATGGAAGAGCTGGCTGAATGATGGTTCCACGCGCCTTTGTGCCTCTGTTACAAACCACTCCTAAAAAGGGCAGCCTAGATGACACACTCTCTAGAAATCGATCACATTTACTCAGCCCCTGGGCCTTCCAAAAGCTGGATTTAGAGCAAAAAAAAAGAGGTAAAATGGCAAAAAGAGAATGAAATCCCCTTTGCATTTAAAAACAGAATGGAAAAAAAGTGAATGAAGGCGGGTGAAGAGAAATGCCTCGGCCCAGGTCTACTTTGCAGACTCTGACGCGCACTCATGCGTCAAATTTCATCAGCAGTAGCCCTATTGATTTTTAACCCTGGAAATATAAGACCAGCGAAGGCGGGCAACGAGATATCCATGGATGTTTGGGTTGGTTATCTCTGCCTCTCCCTTGTCTCTGCCTCCTGAGAGCGTGAGCAAACCAATGGTCTCTCAATTGTCTGACAATACTCGGCTAACAGCGAGGCTGAGCTTTATAGACATGGTACTAGATTGTAAAGACATACCTTAAATCCAGCACTGGGAAAATTCAATATTTCTATTGTATCCACTGATTCTAGTACAATCAAGCACAAAGCCAACAAAGTCCACACTGACTCGACTGTTGAAACTGGTTTAACTTACATTCAAAAGCTTTTCATGGCAAACCTGATCAATGCTCCAGAAAGTTGGAGAAGCCTCATACACCTGTCAGGAGCCGCCTCTAAGTGGAGCCTAAATGGAGGCGCAAGCCTTCGACTTCACTGTGCACAAACTCTGCATTTCCAAGCTGACAGTGTGGCTCGGCGCTCAAAAGCTTCAAGGCCCAATTTCTTTGACAGGCCCATCTCCTGCTAATAGGTCACATAGCCATTGAAGTGCAGGGGAACAAGAATGGCAGATCAGCTCCTCTGCAGGTTGGACTGGTTCACGGTTTAGTTTCTTACAGTGTCTGAGCCTCAGGTCTGTTCACTATGGCCACTAAAGAGGACAGAGGAGCAGACCAGAGCTCTTTAGTCTCCCAACACAAAGTGTGAGTCACTGCTATGAAAGGGACTGGGACACACAGAAGCCTGTTAAAGCATTTTCTGTTTGGCCTGCAGCTTTCAGAAGCCTGGATTAAAGAAAGGAGTGGAGCTGCTTGATGCGAGTCGCCCCCTTGTCTCTGATGCTTACTCAAAAGAAATTGAAACCCAAGTGACCTTAAGGCAGTCAGTGCAGTGTGGATTCATACAGGGTCAAGGTTAAGCAAGGGTGTCCAGTTCTACTGCTCAACTTCCAGACACAGCCCATTCCATCTGCTGCAGGTCAGACCTTACTTTCCATCACAAACAAGCAGTAGATGACACGTCGAGCAATCACCTCCTCCAAATAAAGGGAAGTGATTTCATAATGGTGCCCTATCAGACCTCCACGCGTCGGGGTTATCTGTATGACAAAGCAACTTTCCCATTCTATACATTTTCATGAGTCGACCAGGAGAGGTGAATGAAAGAGAAGGGTAGCGGTTGGTGACCTCGGGGTCAGGGGGTAGAGGGCTCCAGCTGGTCACACTACCTCCTCATTGACTGATTCCACATCCACCCTATTGTGTTCGACGCGTGTCCATTGTTCTGCGGCAGCATTAAAATGCATAGATTCCTGTCAGCCGTTTCACTGCTAGTTGACCTTATTAGTTAAGGTGGATACATAAAACATGAAGTTTAGGATCATTAGATGTATGCGATTCACTTAAAGGGAAGATAGTCAACGCTGAATATGGCAGCAATATCTAAAGGGATGCTCAGTATTCATAGTGCAATCAAAGAAACATACAGTCTATCGTCATGCTGTGTGATAGCAAAGAAATCCTTGGTGTAGGTGAGGAGATATATTCAAACAATAAACCGAGGCATAAACGCCTCTGGAAATTCCTTGTGCTCTATGGATTCTCCTGGCAGCCTATTGTAGGGGCTCGCCACCCTGCCCCCACTCTCCTCTCTATTTTTCTTCCCTGCATGCTTCTTGCAGAGCACACACAGCAGGCACACTGCAGCGAGCGGGAGGAAGAGAGGAGAAAAGCGGAGAGAAGAGGTGCTGATACTATGTAATTGAGGGGCAACCCTGTCAGAGTTGACCTGTAGGAGACCAGGGATAAAAACGAATTCCATTTTCTCTCTGCTGTCCTGGGACTGACAGCCTGCAGAGACCCAGGTCTGACAGACCTAACTGAGGTCTGTCGCCCTCTGCCCACCTCTCTCACAGCATATAACACCCATTTCTATCTTGTGTTCTCACTCACCGTTAGACTGCTATTGGCTTCTACATGCGGGTTACCTGCAGATTCAGATTTACACTACACTGACAAACATACATTGCACTTTTGGGAAATACAATCAAAGATATACACCTGACAAGATGAAAGGCGTGTTCACGATTCATTGTGTGTTATACTGTCTTCAATTTCATCTTCTGCTTCAATATATCCATTTTAAGTATCTATTATCTCAACGAGGCCTTTTACTATGCAGGATCACTGAAAGGTTTTGTAGAAACAGTCTCTAAAAAAAGGCAGTGCTGTCATTTCACTCTAATACTTCTCTAGTAAAAACAAAGTACCAGCGTTCATCACCAGAAGCGCATCTCCCGAAAATGGGGCTGATGCAGTGACGGATAAAGGGAGTATGTTTAGACCTCCAGTCCCTGCCCTTTGTGTCTTCCTGATTTGTTCTAATGTGGGAGCCTAATCCAGCAAAAGCAGATTATACATGTATTACATTCCTTAAAATTGCAGTATTTTTAATACCACATTTGCAGGGGAAATGCAATGAAAGCCGCTTACAAATCATAAACCTCCCAAACTGTGTCTCTGCCACAATAAAAGGGTTGAGACATGCGAGCAAAATCAAGCATGTTGTTGATGTGCTCAAAAAAAAAGACTTTGTTAGATTGTTTCTTTGTAAGTAAGAAGAAGAATGCTCCCCAGTGAGGCACACAGAGTTTGTGATTGCAGACATGAGATATATGCGTGTGTGCAATCGATTGTGCACCGTGACCTAAATAGTTGCAGAAAAAACAAAAAGGTTTTCCGACTTTACTTATGTTACTTAACTAAATCAATATAGCAGCAATTTGCAATTTTCAGTCTTTTGCTGCTCACAGATTTCTCCGTCTCATAAAAACCCCTCAAGTGGATTCACTCCCAATGAGAACATGAAAGTCTGCAGAGAGAACAATTCAGCTGAGTTTCTGCCTTACAGGCTTTCTGTACTTATAGTCTAAAACACTTTTTACATTAATGGCTTTGCAAGAAAAAAAAATCTGATTCACAATGATGTAAAAGACTTACAAAATTGCAAATAATTTAAATGGCAATTACATGACTTGCATGTCATCTGCAAGTCATGTAAATGCAGCCTGGTCATGGATATAACCAGCAGACTTGAATACACACTCCAAACAAAAGGCCTCCACATAGTACACTACACTCAGTGTCTGCCACTGTACACCTGACCCAGTGAGTGTCCTCTCAATGACAACATGGCTGCCCCCACAAGCTGTAGCCCAGCCGCCATAATGACACAATGTACCCATCTGCCCTTCAAACCAACCCGGCAGCATGAGGCTGACCTGTGTGTGTGTGTGTGTTTGTGTGTGTGTCCCATCTGCCCTTTCAGCCAGGCAAGCAGCATGAAGCTGACCTCTGACCCTTAGGATTATGGTCCCAACACGTGCCAGTGAGCAGGGTGATGAGATTGACCTATGTGGGCTGCTGCTGGTGCTGTGTCTGTGTGTGTGTGCGTGTATGACAGATATCTGACAGCAAAAGATCCACTGAACAACACACACACACGTAAATGAAATATGGCTCGCACTGCACACTTTCGGATCCATAAATCAATGTCTCTCTGTTCTAATAAGTATGTTGTTAAATTTGTTGGTAGGACGAGTGAAAAGCTTTCAATCATTCCGTTTACACGCAAGTTCAACAGTGTGTGTGTGTGTGTGTGTGTGTGTAGATACGTTAATAAAAGCACCTCTCCAGTGAGCGATCTAATGCGGGTCTGAGGACAGCCAGCCATCCTGAGCTCTGACACAACCAATCATCACAAAGCCAGCGTGATCGCCTTGGCAACCCCTGTCACCACATAGTTTATCCCGAGCGTCCTCCAATCAGGGAGCACCACGGCCTTTCCAAGCTCCTCCCACGGGGGGTTGGGGAGGTGGCGCCAGCCGTTGGTGCAGAGCCTGCTGCATGAGCGGATGCTCTAATCTGGATCCAGTGAGGAGAGGATCACTAATCCCAGATTATGGCTCTCTGGGATTAAGACATGCTGATGCACAGGTTTGCACTCACCTCCAATCCCCAAACCTCTCAATCTGGCTCTCTGCTCTAAACCTCAAACCTCACCCAGAGAAGTCTATTACAGTCGAAGCTGTGGCAACAGTGTTGGTGCCTGAAATGAGATGTCTTGTTCAAGGTGTTGACATGTTGGTCTGAGCGATTCAGAGCACATCTGGTGTCTGTCTTTGGATGTTTCTCAGCGGTTTGATGTTATAGTACAAGTGTACAGAATGATTTGCGGAGTGTGGATGCTCTGAATTGTCTGCACATTGAACGAAACGGGTGAGCGGAAATGAAAGTTTCTCTCCGTTGCTGCTATCTCACTGAGCACAAGTGACGGGTACATCAGGGAGGGGGGGGGGGTAAACAAAGCAAAGCAGACACTCCACCTCTACGGGATGGGAAATCACCACGCAGATACCTACTACATGTCATACACAATAAAAGCTGGGACAGCACAGAACACAGCTCAGGCGAGACGAACACGAAACTTCATGAAAATGTTTTGCCAATCCCTCCGCCACTCATAAGAAATTCAATCTCTACTGACAGCGTTTCTCAAAAGTGTTTTTTGATACAAAAAATATTTTTTGAGTGAACAAGCAAAAATCAGAAACTTCGCTCGACCAGTTCTTAAATCTGTATGTGGCACAATTCCCTCAGCCAGCAGAGTTTAATTTATAAGTGACAGTCTTCGGGATTTAAGCCCCTACGACATTAGTTTATCATGACGCGAAATTATTTCTGCACACAGGAGAGAGAGGTGGGAGACAAAGAGGGGAGGGGAAAAGAAAAATGGTGGCAGGGGGGAAGAAATAACAGCTCAAATAATGTTCATTACAATAATTCATACATCACACAGTGACGTGTGAATTAGAACCTCGGTGTCAACATGCGCACAAATAATTATGTTGAAATATTAATGATGAAATGTCCTTACAAGTGTGCAGCTCATGATCAATTTGAGGTTAATGAGTCGTTTATCTCTGTCCAATCCCTGCTCTTCCTCCTACCACTGCCATGCTGCAGGGAAGATGCACACGCAAATGATCCCTTAAACAAAATCAATTTATCCTGCACGGTGTGTTTTTTCATGGTTGAGGAAAAAGGAGACAGTGAATGTGGACCAGGAACCTACAGCCAAGTGCTAGTACAGGTATAGTGAGAGCTAAAACAGTGTCCAGAAAAAGTCAGCGATGTGCAGCAGAGGGATGAGAGTCTGCAGGTTGTCATTCCAAGCAGAAACTACAAGAGGCGATTTCATTGAATGGCTCCTCTGCTTTGTTTGAAGTTGTCTTATCGGGTAAATTGCCTTGTGTCGACTGAAAACCTGCAGACTGCGAGTCATTCACAGGGCATGGTTCCCCAATTTCTTTTCTGATTTTCAGGAGGTTTGGGTCTCACTGGCTCTGTCCAAAAAAGCACAAACTGGTGCGACTAAAGAGAACAATCAAATATTAGCCGTGTTGTTCTTATACTCAGTGGTGGCTCATCCATCGCCATGCTGACTCAGTGACTGCACTGTGCTTGCCTGGGGCTGTATGAGAGTGTTATTGTTTGTGTGTGTGTGACATGAAGGCTGTTTACACTGGACAGCATTCACATCTCTTCGTCTTCCTTTCTTATTACTCGTAGGGACCTTCCTTCTGTTCTGAAGCTGATTAGTCCTGACCTGAGCAAGCTAGTGCTGCTATATCCAATCAACCTAATCACTCAAACCCTTTCCTTCCCCCACCTTCTTTACGCTAATGGGCTTTCCCTGCTCTGGTGACTTAGCACTTAAGAGCAGGGGGGGTCACTACTTGGAAAACCCTGTTATAACTTCTTAACAGCGCAGATGCTGCCCTTCAGTTTGCAGGCAGCTTTGGTATTTATCAAGAAATAACCAGTGCCTCCGTAGTTACCCTTATTTACTCATATGAGCGGTGGATAACCCAGTTGCCAGCATGCTTTTGTATGAATTTGCATCACCTCCCAAAGGGCAAACAAATGAATGAATATTCACACTTAATCTATAGCCCACGGCAGCCATGCATTATTCATGAGTTGTTGCTGTTTTTGTGGTAGCACGCACTCAGTTTTGTCATCACAAATCATAATTTAATTTTCTCCTCACTTCATTTTCTGCCATGTGCAAGTGAAGGCTGCACTTGTTAAAAGGCATGCTGCAAATCACCGCATGGAATGAGTCTGACTAATGTCTTTAGCACGCCACAGTTTTTAATCTAACGAATAATATAGCGCTCCGTCCTTAACAGAGAGATTCATGCATCTTAATGCTTACAACAACATTCCTAGTCTCAGATTCTGCCTCTGGTTCTCTCTGGGCTTTCTTGTCAGCGAGGACTCTGGCTGTCACTAAGCTACGGAAAGCTCAGAGCAGCAGCGGTAAAGACATCAGTGAGACAGGTGCCATCTTGAATCACGGCAGTGTGTCGACATCATGCAAACTAGACTTGGACTCCTAATATGGTATGTCTGTATGCACCAAACCCCTTATGTTTAGGATGTCAAAACACACCATACTTAAACACAATCACATACGCATACATCCCCGAAAACAGACAAGGTCTCTGAGACCTGATCAGTTATTACTACCGTATAATTCCGCGGCAAAAATCAGAATGGGAAAACAGCGTTCACACTCCATTGTCCAAGCCAGCGAAGAGGACCTCTAATAGGTTTCTGTATGAAGGAAGGAGAGAGTGAGGTGACAGTTTAAAAGCCTTCCTTGACACTCACAAAATGGGCCTACCTTCTTCCACACAATTGCATCGGCAAGTCAAATTGCATTAGTGATGCACAATGTTTTCACAGGGGGGGAGGGGGGGGGGGGGGGGATCACAATGGAGCTGAAATATGGTGCATTGTATTGAGTCAATGTTTGGAGGGCGTTCCTCTTTTATAGGCAAATACGGCAGGACTTTGACATCATCTTTCACAACAAAATAAAATCGACACTTCGGCTGCTGGCAAAAATCTTGACTGAAATTGCTTGTGGAGAGAAAAAAAATTATTCAACCAATTATATATAAATGTGCTGAAAATCACAGTCTGATCATTTAAGAGCCTTTTCTCCTTTTAGTCGTGTCACAATATTCTCTCGACAATCTTTGTAAAACATACACCAACTCTTCCAAGACTTCAAGAGTCATGTTTTTTATTCTTTTCTGACAGTCAGGCTGGTTTAAAAGGAGGCATTTTCAAAAATAGCATGCTCAGTAACATCCAGGAAAAGGAAAAATAATTGCACTACTTTTTGGTCAAACATGAATATTCAAAATCCATGAATTTGCTGTGAGAAAATAATTAGGAGTGTATTAGCATTTGTTTATTTGGCCATGCATAAAACCTCTTAATGAGAATGTATTAACAAGCTCCTGACTCTGGGGAGGTAAACTCTCAGCGTTGAGAGTGCCTTACATCTTTGGAAAATGCTACGTTACAAAAGAAATAGGAAATTTATTATCCCACGAAGAGCTAAATTAACCACACACGTCTAATGTAGTATGACATGTCCTCAGCCAACCTCAACTAGTGGGATTTTCTCTCCATGCATTGAAACGTAAAGAGGAGGAAAATACCAACTCAGGGTAATTATAACACATACAGTGACTTGACATTTAGGCACAGTGTAGAGAGGGGAGATAGTTGGCCTTATCAGAAGCTATAATGAAAGGTCAATGGCCTCCTCAGTGTTTACCTCCAATCATGTGGTCTGAAGAAGCTTCTTCAGTCTCTATTGAAAGAGCAGCGGTCTGTTTGGGAGATAACGCAGAATTGTTGGCCGCAGGTAAAACAAATGATGCTGTTTCATTGTTTCTGAACTGGGTTTTGAGACTTTAGTCGCTACAAGGGAATTTGGTTCGAGTCTTCATCACGGAGCAAAGAAAAATACTCATATGAAATCAAACAGAACTGTTAATTTCCTAATGAGATAAAATGTAAGACAGGAAAAAAGGTAAACGGTACAGTGACACACCCACAGTAGTGACGAACAGCACTCCCCAATGCAAACACAGCATATACATATATACTGTACCATTGTTACACCTGTTCTTTCACACATCTTACGCCGGTGCTGCTTATGTCAAAACTAAGTAAAGTCTCTCTCTCTCTCTCTCTCTCTCTCTCTCTGTATCCTTTTGGTTCGGTCTCAGTCAGTGGAAGGAAAAAGCTGCATTGATAAATAGGTCAGAGAGCTTTTCCACCCCCCAATGGTTTCAGGCCCAGCTTGGCAAATTGAACATAATTAAGGCCCAAGGCAAAGGTTGCACTTTCCTTGAAATAGCGGGAGGAGTGGTGCAGAAGGTAGCTTGCTACAGGAGGAGACACGCTTCCATGCATGTTCAGTACCGCATGCCTGGGCACAGAGGAGCCACAGAGCCGCAGCCGTGAGAGGAAAATGAGGAGGAGGAGGAGGAGGGCTAGAAAGAGAGAAGGAGAGAGGATGGCAGCCATTACAGAGCCAGGAAAACTCCCCGTACACGTCTCTCTCTATCACACACACACTCCTTCTCTCTGACTCTCAGTTTCTAGTTGATTATTTGCTCACACATTGTTAGCTATGTCTTACTTGCTATGACATACTGTACATGCACACGTAAAAGGAATAGTTTGACACAATTATTTGCATTCTTGTTGAGAGTTAGATGAGACGATTGGCACCACTGTCCTGTCTGTTGTTGAATAGACAGCTAACTTAGCTTTGCATAACGACTGGAAACAGATGGAAAAGACCCAGTTAAGTTGGCTCGGTCCGTGTGCAGGACTCATAAATGAATTATAAAATCTAGATGCCGGGCCCCTGCCTGCTTGGTCCCTGGCCGATTGCTTTAAACGGTGATGACATCATGCACATAAAACCATGTTTTGATAAGCTTTTGAAACATAAAACTTCATGGGTTCAAAATTAACATTTGTACAGATTCTTATAATGCTGATCAACAGGAAAAAAAGCTTTTTTCGACTACGAGGGATCTTTTTGTTGCAGCATTGTACTTGGCCACGGGAGCAAATTGACAGCAAGGCTGACTGGTGACACAATGTCCAGCTCTCCTAACACATCCATGGCTGGCTACTTCTTGGCCAGGGTTTGGTGACTTCCTGGAGTCTCTGCTGGTTGCCTGGCAACTTCATGGTGATGACAAGATTCCAGGAAGTCATTGCTCCCCGCCAAGAAACAGTCTAACACGTAACCCCCAGTAAAACCACAACGTGCCATTTTTACATTTCTGTTCTTTTGTACAGATTAAACATACTTTTTAGTATGTTTTTAATGTCTTTTTAGAGGTGCTTTTCACGAGTCAGGCCAGCTGTTTCTCCCTGTTTCCAGTGTTTGTGCTAAGCTAAGCTAAGCTAACAGGCTGCTAGCTGTAGCTTCCTATTTATTGAAAAGACGACAACAATGTTGATTTTCTAGTCTAACTGTCAGCAAATAAGTGTATTTCGCAAAATGTTGAACTATTCCTTTAATACACCATTAACAAAGAATTCATCATATTTTAAGGATAATGATGTTTTCTTCACTGCCTCATTCTACCTCAGCTTTATGTGTCATAGAGTTCACATTGGTGTCCTCACTAGTCTGGACGTACTGTTAGTGGGCTGGGATGCCAGGAACCATTAGTGTCCCAGCATCCTTTGCTCTTGGGGCTTCACCTTGGCAGGGAGGAGACAGCAAGTTAAGGACGAGGAGGTCCATGCCAGGGTGGAGGTAAGGTGAGTATCCGGCTCCACTGTCAGGCTGTACTGATGAAAGCAGATTACAGCGGGTTGGCAGTGTATTAAGAGTCAGCCTCATTTCCCAACACAGCACCATCTCTATTAATGAGAACTGATGGAGAGCGAGGACTCCCAGCAGGAGATCTACATGGCATTATCTTTAGCTACCAACACCATCACCTCCTCGCGTTAGCTTTCTCATTAACTTTGTCATTAGCTTCCCCATTAGCAGAGGGTCCTTGATAACTGCTTAGATGCTTTCTGTGTGAGGCTACATGACGGCATGAAAGGAGTTACCCACATGAGTTCCCTTCTTTACACTAAAGGTTAAATTAATTTTTGCATGACAGAAATTAAATGGTAGTATGAAAAGAAATGTTTGTGAAGCACTGCAGTTAAGAATAACTAAATGTTGTCAAAGTATAAGACTAATGTAATTAGTAGATCTTTGACATTATTCACGATTATAGTTTTTTCCCACACTAATGATGTAAAAGTTGCCCTTCAATAGCAGAGCAGGGAGTCCTGACAGGTCTGTCGTAAAACTCTACAATGTGCCATTCAATTCAATCGTCATAAAACAAATCCATACAAAAATAAAAAAGGGTATTTTGACTGGATTTAAGTGATTAACAAATAGCCTTTTCCCCAAAAGAGCATTATGAATTATGTCAGTAACCAAAAGGGCAAACTAACAACATCTCTCATGCTCAATGCATAATGTCATGAAAGTGACAATTTGCTTATTCTCGTAAAGCAGTCTTTTTTATTCCTGAACAATTTGTATTATACATTTAAAATAATATAAGATTGGCTCTCATATTTCATACAAAAAAGGAAAAGATAATTAAATCTAACTAGATTGCGGAGTACAATAACTAAATATTTGTTTTTGCTTTAAATTAGAAAACATTGAATGTAAATTGTATACAGTAGAGGAAGAATTTGTATTTTGTTTTACATTAATACCTTCAAAAAATTCCATATTTCTGCAGAAAAGTTAAGTGACATTCAAGCGACATTGCTTCTCGGAATCGTCCTGCTTATTTCTTAGATGGATGTGCAGCAGCATCTCACCAGGCACTCTGCCCATCACAGATACCCAGTGTGATCGGACGCCATCAGGCGATAGAATTTACCATGGAGACGCGGCCAGGAGGCTCTAACTCAAACCTTCATCAGAATGTCAAGGAATGTCAGATACAGAGACGGGAGAAGACGGAGAGAGGAGGGGAGGGAAGGAGAGAGGAGATACAGTAGCGTTATTCCCCAAGCACAGCAGGCTCAGCTGGCCTAAACAGTCCCAGTCCCCTCAGCCTCGTAAGACTAATGGCGGAAAATCACAACCTGGGGGGTTTGATCCTCTAAAGGGCCTCTGAGACCTGATTAATATGCAGCTTTTTGTGTGAAACAGACATAAATACATGCGCTGAAATGTGTGCATGCGCTCAGGTGACACACAAGCGTATGAACAAAAGCATTCAGAGCACACAGTAAGCGTGTAGATATGGTCTCACACAGCTCGCTGAAAGCCGTGTAGGAAGGCACGAAAGACATTCATGCATATGCTGCAGTCACACACGCACAATGAGTCCCTTGCAAAGGAGGTAAAAGCTATAACAAATATTTAGCAGTTTGCTCCCTGACTACACAGTGAAACTAAGAAAACCAGACAGGTACCATCTCCCCGCCCTGCTGTGTGGTATATCTGAATGTGCTGTGCAGGCATTTTCGCCATCTCTGTTCTCTATGTATGGCTTCCCCTCCCCCCACCCTCTCCATTATACTGTATCCTCCTCACCCACACAGCAGGCTCCCCTCCCCCAGCCTACTCTCACCACCCCCTGGGAGGATGGAGCAACCAGAGAGAAATTAATTGAAATCTAAACCCCGATGCAGGATTAACTAAGTAGGTGAGTTCCAGTTGTCACATAATCAGGGCTAGTGTACTATTTGACTTTCACCAAATGGGGCTGACTGAAACAGCGACCAGGGATAATGACAGGGAAAAAGGAGCCAGCTGCTGTGTCCCCCTCCCTCCTCTCTTTCTCTCTCCATCCCATCCCCCCTCTCCTCAGCATCTCTCTCTCCACCCCTGCCTCCCAACCACAGACGTAAATTTAGGATCTTTCCTACAGCCGACAAGCCATCGGTATGTGCACAGGGGATCTCAGCAGGAGTAAAATCACAAAATGTTGCTGCCATATTTCATGACCTCCTTCCCTCCACATACACATTTCTGATAAGGAGACAGATAACCAACAGTACCCAACACCTGCTGGAAGTGTAACTATCTTTATCATTCATAATCTACTGTAACACTGATGGGAAATATTGTACCACATGCAGGCATGTGTATACATTCGCGTCCATGAGTAAGAAGCCTGGATACCACATGGCAAAAAAAAAAAAAGAGACAAATCACGAGGACACATCTTTCAATAAGCAGTTTCTCGTTACACATGTTATGCAAAGTAACTGTGGTTTTCACTGCACAAGCGTTTAGTGATGCTGAAATGTACCCTTTTCCCAACTACCATAAATGCACCGTGGTATTTGGTTTTCTTTGAGACAACGGAGAAGGAAATGTTGATGTAAAGTGGGTCAAACAGCACGCAGCTCTGATGAAGCATGACTTGCAGCAAAAAAAAAAGAAAAAAGGCAAGCGCGTCAGAAGATTCTTTTCTTTAACTTTCAGAGGATGATTTAGATCAAGTAAATGCACTTGATCTATTCTAAACACGGAACATATCCTCAGTTTAATTTTACACTGCATTGTATGACGGTCATTTTTAATCAGATGTTGAAGCAAAAACAATAAACAATAGATCTCATTTAATATGAACTCAAAACAAGACGTGCAGAACAAGGTGACACTTTAGCCCCATTTTTTAGCACTCACAGGCAGTATATAAATTTATATTACACTATAATGTGGTGGTAAGCAGAGCGATAACTCCTTACCCACAAGTGGAGCTGCTGTATAAACAAGCCAATAGTGAATGACAAAGTAAAACACAATTGTACTACCATAAATTAAATCTTCAGCAGCACTTATAATTGTTGACAAATATTATCGACTAACAAACACTTAAAATGTCCTTAATATATCTTACAGCTGTATTATAGTGTGTTAGCAGTGAAAATATAAAGAAGGTTTTTGCTTTTGAAGAACAAAAATGCTACAGATAATATAAAATGCTATTAAAATGAATACTGCATCTCCTGGCTCCCGTTTTTTTCCAAAGATCGATAAAACACAAATGGAGAAGACATATTGCCATTTTTCAAGGTAATTTTTTTGTGTGTTAAAATTGGTGCCACAGTTGGAATGCAATGCTGCTGCTACTAACGATTACAATTCTGTCTCATTTCATTGTATTTGCAAATCAATATTATGGCAAGTTGTCTGTGTGTGCGGGGGATTGTCTCGGTGTGGACAGCAGTGGGTGTGGGCAGCGTCAGTACAGCAAAGCAAGCTGCCAGCTATCCAGTTGATAATATAGCTTGGGCTTATGCCCAGTGAGGTTGACCTCGGACTGTTAGCTCGCAATGTCATTTACCACCTGCCTCTCTCTCTCTGTGTCTCTCTCTCTCTCACACACACACACACACACACACACACACACACACACACACACACACGTATCCCTTGGTGGTGGGAATGCTTGTGCATGCTATAGGGTACCTGTGTGGTGGACTTATACGTGTTCAACAAGCGTCAGATATGTCATGATAGGAAATTATAATGAAGGAAAGAGTGGATGAAATAGTTTTGAACTCAAGTTAGGCTCATGAGAAAATCATTGTCTTATGTTTCTGAGAAAAGAGGGCACAGATAGAAAAAAAAGAACATAAGAAACACGCCACAACAGACACACGCACACACACACAGATTCAGACACTTCCACAGAGCTGTGGGGTGAAGACGTACGGAGCAGCATACCTGGACAGATGGCATGCAGTCATCCCGTTGGACCTGCCATCAGAGCGCTGCCCGAGAGGAAGAACACAACAGAAGCAGTTTCATCTGCTCTACTCACACACTCACACACAAACACACACACACACACACACACACACACACACCTAGAATCCATTTCTACAATAAAAGAACACCATATGGACCCTGACACAAGCACGTGTGTGCATTGTCTATGTTAAGTCACTGAATAAATACAACGGAAACCACTAAAGAGTACATGTTTGTTTATATATGTCAAAGTATTTGCACACTGGCTGTACAGCTACATGTCACAGGCTGTAAAATAAACTACTGGAATAGCACATATGAACAATGAGAAAACTCTTCACTGCAAACACCAGGAAGCAGGAAGAGCTGTAGCATTGTAATATTTAGTGTCACAGATAAATCATGGTACAAATCCGGGGATAGCTTTACGCCTGAACTCTGACACCTGGATTCATTTCATCCCATCTTATTACGATTGATTTTTGTTCAGTCAAATGTTTTACTGTGCAGACAAGAGGCTGTGGTTGTTGCACAAATGCTGCGGTGTGCGTCTCTGCCGGGTAAAAAACCTGCCTAAGACTCTGATGCTCTCCGTAACAGGGAGGAGCGATGGATAGAGCGGCTAACAGACTACCAAACCCCACTACTCCAGCCGAAATCACATTTCAAAGCATAGAGGAGTCTATTACGGGAAATTAGAAAGGCCTTGAATCTCAACAAGCCCATCCTTCAATTTTATTGAGTCTTCTCAGTAGCTCTTGGTGTATTGTGAATACTTGTCAATAACAATTTGTCTACATGTGTTGTGTTGACAGTGTTTATGTGCAGCTGACAAACATGTACACGTGTGTAAATGCACATACACACTGTTGAGACTTCCTCCATCCTGCCCTTGGGAACAATAGGAAAAGAATATATGAAATATAGTTTTAGGTTCATAGTGCAGTTTGAAGGACAAAATTGCTATGCATTGCAGATTTTTGAAACCATAAATGTGAAGCATTTCCTTGCAATGTGTGGTGTTCTTTAATACACCGTTTTAAAGATATGAAATGATGTCCCCAACAAAGATAGGAAACCTGAAACTGTCACCATTTAGAGAGGCAGAAAACTAGAGGGCAGACTGCACAACGGAATGTTGATGCGTGGTAAATCTTGAGAGGAGATATGAGCTTCTGATGTCAGTATTATCTACCCTGAATGAAGTCAAGTGAATTGGATACGAACCTTCTGTCAATTATTGCTGCTTTCATTTGCCACATGTAATATAAAAGCAGCAATAGTGGTGACAGAGGTTTCTTTCCTACTTTAGATCTGATGTGGGAATAGTCTGCAATTGAAATGCAAACAAAAACATCCTTTTCCCCACAGGCTGCGGCTTCATTCCGAGGATATATGGGCAAAGGCACCTTCATGCTGGCAGCTATACTCATTCCTAACCCTCTTCCCTTCCAATCTTTGGGTTTCAAACATACCTAGACCCCCTCCAAATATCCATCCATCCATCCATCCCCTCTTTCATACTCCCGCTGTCTGTCTGTGCCTGCAGAGAGCCACCGCTCACAATCCATGTGCATCGTGTCAGATAATTTTGCGGAGGCCAATCAATAATGCAACTGTAAATTTCATTTAAATAAACATTAGAGGCCTACTTAATTAATGAAACCTCATCTGCAATTTGTCAGTGTCAGGAGTGTTCACTCCTTTGATGTTGGTATGAATATTCTTTTTCAGAAAATGAGGCACTTGCACGATTAGTTCTCATTGTGGCGTTAGACTATTCCTACATTCTGCGCTGCCGCCTGATTTTGAGAGGACACAGCGTCACCAGATTAAAATCGTTTACTTTGCAGGGAGGACAATGAGAGGCCATCAAATGAATGTGAGGAAACATCATGAAAAATAGCAAGGGGAATATCTAATGAATCTAATCTACATACAAGCAACCTGATAAAATGCTTGAGCAATTTCAAAGGCCATATATCAAACAGTACACGACATTAACATCGAATCAATATCTGAGAGGTCCACACCCATGAGCAATAACGCTGAGCATTAATAACCAGCAGGGGTATGAGAGATAAATAACTAGGAGAAATATAAAACAACACACTGTCATGCTGTGAGATGAGTATCTGACCTGCCCTTGTCAGTGAGCAGAGAACAGCTGCTCATGACCCAATTTCATGTGGATACATAATTCAGTGGCGAGCTATAAGACTTCCACACCACATATACAAATATTCATCAAAACAAGTTAGCAAATCTATTTCAACAGATTCACTTACGATCCCTCGTTTTCGACATTACAACTGCTTCATTAGTTGGGAGAACTACAGTATATACTCATAAAAGCTTCACTGACCCAAATAAGTCAAGTTGATCAACGCATTGCCCAAGTTGATACGTTTAAAAGATTTAAGATGGAATAAAAAAGACTTGACTCATTAAACCATGAAAGTAAAATCAGACTGACAGCAGTTCAACTAATACAGAAATTAATATAACAGCAGGAGTCACACTGAAAAAGTGTTCGGAAGTGGTATGTCACCAACACATCAATCAAAGAAGAGAACAGTAAATTATACATTCAAAATGTTTCTGCTAATTACAAATAGAGGATTGAAATATTTCATCATCTGCATCTTCTTTTTTACTGTCCATTTTTCAATAAACCAAAACACAGATTATACTGCAGTTATTCTAGCAGTGGTTCTGTTGTGATGTTACTGATAAAACGAATAAATGGCAATTAAATGTTCACCCATAACAACAAATAATAATTTGTTAGGAGGACAATATGCCGAAAATGTGCCTTTGTTTCAATACCCAAAGCACGTGATTCAGTGTTTTTGGGCATGTGTTTTTAAAAATGCTTGTACACCAACAGTATCCATCAGATACATCTATTCACAGATTGCACATGATATTTATGAGGCAAGAGGAAATATGTGTTCTCCACCACGAAATAGAAAGCTTTAACTAGTTCATTGAGGTATCTGGAGAAATAAATATTGTAGTCAATAAAAATATTAACTGGGATCACATGTGTTGAAACACTTTGTACGCAGGCACTTTCACCAACAGACTGCATCTTGTACACATACGCATGCAAATGCAGTTCATTCACTTTTCAGCAAAACCAGGTTACAGAACAGAGGCAAAAACTGATTAAGGCTCAGGTATGGAGACAGAAAAAGGAAAGTGGAAATCCCCCCGTCCCTAATATTTGGGACACCTGAAATAGGCCAGAGGCTGATTTCCTCCTATCAGAGGAGCCCTGGGAAGCCTGAGAGACTGGAGGGAAAAGAAGAGAGGGAGGAGGGGGGGAGGGGGGAGGAATGGGAGGGATGATGGCGGCGGTGGGGGATTCAGCGGGGCCTTAAGTGTGCTATCATAGGCGTCTCTTGTGCCTGCCTGCTTTATTTGCAGTAGTCAGGTTAATGAGTCCACCAGCCCACTTGATGTTGAGAGGCCTGCCACAAAGAGTTGCCTCATTAGAGCTAGCCTGGCACGCTGCTCTGAGACAAAGGGACATTCACGCTTCTGAATGCCTTTACGCTCCTCAATGCTGCCAGCCTGCGAGGGCCAACGCCATGGCATAGCCCCCTGCACACGTCCTGGCTCCTGGCCAGCCACACCACGACCCTCAGCCTGGCTGGCTGGACTAGCAGGCTGCTGCAGCGCTGCTAAGCATTGGTGTGAAGGAAAGCTTCACCAGCAACAGCCCGCTGTGTGTTAGCGTGTGTCTTTTTAAAGAGAACTGGGAATTTGAAAAAGCCACGGCAGGAAGCCAGCTGACATTATCAATTATCAATGACTGCGATTGGTAAGGCAAGGTACTCCGACTCTGAGCTCTTCCCCTGCTTTCCTCCTCACTTTGCCTTCCCTTGCTGTGGGCTTCAACTCAACACTCTTCACTTTGTGAGCAAACCACCTTGTTAAAACAGCTCACTGCTAATCTTCAATACATAAATAAAACCATATAAAATGCTACAAAGCTATCAAGTCTTGTTCACAATGTATAACATAAAATTGTGGCACATCAAAAATAGCTCATAATGTATTTTTAAAATATTGCATATTACATCACACTTTTATAAAATACTGTGGAAGGACTTAGACATAGAACCATAAGGGAGACATGAACAAACACCCATATTCCATGATTGATGCATTGGCAGAGATCCAGTTCACCACTTCCATGCAAGAATACAAAAATCCATTTCTCTCAAGGGTCTTGGGGTCGGGAGTTAAATATTTTCTGCATATAGGCAATCCGCTCTTTCCGCCACACTATTTATAGCGCAGGCAGAAACAGCTGAGCTGACTGCAGTGATGTCACTTGCGCTGATGGAATGCTTTGTTCCACAGCGTGTGCGCATGCCACCTGGGTCTGTGCGAGCTGCGAGGGGAAGCTCGATGCAGGAGCCAAGATGGCTGACAGTTGCCCCATTTTTCAAGTGTAAAAAAACCCCCAAAAAAAACCATCCCTATCTCCTTGTACCAGGCTGCCCACGGACCCGTATACAGTACATAAACTTATAGAAGCGTTCTTTCCTCCGTCATGCCTCTGTGTGTTAATGTCATGAAAGGTATCAGTATTTGTGGCTTCCATTTGGAGCGGAGCGCTCATGCCAAAGTAGGGTAACATCAGACCAAACCGGAGACACTAACACGCAGGATCTTAAAGCATTTCACTCTTTGTCACTCAGTGCATTACATGCATACGGTTGAGGCTTTGAAGAATATCCATATATATTTTTAGTAAGCCTTTGGGCTTCTTCCAGTGTCCCTAAAAGAGCACGGTTGCCCGGCAACCATTATTGTTGCCATGGAGATTCATGTGTTGGCAGCTGCTGCAATCAGCATTAACTCAAGGCACATATTCTCATTCCGATAGTCAGGCGATGGGGAAGGCAACTAGGACACACAGTCAGAGAGGGATAGTAATCAGTGTGAAACATATGCTCATCCATTACTCGCCGCATTAATACAATTATATCAAAAGAAATGTATGGCTGCGCTTTGGTGCAATGATCACATTGCAGGCGGAGGCATAAAATTCCACCTCATAACGGATCCCCCTTTCATTAAATAAATGGCAGCAGGCTGTAACACAATGGAAAACAATGCCATTTCGCCTTTGACATGAACATATTTGTTAAAAATGTCTCCGTTTAGAGTCACATTAGAGACTGTAAATGTGTGTCGTTTGTTTTTTTCTTTCTTTAAAAGCATCAAGGTGAAAAGCTGTTTACACCCTGCTTCAGGAACGGTTAATAACAATAAGAAAAATAGTGTCTCTGCTGTGAAATACATAATCAGCACTTAAAAATGGTGATGACAATGTTGTTTATGTATAGCCTGCTCAATAATTTCTCAAGGAAACTTCTTGCGCTGAACTAACCGTACACCGACTGAGAGACAGTAAGGGTTATGTTTAGTTCTGAATAAACATAATATTTTCAGTAGCTCTCTGCCAGCTGCTGCTGATTTTATTTCAACCTGTTGGGGGATAAGTGATATTTACCCCTTTCCATTGTTCGTATGGCTACGCGTCCATGCCCACTGGAACAATTGCAGCCCTGTTGAGAGTAGACACACATAGGAATCATAATAGCAGTTATTTCCTCTCTGTTTTTTTTTTTTCCAGGGCCCAGCTCTTTCCGTCATTTCACTGTTGACATCACAAAGCTATGTGGGGATAAAGAGGCAGAGAAAAACAATAACAGACCCATTGACCCCCATTTCACAAACCTTGGGGGTATAGGAGAAATCCACTTACAAGGCTGGAACGGACCTGCTGATTGAGCCTCAATAGGCTTTGTATTAGGGAACAGTGGGAATGCAGCGAAAGGTCCTGACTGCTACCATTTCAGAGTGAGGATGTTTCTCCGGCATATTTACATCTAACCCCTTGTGCACCTCGGAGGAGATGACAATACTGAACTGTATCTCGAATCAGAGAAACAATTGGGTAAGCGTGCAATGCAGTTATTGAACTATACATTAATCCACACTGTGCCTTGTAAAATCAGTGATCTGATCATATCACTCCTGCTGCGTCTATTTGAGCAATGCGAGGCAGCAGCTCTGGAAAACAAGCTAGAGCAAAAGGATTTTTAGAAGCCCTAGCACCTGTGTCCAAAATAAATAAATTAGTTTATTTCACTACATTTAAAGATAAGTAGGGCTGTTAAAGCACACCATAAGCTGCTCATCTCAAATTCATATTGAAGACAGGGGTTTCCCTTTCAGCACACCAACCCCGACAACATCTACCTCACTAAAAAAGAAAACCTTAGGTTAATGATTTAAATTTCCCCTCTCTTACAGCTTTAATTGCGCTACACAAGAGAAACATGGCTTTGAGAGTCGGACGTGATAATCTCCTGGCATAAGCATTAGAATGGAGGCTCACCTTGCTTTCTCAGGATGCTGCTGGTTGACATTTAACATCACAGAGAGAGGGGAGGTGGAGAGCCAGGTGCCCTACATGCACATTTGACCCCCTGCTAATGTCAGAGCGGGAAGGTCCCACACACTCATCCTCGATTCACTTGCACAAAACACTACAAGGGCACATAGTACAAAGTATCTGTCTCAGTGATTACAGAGGATTCACTTTCCTGTTTTATAGGTTTATGAAGCGGGAGGTGCAGTTCATCCAAAATATCACAATTCTAGACAACACATCATTTTTAATGGACTAGAATTCGGGTTAAGGTTTCTAATGTAACATACAGGGTTAATATTGTTTGATAGGCTTTAGGTGATCATAAAGAGCATTCTACAAGGAAACTTTTGTGTCTTGTAAATTTACATAAACTAAGTCATATCACAAACCACCTACACAAAATGTAATCTCGAGCCATCCTCTCTAATATATTATTTTTTTGAAATCACAGGTATTGCTGAATGTGTAATTTGAGAGAAATTAAAGCAAAGCCATATGTGAATGATTTAATACTGGGCGAAAAGCTCAATGTCTGCAAGGGAAGATGCACACTTTGGCAGACACACAGCCAGCAGGCCTGTAACCCAGTGCAGATGACCTGGTTCTGCTTGCACGCAACCATGAAATAACAACTGCAGTTTGGTGTTTGATGTTAGCTCGGGGAGCGTACTGTCCCTGCTCGGGCTAAGCAGGCAAACGTTATGGTCAGGATTTGTTTGAAAAAAATAAAAAGACGGAAAACAATTGCAAGGAGGTTATCCTGAAACACTGCAGGATTCACTGGGTTATTCTACAATTCTGGAGTGTATTGATTGCAGCTCAGGACTGGTGGCATGAAATATTGAAACACAAATAATCTGTTTTTTAGAATACACCAGACGTCATTTTGATATTGAACTCCTAAAAACTGCTGTAATGCATAATGCGTATTCATGGGGAAAGAGGCATGTGATCATGGTTTAATAACGTAAGAGCTTGTATACTTTTATAAACAGCAGTTATTGATATTGTTGTATCTGCATGGTTACCATAATAACCACACCTAGGCTCTGTGATATAGGAAAGTTGTGCTTTGTTGAGTTTTTATTCATTCATTTTTACAAACTACGTATGAAATTGATTTGTGTCTCCAAAAGCAATTTACAAACTGTGACACAAATGCCAATACAAATACACTGAATGCATTTTATTCATAAATTAATTCAATTTTTCTTAAGAACAAATATCAAGACAAGTTTTGAATAGAAAGTATACTAAAGTGGCAATCCTTAAGATTTCAGTCCTTGATTGAGAATTTCTATTTGAGTGAAAACAAAGGACTTGTGCTCAGAGTTTAGCAGTCTGGAGTCCAGGGCTGACTCCGAAATTCCACACCAACATGCTGATTTCCAGAATTGTGTGCATAGTTTCAATTTGGTGTGTGTATACAACGGACAAAAACTGTAATACAGCATTTTTTTCCAGGAATGTTGCCATAGACACCTAGTTCGTAATACTGCAAATATTTGAATATTGCAATACTTTCTTCAGTGGTCCAGGCGCAGTCACCCTTGTGTTGCCTCCTTCAGTGATGGTGACTTTACAGACATTTACTTAAATCTAAATATTGCCATTTTACTACATGCAAAAGCTTCTTGCGGTCCTGATGTAAATTATATTTGGGCACAACATAACTGAAAGACATTGTCATTATTTAATCAACATTTATATCAAATATTCTATTAATAAATATTCCATATATTTACTCAACCTATAGAAATACACAGTATGCCCCCTCTTTCTTATGTGGTACTGCATGTATGTTTACCTGTGTTGCTTTTGTAACAATAGAAGAAGCATCTTTTGATTTCAGCAGGAACCCAAAACTACTTTTTAAAACTTCTTAACGTGCATATTCAGGATTGTAGTCACTGCTTCTCACCAAACTGACTATTGATTATATTTGAGTTTAAGAGAATTCCAATGCAACTAAAAATACATTAGAATTTGTTAAAACAATTACGCTAATATTTTTAAGTTGCTGTCTAACATCCATCAGCAACACATCTGTACACATATGAAAGCAAAAAAATCATCAAAATTAAACTTCAGTTCAAACACCTTGTTATTCTTTATTTAAATCAAATTGTTACCAAACAAATATTGTCATAATTTTTCTTTAAACACGTTAATTATAGGACGACTTCACAACTATGTATACGATTACAATTATTCACCAATATCTGATGTGTAAAAAATAAGTAATGCCAACATGTCAAACAAGCTTTGATGTACATTGTATGCAGAATGATATAGTACAAAGAGCAAAATCGTTTAAGCTGTGTGAGTCTGTGGGGGGAGGCCTGATGCATGATGCAAAATATAAGGGGGGGGGCTGATGGAAAGGCTGCGATTATTAAGGCTTCTCGTTGCTAAAACTGATGCAACTACAACCCTTACAGCTGCAGAGCAAAGAGCCTGCAGATGCAGACATTTTACTACATAGGACATTTTCGTCTCGGTTTGGTTTCCAATTCGTTACACTGCTTCCCAAAAAGACTAACACCGATGCTTATTGAGCAGCCTTAATGTCTACAAGTACGTTTCAAATTAAAGTAATGCCTGCTAATTTGCCCGGTGCTAAATGTTAATTGATCTTGAGTAAAAATTAAGTTTCTTTTTCATTCGAGTCCATTCTTAAACAGGTATACGTTTCATGTGGCCGTGCTGCTGATGCAGGCCTGCTTATAGGATTTTCCCGTCAACAAATAACGGAATAGCTTCGGTCGAAAACGCACGTAGAGAAAAACAGCATTTCGATGTCGCCTTCGAGTTGTTGCACTTGTTCCTGTGGACTCCGCGTGAAGAAAGCCGTGCATAAGAAGGGCGTTTCGATCCTGCAGCCTCCGTGTTTTTTTCTTCTTCTTTCTTTTTGGTGTAAACTAATGGTATTCACGATGATAACGCGCTGCCACTGACTACATTAGTTTATGCAATTTCGTCAGATCGGCTCGGTGCTGTGCAGGCGGTTATACCCTCTTTTTGTCCTTTGAGTCCTCAGGTGTGGAGAACAACGTGTCACTGAGACAGGAATCACATTCCAGAGATGTTAAACGCATATCCAGCAGAAAAGTGAGACAGATGGACGGTGTACACTTTATAACAAGTCCAAATCCAGTCTTTCTTGGCCGTGTGTTTCCATCCGCCGACTAACTGCTGCACAGGACCCCAACTTCCTCGATTAGGCTGCAACTTTTACAAACTTCCACCTCTGTCCAAATGATGGAATTTTCATCTGCAGCCACTAGTTATTACTTTCTTTCTCTCCCACTTATTTCCCCCCTTCAGGCCACCCCTCTCACCGCCTTTTTTTTTTTAAACAGGGGGCCCAGTGGCTGGCTCTTGATTAATAAATGTTTATGTGTTTTGAAGTGTGGGACAAAAGGGGTTGGCCTGTGACCCCTAGGAGCCCCGACCTTGTGCGGGTTCATTGTGAGTCGCTGGGAAAGGGGCTTTGGGACGGAGACCCCGGGCCACTGACCCAAACACATCCCAGAGCCCTGCCATTCATGTGCGCACCGCTGCATGTCGCCCCGCAGCTCCCATTGTTTCAGCGGGAACAATAGCCCCCCCCCCCCCTCCTCTATGCCAGAGAGAAAGCAGCTTTCAAACTTCCCTCTCTAGCCTGATGCAAGCCCCAGCAGACTTTACCTCTAACCCTTCAAACAGCTAAAGAATAAAAAATGTTGACAAAACGTTAACGCTGTTAGTGGTAGCCCACGTTGCATCACACGCAAACGTTGCATCATTGCACTGACTGGGTTATTGCAGCCGTCAAAGGCCAACACTGTAACAGAGTGAAACAATACAACAGTAACGGAGTGAAACCGTGAACGAGATAATGGATGTGCAGAGGATGAGATGACGGGAGGAGAGAAGTCGAAGAAACAAAGCGTGAATAACATCTACAGGCTATTTCTAATGCTGGAATCATGTATATATTAATAGGTCGGAGGTAAGTAGGCATTAGCGGGACTGTGTGTTCCGCCTTGGCTACAGGGTTAGTGAGGTTACTCAAATGACATCATACATGGGGCCCTGGTTTGGATTAGGTCTTTGCCTGGGAGTCAATCACAGCAGGAAGTGAAGGGGATACAAAGAGCAGTGCAGGACTTGCTTCAATCAATGGCTGCATCAATGTTGAACACCCAACCAAAACTATACACATAACTACATAGCCTCTGTCCTCAAATCTGTCCAACAGAAAGAGCGTAAATGCTAGAAAAGTGTGCAAACAGAAATTAAAATGATTCCTTTTACTCTTAAAATCAAAACAGGGAGAGATTATTTGCATTATAGGCCTGAAATACATTATAGACAAAACAGAAAAAAAAGCTTGCTCAGATGATCTGGGCAGGATCAACATACAATTGGACCAACATAGCCTATATTGAGTTGAAATAGCGGCCAGATGCGTGAAACTGTAACGCACTAATGGACCTCTCAAGACAAACGACATTAAACATGATTCATTGTGGCCGTTTAGGCGACGATCCCGCTACACACAGTCCTAATGTAGAGCTGCACTGGATTATAGAATAGTTATTGCTGCACATACAACTATAACAGATCTACTCTAAAGTGTTACAACAGCTACAGCACACGTGGAAATAAAAAAATGTGATAGAAATAATAATATAAAAACACACTCGATAGGCTATAGGATTTTCCAGAGTGCGCATATATATTTGCGTTTCAGTGTAAGCAAGCGCGCATTCGTGGGCTATGTATAAAATCATGTGTGCGCGCTTGTGCATGTGAGAATGGAGAGAGAGAGAGAGAGAGAGAGAGAGAGAGAGAGAGAGAGAGAGAGGGAGAGATTTTATTGTAATGCACAGAACGACCTGCCCTCTTTTGAAAAAAAGCGAGAAAGCGCAGCCATGCTTTGCAGAGGCTACAGCATCGCTCTCATTGGTAGTAGGAGCTTCTCGCCAAACCGAGTCTTTGCTTGTCCGCCGCCACTCCGAAAGGAACCGGGAATACAAGCGACTGCCTCCGCGATGTAAAGATCTGCAGTGAGGTATTAATGCTAAAGTGAAGTGAAAATACAGCAGAGCACGGATACATATTAGCAGATCCACCGTGCGGCGTGGACCAAATCATGGTGAGTATCTGATGCTTGCGTTTTGCTTTATGCTCGACCCTTTGATCAAATATTTATAAGATGAATGCGTAGTCTTGCTTCACCCGTTCGTAGAATATGTATTTCAATAGTTCAGATGAGAATACTGATCATTTTGTGTCTGCAGGGATATGTTTGTTCTTTACGCTCCCACATGCACGTTGCACTTGCCATTGTTATTGCGGTCTTTGGGGGGGAATAAACCACGTTAGGAAAGAGCGCTAACAAAAAGAAGGCACTAGAAAAAACATCATTAGCCCGAGGAGGGTGGACAGATCGTTTTATGTCGACGGTTGCATAATCAATAAGAAGGGGAACGAGAACAGTGGATTTCTGAGCCACATCGTTTGTTCGTTGCGCGGCGCTAAAGGACAATAGGGGTCGTGTTCCTGTCGGTGGCCAGTTACATAGAGGGACCCGAAATATGGTGATGTGCTGACGAGCCGTGATGAGGCTCCAAACGATGGCCAATACGAGAGATGCCGGGTTTTCAGGGGATGGGGACGTTTCCGTCTAAAATGGCGTTTCCCTTTGTTTCTGCGTCCCTCTCATCTCTGTTATAGCGAGTGGGTAATGCATTGCAATTACCATATCTGCCAGCCTGCGCCTCTTCATTTCCACTACACTGCTTTACACGCAGGGGATTTTGCTCTTTAATGGTAAAACACGGGCTGTCAGATGTAGAACGGGTCCCCAGGACGATGAGCTCAGAGGCTCCGGCAGGCTCAGATAGGGAAGCAGGTGACTGTTAATTATGATTAGACAGCACTGACTTCATTTGAATTTCAGCAGTTTTTAGCCTGCAATCGTCGCAATGCAAACCAATAGGTTCTCTGTCTGCATCACTGCAGATAATACTGGATTATGATCTCGTATCAGTGTCAGCCCACATACAATAACGTAATTATTATGAAAGTAATTTATCATTTGATGCGCATCTCAAGCATAACCCTCGTGACAGATGCAATACTATTGACTTATTTAGTGTCATTTTTAAAATCGTATTCCAAGCACTAAAAATCAGTCGCAGCTCATCACATCAAACAGCGGGCTCAGGATGACACGAGCATCCCTCCCTCATCCCTATGTGTGTGTAAGTGTAAGAGAACGAGTGTATGTGCGCATGCCCGTGCATGAGTGTGAGTCTGCAGTGTGTTTGTACATACACGCGTGTGCTCCTTTTTTTTTTCTTTTTTTTTTTAAATAGTGCAATGTTGCATAATCGTTCTCAACCAATGCCAGATTCAGGGCTTCACAATTTGCGGGGCCATTGTTGGCATTTCCTCTGTTGGCCCGTAAATTCACACACACGCGCGCGCAAACAAGTTCACAAACCAACTGCAGGACTCTTAACACATTTCGGCGATAAACGTTAATACTCCGAATAGGAAGTCGTCAATTTCCGTCCTAGTTTCAAGGACACAGGGTAGTCATGAGGAGGACGATGGGTAATATAGAGGAACATCTGTTTGCCCGATGACGTCAACACCCCCCCCCCCCCCCCCCCCCAACCCCCCCCCCTTCTTCCCAATCCTCTTGTGCTGAAGGCAGATGCCTCATTTGTTAGGCTGGAGCACCATTAATCCCAAAGTTAGAGGAAAAGACCGGACGGAGAGAGATCAGTCCCATTTAGGCGGTGTCAGTGCTGGGCTCGCGCTGCACTGCTCGGTCTCGGTGTCCCGGTCAGTTTGCTGTTGGGGAGAAGCGCGTGCAGGGGCGCATGTACGTAGAGCACCGCTGTGTTCAGGACAACCGCAGTTACCACGGCTATTCAGCTGCCCCGTTTGCGATTTGCGGCAGTTTTTAACGTAGCCTATGACCCGCAACTAGCGGCTGCATGCTTTTGTGTGTGTGCGTTATGTGACTAGGAAAATCAATATTTTGGACATGGACAGTGACGTTTTTTTCTGTACGTAGAGCGCCAAGTGATTTTTTTTAACAGGTCAATGGGGAATATGAGATTTTTGTCATCTGCAATTCTTTATGAAGTTCATGACGCATTTTGTGTTTTCTTTTATTTGTAGGTGCATTATGGGATAATGGAGGACTTTTACGCTTTCTGCACTTTTGGACAAAGCAGTCGACGGAAAAGCATCAAACGGAGTCCTTTTACGCCTGCAAAAGCGGCCTGGGACTTATAACTACTTTGCCCAAAAAACTACCTGGCTGTTTTGCGTTTAAGTTATTCCTGTAAACTAACCTCTTGTCCCTACAATTGAATGTTGTGGGTTTTTTTTTTTTTTTTACATAATACGGTAGACTTGCACAACAACCGGGAGAGGATTTGATCTCTTTGGACCCGTGCTTGGGATTTTTTTATTTTTGACATTTTTGACCAAACTTGACATCCCGATACAGTTTTTAGTCACACAACACGGGCCTCAAAGGCTGCAAAAATATGTGATTTATATTTGTAAAAACAGATTTGACGGAAAGGTGTCTGGCCGCTTCCCACAGCAGAGTGAATGCAGCTGGACACACACGACACATTCCTACACACATGCATGCAAACACACACAGACGAGTGGGTTGTGTCTCTCCGTGTTCACAGCGGACCTTGATTTAATGTCTTACAATTAAGGCACGCGGTGAATGCCAAGAGATTATCCTTCTTTCTTCGGATGTCTGCAGATCCAAAAAAACACATCCCATCTTTTAACTAATTACATATATAGACAGCAGTCTATTGGTGTTGCTTTCTCAGTGAAGGTTTGCTTCTGCCGTTTCAAACTGTAACCCATTACTCATGTACTGTCTCTTTCCCCCTCTCGTCCAACAATAAAGCAAATACATACAACCATTTTAAAGCTCTGTTTTTTTCATGTGGACATGCATGTGATGGCTCCTGTGTGTGTGTGTGTGTGTGTGTGTGTGTGTGTGTGTGTGTGTGTGT